>NC_081407.1:715084150-715402366 GCF_030272615.1 Cryptomeria japonica
GATAAGTTATGTGGTTGGTTGCAAGGAAAACACCACTTGTAGTTAGCTACCAAGTTGTTTTGGACTAGAACAATATCCCTTGAGGAACTGGGTGTATTAGGACTATACTGTTGAAAAGGCCTTTGGTTAAAATTCCTTCTTTGACCTTAAGAGTTTGGCTGGTACGAGGCCTGGTAGGGAGCTTGGAAAGGAATTTGGTAAGGTGGTTGAGTTTGGGCTTTCTTGATATTAACCAACTCATTACCAAAATTTTGCAAAGTCTTCTGTAGGTTAGCGTTTTTCTCTTTAATACTTATTATCTCCTACAAATGACTAGGGACAACATGCTCTTGAGCTACAACTTGAGCATTATATGATGAAAATGAAGGTACAAATGCTATAACAGGTGGAACTACAGGGATAATGGGTTGTATATCAACAAAAATTGGCATGGGAGGCCTAGGTGCTATCTTCCCTGCTTGAATAAGACTATTCTTAGCCCTAAAAACAACATCAAATGCTGCTGGTAAAGTATTTCTCCCCATAGCCTGTATCATAAGTGCAATATCACTATTCAAAGCCTTTAGGTAAAACAAGAAAGCATAATCATTAGAAGGTTTTACCGATGAAGGAATATGATTCCAAGTCCTTTGAAACTAGTAGTTGAAATCCACCATATGCTCATGTGGAGCTCTTTTGATTGTAGTGAGTTGCTCCAGAAATGAAAGATGATCTAACTTGTCTTCAAATTGTTGATTTAAAAGTTGTCCCAACTCATCCCATGTAGCTATTGACTTCACAGGAAGGCCCCTGAACCATCGAAGGGATTTCCCTTTGAAAGAGGCTGCCAAAAGCCTCAAAGCAACATTTTCTACAACAATATGATGCACTCCACACAAGGAAGCCACATCTCGAATATGTTCAATAGTTGTTGTTTGATCCTCTCTAGTAAAAAATGGCACTCTTAAGTGTTGTAGCTAGTATGTCATCATGTTGAACCAAATTTAAAGGACTACCCTGAATAAAAGGCACAAATGGATGAACCCTAGGGAGTTGATTAAGAGCCATATTTGGTGTATTGTAACTGGAAGAACTTGCAAATAGTGGATTGTTATAAGTTGTAACAATAGGCTAAGAATTAGAATTAACAAGCAACACACCAACTGCTAGATCTGTAACTTTGTTAACTACCCTAGCTCTCCTTTTTGGGGATGATAGATGGGTATGATTGACTGAGGTTTCACTTTGCCTAGTCTGGTATTTTCTCATAAGCTAGGAAGGTTGGACTGCTAAAATACCAAAGATTTGAGTCGTCCAGTGTGAAAAATAATTTGCTGCTGCACACACCAAGACAACATACAGTGGCCTCTATGAACTATAAAGTCCAACAGTCCCACCGCGCATGCCAAAACAAGTTGTCACATGGCTTTGCACCCGATGCAAGATTGAAATTCCTACAATCCAGTGACACGTTGGATTGCTCTTAGGCTGTGGGTATCTTATTATGAGGGAAGACCTCCGAATTATAGGTCGGCTTCCTATTTGATCACCTTAAAAACTTAATTGAATTTATGAGAAAAGGGAAGAAGGATATGGATAAACTAAAAATTAACTATTGCTAGGCGATCCACCAATGATGAAAGACCTGCAAACTGCTTACAAATCCACAAGATAACCAACTAATGAAACTGCTTAAATTCACAACTCAAACATACATGTTTGCATAAACGATTCTCTTGAAAGGCTAGCTTACTGATGTTCACCAAAAGGAGAACAACAATGTTCTCACAATTTTGATGCAACAGATTCACATACACAATCAAAGACCTGCACTGTAACATGTACCTCAGCCCTAAGAATCTGAAGAAACTAAGATAAAATGAAGGATTCTACAAAAGAATCACAGAATTTTAATCAAAATGCTTACAATCATAACACTTAGACCAAAAATATTAAGGAGGAACTCAACTTCTTTATTGAAAACAAGGAACTTTCTGCATTACAAATCTAGAAAAAACTCCTAAAAAATGAGTTACAGGAGCCTGAACATTTGAAGCTACCCAGGTACAAAAAACTCCAGAACTCTAACTCTAGATCTTCCCCCCTCAAAAGAGTGAAAAATAATCACTTATACGGAAGCTTGCAAAAAATTTAAAATTTGAAATTTTGGCTCCAAGATGGATCAGTTGTCATCAATTCTAAGTGTTTACTCAAAATGAGGGGGCTTAACTGAGAGAGAAACTCTTCCAAAACTGCAACTTAATACTTGATGACTTCTCCTTTCTTCATTGCTGATTCCACCTGGACGCTACTAGACTTGGCCTGCTTTTGAGTCATTTTTCTACAGAGAGTTTACAACTGATGCACCTTCTTATCGGGTTATCAGGCATAGCTTCTAAACATGTTGTACTGACAACCGATAGTATGCTCCAAAACAACATGCTTTCCTATCGGGTCATCGGAGTAGCATCAAAATACTTACTCCGATGCCCGATGATATTTTTCAAACTGCACACTCCCTCAATATTTTTCTCCATTGGGTCATCAGAATGGCACTGGAAAACTTATTTTGATGCCCGATGAAGCACTTCCCAACTAAATCCTTCCTTACCGGGCCCCACTTCTTGTTCACCATGTCATGACAAATAAACACTGCACATCTTCAGATTGCGGTATATCGACCACCGCTAGATCTTCAGGAACCTATTCAGTATTTATCTCTTCTAAGTTGCTCTCTTCATCTTGGGCCCACGGGAACGAGTGACGATAATGAAATTTGAACCATTGAACCACTTTGAACCTGTTGAAAGTTCAAGTTCAAATTTGACTTAAAAAATATAGACATCCGCTCGTCTGTAGACGTTTGCCACGTGTCAGCCTCTGATTTGCTAGTAGGTCCACTTTGTCTGTCATCTGGACTACCATCTAGACTTGGTCTTCCTTGGTTCTTCATTTTCTCTCTACCACATGGTGCATCTGCATTCATTTTGAGCCCACTTGGATGACCATCTCAATTGCCACCTTGACAGTTGCCAAGTCACATGAGATAACTAGGGAGCATCTTCATCATGCAATATAGCAATAGCCCTTAGATATTTCGGACTACCGTTGATCTTTCTTGATCTGCTTAACCCTTACCTCTGACTATCCGTGCCACATGTCAATCTTCAGTTTGCCACCTGCTCCACTTAAGCACGACCTCATCTGCCACCTTATCACCATTGGGCCCACCATTTTTACTTTTGTTTTGTTTGGCATCAGTCTTTCAGCCAAACTACCTCCCTCCGCAAATAGTTTTTATGTCTCATCAAAACTGCAGTTTCATCGATACCTATTATTTCAATGAAACCGATGCATTCGATGAAACCATTTGGATATCTATCGTAGCCTAGGTTTGTTCGACATTCACCTTGATGACATGTCACCTCTCATGAGGCATGTCACCATGTGTGACCTTGTGATACGATCAGAGTCCACCTCGGCACCACCTGACCTTCCACCTAGATGCCACCTCACCAGTCACTAAGTTGTGATGATTAACAGTCGAGCACTTTCACATAGTGGTATAGCGGTGGCCATGAGATCCTTTGCAACCCACTCACCTATTAATTTTCCCTTTCACTACACAATTTTTCCGCTTTGAGATGCGCGCACACATGGGAGGCCCACCAACACTGAATTGCTCCTTGTCAAAAGCTCGTAAGCTTTGACACTAAAGATATATGCGGCCTTGCATATAAATGCGATAAATTTCCTTCACGCGACCAAGGTAGGATAAATGGTCCTTCTTGGGTCTTTCCTCTATCACACGACCACTGCAGTCTGCTTTTTTTTTTACCCGAAGGTTTCTGAGCCTCTCCAAATTCAAAAATGAATTTTGTAATGGAGCATGAACATTTATGTGATCTATCTATCTTTGTAACATTCATCTCCATTAGCATGTTGGGCTCAACCCTCATGGGAGCCACATTTTAACCCACATGCTATATTTTGCATTTCCCGTGTCTGCACATAAAGCAAACAAGTTAGACAAAAACATGTATTCTTTTCATACTTGGCACTTGTTTTCTCCTTCTGAGGCATATTGAGCTTGTAGCGAAAATAGGTAACACTACCATTTGATAAGAAGAATGTATAACAGTGGCAGTGGTGGAACCCTCATAGTTTTGGTAGTAAATGTTGTAAGCCAAACCCTTGGTAACATAGAAAACACCTAGATAAGTGATGTACTCAAAAATCATATCCCTTCCATCTAATATTACACTTGTAATCTCAAACATAGTATCATTATTTACCAAGTTCAAAATAAAAAGTGTGCGAGAGATGCATAGCCTTGTCGAGTCCCTAACAATATCCTTTGTCATCTTATGCAAGCATTCTAGAAACATAGCATCCCCATGAATTTGGATAAAGATGATTTGAATATATGCATTCTCATAGTTGAGATGAGGGAACTCCTTTCAAATATTCAATCATAACTCTATAATATGCTTATATTGTCACGTGAGTGTCATTAGGCCATCTTCCACTAGTTGCTTCCACAAATCATCAAACTTTTCATGAATATACTGAGTGAGGGGCACATGGATATAAGCCCTAATGTCCTTTATGACATTACATCTAACAACAACACCTTTGATGAATACCCTTAATTATCTCTCTCTGTAGATAAAAAAGAATAGGGTTTAAATTTTAGTCATATATTCAAAGACATCTCAACAATAATTGGTGTATCCATCTTTATCAAGAAAACTTAACTAAAAACACAAACTTGCAAAATACCTCAAAATAATCTATCACTAGGGTTAGCACTAGAAATCAGTTTCATGCACAATAGCTCTCAAATTCACAAGATCACATGTGATCAAATTGAATTCAAAATCACAATTTGTCCATTAACTCCACCAACTTAGTTTTTTACCTTAAATGCATTTGACCATTACATACAAAAGGCTAATACTCTGTTACATTAGTGATCACAAAAACCTCCACAGATCATTGCAAACATTTAGATTTTTTTGAAAATACTTTTCTAACATCTGTCATGCTGAAGCCAATCCAACATCCAAACAATAAAGGTTTCGTTAATATCTTCAAAGAGTTATCTCATTTAGATAATGCATATTATCTAGTTTCCAAAGGAAGTATCTACACCACCAGTAGGTATAGATCCATCCATTGTCTTACTGTCTATATTCTCATTATATTTCCTTACCCACATCTTCTACATATTCTTAATTTATATCACTAATTCCAACCTTCTTGTTAAAAGCATAGGTATTCTCATTCTTTCCTTTGTAGAACTTATAAATGTCTCTTGATTTTTTGCAAATATGACAATTAGGACCTTGTTGTGGGCCACTTCTATTCCTTCTAAAATTAGGTAAACTCTCAACAACCTTGTGCATATTATTGCATGTATAACAACATCCATTGAAAGATTGAACATTTTTACTATAGTTTGTATTGACATATCCATACATCATTTTACTTATGCATTCATTTGAGTTATGTCAAAACTTATTACAAGCATAGAATTGACCATTCAATGGTTGAGATCTTATCTAACTTCTACATTCACTAGCTCTATGTCCAAATTTATTTCATGTAAAAAAATTACCATTGAAAGATGGAGAGTACGTGGTTTAAGCAAGATTAGGCTTACTAAAGTTTTTCTTGTTTCAAACCTGAGTGAGACCCTTTTGATTTTCATTTTTCTTCTCAAGTTCATCCTTGACCTTTTCCTCTCCTTTTTCATCTTTGTTGGGTGTTTTGGAACATTTTTTACTTGTCAAATCATAGTCTACCTTTGTCTCTAGATGGTTTTTGACAACTTAGCATCTTATTAAGAATATCACTAATTCCTTTAAGCTTCAAGTTCTTATCAATTTTTCTTTTTCATTTTTCAACTCTTTCCTCAAATTTTTTACTTCTTCGTCAATCTTGGTGAATTCTCTAGATTTGTTATGTAGTTTTGTTTCAAGATTATCAACAGTCTTTTCAAATAGACAACACTTTCTTTTGATTTATTGGACCTTTTTTGATAAACCTCTAGATTAGACAGAGAAACTCTTAATTCTCCTTGAAGATCTATAATTACATCAATATCTCATTCATTTCACTCTATATCATCCAAATCTTTAAGTTCAAAAATTATGTTCAAATACCAGGTCTATCTTAGCTATTAAATTATTTCTTCAGGACCTTTCTTTGATATTGATTATTGAACACTTTTAGATAGTGAGAGGGAGGGATAAATCATCATACATTAATACTTAACCAATTTAACTATTTAGTGAGCATTCATTCCAATTACCATATGTGAAGAAGTAAAGAAACAAGAAGCGAAAGAGAAATAACAAATAAACACTATCATTTTATGTGGAAAACCCAATGACGGAAAGACCACAGATAGAACTATCCCACTATCTAAAAATAGGTTACAAAGATTTAGGCTTAAGGCCAAGGAATCTCACTGCTCCTAATATTGGCTTGCATGAATAAGACACACAATTTTAGGGCAAGATAGAATGGACTTACAAATACTGAAGATCAGTTCTCTAGACCAAGATACAATATATCTAAATACAATTAATCATTTTTGTTGAACTATGGAGAAACACATCCTTTGAAATGTTGATTATAGCTCACTATTAATAGGCATATAAAAATGACTTCATTACTTCTTAACTACACTTGAGAACCTTTGCACTCACAAGATACACCATACACATGTTTACATCTCACTGACACAAAATATCACTTCTTTCAAATGGATTTCATCTTTATATGGCATTCACAACCAAATTAACATCATTCAGGTCAGCCTAATTAAATGTAATGTGTAGGATGTAAATTTAGTCAGCCCAAAATCAATCTCCAAGGAAATACAAAATGAAGAATGAAAAAAGTTAAGGATTACACCATGTTAGCAAACCTTTTTATCCATCCTAGATCAACTCCTACAACTCCACACACTACCCCTCAACGTAAATTGCATAAGTTAGCTCCAAAGGATAGAAACGTTAAAGAAAACATACTCAAAACATGATGTGAAATAACAAGAAACTTATGGATAGACAACATATAATCACCTAACACTAACATAACTAAATAATTGAGGCGTTAATTTCCAAAACAATTGAAGACAAAGGAATGCAATGCATTTCTGCAAACTATCACACTATCATTATAGAAGTCGATATTTACACCATTGTAAATTCAATAGTAGATCAAATGGGAACATAAATATTGGAATATATTAGGCATTTTCATCCACCAATATCATACTACAATCAAAATAAATGATGAAGAAATGTGAATGCACCACGATGCAAACCATAAAACTATACCTAGTCTGACATACTATTCAATGTGACAATCACCTTTATCCAACTTCAATTTTAGACCATATAATACATGCCTCCAAAGTTATAGAAAAGTCATAAGATAATTGGAAATACCATATGAGGCAACCATAATCAAGTTCCACACATCTACATGAGCTCATAACCAATTATCCAATATTGTAATAGTCTAAAAAAAACAATTGTCTAATAACTAATATTGCCGATATTTCTTTAACATATATACAAGTTCAAAAATTTACTATTAAAACACATACATTTACATCTTTTTGATATCTCATGCAAGAATCAAACAAATGAACACATACATGTTGCTTAAAAAGAGAAGGAAAGGGCCTTAAGACTACTAGAAAAGACAAAGAAACTTGCTATCAAAAGGGGAATCCAAATATTATCAAGAGAAAGTACATCATTAGTGTCCTTAAAAAAAATCTAAAGGATTGTGTATTGGTGGGAAAATGATGACTGATAGATCAAGAGGAAAACTACTCTTTCCCTCAAAGAGAGACGAGAGTTTCACGATTGATTATCCTTCAAGCACTTTTCACCATAACATTAAAAATAAGGGGATGAGATAATTCACTAGATTCAATCTCTCAACACAAAGATGATAGATAGAATTCTGAATAAATTCAGAATGTTAGGATGATCCCCTTTTCCTTGTTTGATTTGGAAAGTAATTGTTTGAATTATGTAGTGCAGAAGTGACAAAGAATCGATTATAACTTTAGATCAGAATATGGGGTGAAGCTGTGCACCTGGATTTGGCAGTAAAATGTCGAGATGAAGTCGCCCTGTGAATTTGAAGAAAAGTTGCCTGGACAATGGCGGGAATGTATACGGTCCTCCAAAAAATCTGCAAAATGAAAAAGGTTTTTCCGCCTCTGTAAATGGAGCCCAAATCTGAAAGTACGGTTGTGCACTTGTAACCTACACATAGAAAAGAGAGGTGGGTTGGGATTGGGGGTTTGCTTTTAGGTCAAACCCCAGTTTTGGAATTCACCAAGTAATGAAAGAAAGTACTTGCAAGTAGATGTAAATGAAAGAATGAATTGTAAATCACCTCAAGGAAGGTTGTTGTAGCAATGTTGATAGAAATTCTTATGTGGAATTAAATGTTGAAATCAATCTCCTCTTCAATGGTTGAATCCTTGACTTGAATGCACCACCTAGCCTTGAAGGGAGACTTGAGAATGCTCAATGTTGGAAAAGAATGCTTGAATGTTTGAATGCTCTTGAATTCTTGATCGCTTATGCAACATGACCTTATCGAAATTCTACCTATTCTTCACCTTATGAAAATGAGAGGATGAATTCCCCTTAAATACATGTTAGTGGATTTGATTTTCGTCATGGGCTAACATCGAGAGAGTTTTCCCGCTCATTGCACAACCCACAATGCATTCTCTAGGAAGGTCTTGCCCCAAAATAAAGAAAGGATAGGGGCCCCATGCCCTTGTCCTAGGAGGAAAGGGGTGCCACACCCCTATACTAGGGGGGGCAGGGGTGCCACACCCCTGTCCAACCCCTTTCTCCAGGGCAGAGTGCGAACAAAGTGATTTAGAGGCCAAGGAAGAAGTTGTTTCTGCAAGATGAGAATCTCCAATCTACAATCAAGCTGGAAGATTCAACTTTGCATGTGTGAGGACCCTAATGCAGTCTAAAATTGCTAGGGATGTAATTTTAAAACTCTACAATTAGCCCCCACTTTAGTGGGAGTATTAGTGTATGCCAATACTATTGGTAAAGTACAAGGAAACAAGATTGAAAGACTTTCACCATGTCAAGGAGGCAAGATGCGCCAAGCCCTTGGTGAACTTGGGATCTTATGAATTCAATTGAAAAAGTGAAAGGGAAGATCAAGAAGGGGAGAACCATGACTACAAGTAGCAAAGTTCCCTTCACTATGAGTCATGAAAGCATGGATAATAAAGATCACAAAGCAAAACAAGGTTCGCTAAGTAATTCTAAGTATCACAAGAAGGAAAGTATGAGTGGAGTGTATGCCCCAACATTAAAGTGATCGCATGCACCTTATAGGGAGTGATGGATTTAAGGTAGGATACACCCAAGAGAGAGAAGGAATGACCATGTTATCGCAAGGATTTAGCCCCTAATCAAATTATAAATCCAAGGATAATGAACACAAAACACGAGATAGTGTCACTTTCCTCAGGGTCAATATGTTGCATGATAACTCATGTATATCATGTATATATATGCATATAATAATTGTCGTTCCCCAAAGAAGGACACTACCTTAGAAGAAAGGGAAGAGGGGATGTCTTTTGAGTCAACATGAAAGAGACCAAGAGAAGATCTCAATGCTTTGCATCATCCCCAAATAGACATTAAGGGAACAATAGGAGAACAAGGATACACATAGAATAATGGTTACAAAGAGAAAGAAAGGAGAGAGAGAAAGATCTATAGTGCTAATATTGCTAATCTAGCATGACATCCACCTCCCAATCTTGCTGATCACTATTTTAGGAAAGCGAGCAACATGCCAGAGGAGCGATATTCAGCACAATAGATGGAGCTATCACAAGATCCAAACAAGGACTATGCTCATGTAGTAAGTCACTTTGTTCGATTCTAGGAGCTAGGATTAAGGTTTGTGAAAACTCATCTGATATATGTTTGTCCATATCAACATACTCATACTCACTGTCAGAAGAATTAGGAGTTGTATTGCCATTATGAATAACATTTTCACCCATTTCTTCATCAAAGTTTAGAGAAAGAGGAGAAAGAACACGAATAGGAGTAAAACCATCACCTGTTTTATGCAACTTATGATTTGGAGATGTAGGTTGAACATCTTGCTTAGGGGAAAAGGGAATCATGTCAACTATAGGAATTTGAGGAGATTGATTATTTTGAGGGATAGCTTCACAAGCTTGAACACGATGTCTTCGTTGGTGTTCTCTCACACAACAATTATGTCGAGTCTTAGTGGAAGGCCGAGAAAGAGGAGGAACATTTGAAGAAGTAGGAATGGTTCTCTCCTTGATAGTGGAAATTTTAGGTTGAGGTATTTTTGGTTGAACAAAAGGAGGAGTAGGCCTCGTCTCTCGATAAGAGGAAGGATGTGAAACTGTGACATAAAAAGGAGGAATATTAGGTATAGGAAGGAGACCAAGTCCATCATGAGGAGGAGGTATAAGTATAGCCTTAGGAAGCATATTTTTGTTCTCTTTAAGAGAAGGTAAAGTCACATCCATAGGAGTAGGTGGACAATTTTCCTTAGGGAGGGAGATTAGTTCTATCTGAGAGGGAAAGAACCTCATCTTGAATAATAATAGGAATGTCAAGTGTTGGCGATCTAGGTTTACTTAAGGATAAGATCATATTGTTCTTCCATTTTTTATAAGATTGAAAAACAACATCACTCCTTGATGGAAGAGATTGAATTTTTTTAGGCCAAAAGAGCTCAATAGGAACACAAGGGCTTCTTTTGAATGGACAAAGTAAGATATGGTTCATAGTTATGATTTCTCCATTGTGAGGAAATTTAAGACACCTATGGATTGGAGAAGCAATAGCCTTCATGGAAGATAGCCAAGGATATCCCAACTTCACATGGAATCACTCAGAAGAAGGTATGATAACAAAGTTAACATCTAAAGATTTAACATGAATTTTAATAGGAAGGGTGATAGAACCAATGGTAGGATAAGAGAAGATTTAAAATAACTTCACAACCACATTAAAAGCATCATATAGTGGTTTATGAAATCTTAAAGAAAAAAGATACTCTTCAATTATGACATTAGCCATGCAAGAGGGATCAGTCAGGGCACCATGACAAGGGATATCCTTAACCTTCGCAACTATGTATAAATGGCCATTGGGTGCTCTAATGGTCTCGCTAGGGTCAAATGTAATACAGGGATCCTTAGGAAAATCTTGTGTATCTATAATATTAACCAAGTTTGGAGCCATACAAGTGAATTCCTCAGAAGTGAGAGAATTAGGCACAATCTCAATAACATTAGAGGCATGAGATGGCAAGGGATAAGTGAAAATATTAAGATTTTGATTAGTAGAAGCAACTAATTTATTCTCTTTATCATTCAGACTTGCCACATATATAATATTATTATCAATCAAGTCTTGAACCTTATTTTTCAATGCAAAACAATTCTCAGTATCATGATCATGTTGATGATGAAATTGGCAAAAGGAATGGTTATCAAAGTAAGGAGATGCAAGTTTGGAAGAATCAATTTGTTTTATAGGAGGAATTTTGATAACATTTCCATGCAACAACTGAGACATAATACTAAGAAAAGATTTATTCAAAGAAGTAAACTGTCTTTCTCTTTGAAAAAAAATAGAAATAGAAGGCACACCTATTGTAGCATTCACATGGTTGTTGTTGATTGGATCGTTGAACATGATGAAGCTTTTTGTCGGTTTGAACTTCACAAACGGTTGTTGAACACTTTCCCCCTTATCACTCAGAGCCATAGGAGAGGACTGCTCCATTTGACTCACAACCAGTTGATAATTATGGAGTGTTTCACACAACTACAGAAAGGAAGTAAACTCAGACAGAAGAAGCTTTTCCCTGATATCTTTTTCTAAATTAGAAATGAAAATTATTTATATCATTATCATGTATATGAAATCAGTCACTTTTTCTTTAACACCTTGTTTACAATGCATTAAATCAGTCAAAGTGATTTTAGGACAAATGTTGTTTTGAAATTGTTGGATGAAAGCATTTGCTAGTTGTTGAAAAGAAGTGATAGAATAAGAAGGCAAAGAGAAATACCATTGTAAGGCCTTATCTTTTAGTGTTCTTGTAAACAATTTTACAAGCAATCGTTGATCATAAGAAAAATCAGTACACAAGGTTTGAAATGTTTTGACATGCATAAGAGGATCACCTTTTCCATTATAGGTGTATACACCTAAAAATGGTCAGAAGATATTTAATTGAATTCACTAAGAAATTTGATTAAATTCCCCCTTTCATCTACTTATTAATAAATCTAAGGATTTATTTAATAGGTTCATTTCATAATCCCCTTTAATTAAATAATTCAAATTAATCAATTCCCCCCATCAAATTAATCTTCAAATTCATTTCTTCTAAATCTCCTAATTAATTAAAACAAATCAAATTATGAGTTGTTGAGATTAATTAGCATTTTCCTATTATTTGAATTTTTAAATTCAAATTCTCCTAACTTCTAACCACCTAACCTAACCCCTTCTAATCCTAACTCATTCCATCTAACCTTGGATTTAATTAACACCATCTTAGCTTGCACATCCTAACCACCATGTCCCCTTTCCTTAGACACTTGCTCTCTCATGAGAAAAGCCTCTTGACACTTGTCACCATAGAGATGGAAAAAGTTCCCTCTCATCCAACCTTTCTAGAAGCCTCTTGACACTTGTCACCATACAAATGGCAAATGTTCCCTTTCATCCAACCTCTCCTTCAACCTCCTCCAATTTCACCATTGATATCTTCAAACTTAATCTTAACCATTGATTCCTGCCACATCACCCTTGGCCTTGGAAATCCTATAAATAGATCCTATTTTGGAGCAATAATCATCCCATCTCATTTGCATCTCAGACATTGTTACTATAGGCATATGCAATCTTAGTTTATCATTTAAGCATAATTATCATAGCTTAATTGCATCATTTTAGCATATTTTCTAGCATAATCATGGAATCATGTAGTTTCATCATTATCATTGCTAGCTTAAATGCATCATTTATCATTTAAATCCTCCATCTAGTTGTAGTCAAGTCACTGGAATTTTCCTAACCAGATCTGAGAGAAAAATTCATACTCGCATTTACTAGGAAGCGATAGATCGCTTAGCTATGGTTTTATCTTTCTTTTCTTTAAATGTTGGTATTATGGATATGTTGCATTGGTTTTGTCATTGATTTCAACACTTGTCAACACTTGATAACACTTATCCTTATGGAGATCTCTGGTTATGTTCACTGGCATGTTCAGTGACTTATGCACAGTCACCGATATCTGGTTCACCGGCACTGAGAATGATCTATTATCATCTGGAGATTACTTGGTTAAGTCAAAGATATTGTTTGGACACTTGGTTTTGGTGATTTTATTATTGGTACAATTGAGTTTGCATATTTTTTATTTTCTAACAAGTAGGTCTAGGTTATGGACCAGCAAGCATTATCTATTCCAGGTTAGCACGACACATTATGGACATGATTTGTTATTGTTGTAAATGCATTGAGCTAACATCATGAATCACATATTGATTCATTTATAATTGATTTAATTGTAATATCTTAGTGAGCCTACCTACACAATTGGTCTTAGGTTTTGGTATATATGTAAGATCTCATTTATGAGATTATATAGAGTAGAGGAGTGTGAAAAGGATTGTAATAAGGTATATGCGAATATAAGCAGAGATATACACACAAAAATCATTTGAAGATTCAAGGAAGGTATGAGGAAGACAATCAGAGCTTAACTAGTACTGAGTCCAGCATATGAAGATGCTATTTTGAGTAGTACATTATCATTGGATTTAACCATCCAATTGCAGTCAGTGTGACTCCCATTTTTTGATTGAGCAGTGAGCTCTAGGCAGTTGGCCTCTCTACATGTGCAAACCCCATTTGTACACACATACTATCTGCAATAGTATCATCTGATTGTGGGTAAGGTTTCCCACCGTGGTTTTCCCCCTTACAGGGTTTCCATGTACAAATAATTGTGTTATGTGTTTTGTATGTTATTTGTCTTTCTGTTTCATGCATTAAACTTTACTGGTATTGCAATTAACTGTTAAATTGTCTACCGACATTAAAGTTTAGTTTACCAGTATTATGCACTAAGTTTGGTTAATATAATTGGGTTGAAATTAATAGACAACTAATTCACCCCCCCCCCCTCTCAATTGCCCCTGGATCCTAACAATTGGTATCAGAGCCAAGTCCTCTTTTTGTAGAAGTTTAACAACTTGAGGAGATCCTATGTCTACTAACTATTTCAGGAAGGATAGTCTGTAGCTTGATGGAACCAACTATGGTATATGGAAGATCAGAATGGAGACTCATTTGAATTGAATTGGAAAAGACATATGGGATATTACAAAGAATGGCCATGTTGTTCCTACTCAAGGTCAACCTAATCCACCAACCTTGGCTAAAGACTAAGAAAATGATTGCAAAGCAAGAGAAGCACTTTTGAGTGCATTGTCAGATAAGCAAATCATGGGATTATCCGACCAATCTATTGCTAAAGCTATTTGGGATAAATTGGAGACATTAAATGAAGAAGATACCACTATCAAAATTGCAAAACTGGAATGCTTCCAAGTCAGGTATGAAAATCTAAAAATGGAAGAAGATGAAAGGATTTCTGCTTTTATGGAAAGAGATAATGAAATTGTTTTGGGTATACAATGTTGTGGAAGATCCTTAAGTGAAGATGAAATTGTTTCTAAAGTTTTAAGAGCTTTTCCACTGGCATACAAAATGAAAGTAACTGCTATTAATGAATTGAGAACAATGCCTAATGCATCAGTATCCAAAGATACTTTGGTTGGAAAACTTTCATCTTTTGAACTTGAGGAATTTGATCCTATTATTGCAATTAAGATAGATTTGGCTTTCAACGCTTCATCATCTATAGCATCATCATCATCATCTGAAAAATCTGATTGGAAAGCACTCCATGCTATAGAACTTCAAGAGCTTGAAGCACTATTTGCAAGGAAAATGCCTAAAGGTCTAGTTGGAAGTAAGTATGAAGGTAAAGCACCATTTAAATGTTTTAACTGCAATTAAATTGGTCACATGGCATCTAGGTGTCCTAGTAGACATGAAAGATTGAAAGAAGAAGCTAAAAGAGAATATAAACCTAACCCTGAATATTAGAGATACAGATTTAAGAAAAATAGAGACAAATCATGTTACTATGTTGATGAAGGAGTTACTGATGATTCTGATGAGGAACCGACAGACAATGGATGAGCTTTTGTTGCAATAACAGAAGATCAACCAACACCTACTGTTCAATCGGTAGAGCAGGCCCTAACAACTAAAATTGAAGAAAAAGATGAATGGATCATTGTTTTCGGATGTTCACATCATATAACTAGTGATAAGAGTAAATTCTTAAACTTTCAGGAATACAATGGAGGTCTAGTAAGATTTGGAGTTGACAAAGCTTGTTTGATCAGAGGAAAAGGCACTATATCTTTTGATGGTAAGTACAATACTAATAATGTTTACTATGTTAAAGGTTTGAAGCATAATCTTTTGAGTGTTGGTCAATTAGTTGAAAAGGGATTTCAATTACAATTAAAGAATGGTAAATGCAAAATCATGAATAGAACTGGTTTGGAAATTGCAACCGGTAATCAGACTAGAGGTAATCTCTTTCATTTGAATAACAATGAGAAGACATGCTTGATTGCACATATTGATGAATGTTGGTTATGGCATAAGAGACTGTATCATGCAAATTTTGATTGCATTGTGAAAATCAGTACAACTAAGGTAGTAAGGGATTTACCTAAGATTGTTAAACCTCACAATCCGGTATATAAGGAATGTCAATTTGGAAAGCAAGTTAGAGCAACTTTTAAGAGTATTCCAAAAAAATCCAATAATGTTCTTGACTTAATTCATACTAATTTATGTGGTCTAGCAAGAACTAGAAGTTTACAAGGAGATAGATATTTTATGCTAATCATTGATGATTATTATAGAATGTGTTGGGTTACCAAGGTGATGATAGAGAATGAAACCGATAAGACCCCTCATGAACTATGGTTTGGTAATACTCCTACTCTTCAATATTTTAGAATATTTGGAAGAAAATGTTATATTAGGAGAGATGATTATATTGGCAAATTTGATCCTAGAAGTGATGAAGGAATATTTCTTGGTTATTCATCTAAGAGCAAGGCATATAGATGTTTTAATAAGAGATTGCAAAAAATCATTGAAAGTGCAAATGTGAAGATTGATGAACAGTTTAGAGGTCTATAGACTCTGAACCGACAGTTGAGATAATCACAAATGAACCTACAATGAGTACACCAGTACAAAATTTTGATCTAGTCACAGCGGCATCATTTGAGAATTCCACAGTGACTGAAGAACAACAGCAAGTGATTACACCTAGGTATGTAAGATTGAATCACTCTGAAAGTTAGATAATTGGGAATAAATATCAAGGAGTTATGACTAGAGGAAGACTGGCAAATGAAGAGGTATGTCTAATTTCTCAATTTGAACCAGCAACTATTAATGAGGCATGTGAAGATTAACATTGGATTAAAGCTATGGAAGATGAATTGGAACAAATTGAAGAGAATAACACATGGACATTGGTTCCCTGGCCTAAAAACAAAAATGTAATTGGAACTAAATGGGTATTCAGAAATAAACTTAATGAAGATGGTAAGGTAATTAGAAACAAAGCAAGATTAGTGTGTAAGGGATATTCACAAAAAGAAGGAATTGATTACAATGAAACATTTGCACCGATAGCTATAATTGAGGCAGTCAGATTATTCTTAGCTTCCGCAACACACAAGAACTATAAAGTATATCAAATGGATGTTAAATGTGCATTTATGAATGGTGATCTTGAAGAGGAAGTTTACATTGAACAACCTGATGGATTTTCTTTGACAGATGACAAAGATATGGTTTGCAAGTTAAGAAAAGCTGTATATGGATTGAAGCAAGCTCCTAGAGCTTGGTATGCTAGATTGGACAAATATCTTTTGAAGCTTGGTTACACTAAAGGTAATTCTAACAACAACATATATTACAAAGTGACTAATGATGACATCTTGGTTATTGAAGTTTTTGTTGATGATATTATTTTTGGAGGAGAAGATGGATTGTGTAAAGACTTTTCTAATAAGATGCAGGAAGAATTTGAAATGTCTATGATTGGGAAGATAAAATTCTTTTTAGGATTGCAGATTTCACAGACTGATAAAGGTATATTCATAAATAAATCAAAGTACTTGAAGGAATTACTTAAGAAATTTGGCATGGAAAACTCTAAACTGGTAAGTACACCTATGACTACAATTGATAAACTATCTTTCAAGGATGAATCAACACCTATTAATCCAACAAGATACAAGTCTATGATAGGAGGTTTACTGTATTTGACACAAACAAGAACTGATATTATGAATGCAGTATGTATTGTTTCAAGATTTTAGAGTAATCCTAAGGAAAATCATGAATCAGCAGTAAAAAGGATTTTCTGGTACCTACAGGGCACAACAAATCTTGGTTTATGGTATCCTAAAGATGAAAATTTTGATTTATGTGCATACACATATGCAAATTGGGTAGGAGATGTAGATGACAGAAAAAAGCACCACCGACAGAGCATTTTTTCTTGGCAGCAGACTAATTTCATGGTTGAGAAAGAAACAAAGTTGTACATCACTATCAATAGTAGAATCAGAATATGTTGCAGCAGCAACTAATTGTACATGGGTATTATGGATTAAGAATGTTGAAGGACATAAATGTAAAATGCAAAGAACCTATAATCATTTACTATGATAATATGGCAGCAATTGATATATCAAAGAATCTCGTATTTCACTCTAAAACTAAACATGTTTCTATCAAATTCAATTTTCTGAAAGAGAATGTTGAAGCAAAAGAAGTGAAATTGGTTTATGTGAATACTAAAGTGCAGATTGTAGATATCTTTACTAAGCCTTTGCCTAAGGAAACTTTTGAATATCTAAGAGAGAAGCTTGGAGTTATAACCTCACTGGTAGAAACTTAGACAGTTGGAGCATGACATCAAACTGACATAACTAATAGAGAAATCTTTTTTCTAGATTTGATGAAGGAGAGGGACTTCTCAGGGGGAGTAGATTGAATAAATGTGGTTATAGCAATTGGTATTTGTAACAAGTTTTATGAACTATTTGTATATGGTTTTGTATTGCATTGGCATTTGATGTCAAAGGGGGAGAGATGTCTATGGAAAAACACATTATCTTTTGGGGAGAGATTATTCATTGGGGGAGAGATTGTTACTCTCTGTATCTATATTTTGGTGATCTCTTTGGGAGATTGTTGGTTTTTGTTTTTTGGCATTTCTGCTTTGGCACTTAGATGGTTTTTCCATCTTGTGTTTCCATCAATGCCAAAGGGGGAGATTGTTGGTATTATGGATGTGTTGCATTGGTTTTGTCATTGATGTCAACACTTGTCAACACCCTAGAACACTTATCCTTATGGAGATCTTTGGTTATGTTCATCAACATGTTCAGTGACTTATGCACAAGCACTGGTATCTAGTTCACCGGCACTGAGAATGATCTGTTATCATCTAGAGATTACTTGGTTATGTCAAAAACATTTTTTGGAAACTTGGTTTTGGTGATTTGATTATTGGTACAATCGAGTTTGCATATTTGCTATTACGGACAAATAGGTCTAGGTTATGGATAGACAAGCATTATCTATTCTAGATCAGCACGACACGTTATGGAGATGATTTTTTATTGTTGTAAATGCATTGAGTTGACATCATACATCGTATATTGATTCATTTGTCATTGATTTAATTGTAATATCTTAGTGAGCCGACCTACACAATTGGTATTAGGTTTTGGTATATATGTAAGATCTCATTTATGAGATTATATAGAGTAGAGAAGTGTGAAAAGGATTCTAATAAGGTATATGCGAATATAAGAAGAGCTATACACAGAGACATCATTCAAAGATTCAAGGAAGGTATGAGGAAGACAATCAGAGCTTAACCGGTATTGAATCCAGCATATGAAGATGCTATTTTGAGCAGTACATTATCATTGAGTTTAACCATCCAATTGTAGTCAGTGTGACTCCGATTTTTTGATTGAGCAGTGAGCTCTAGGCAGTTGGCCTTTTGGCATGTGCATACCCCATTTGTACACACATACTATCTACAGTAGTATCATCTGATTGTGGGTAAGGTTTCCCAGCCATTTTTTTTTCCCTTAAAGGGTTTCCATTTACAAATAACTGTGTTATGTGTTGTGTATGTTATTTGTCTTTTTGTTTCATGCATTAAATTTTACCGATATTGCAATTAACTATTAAACTATCTACAGACATTAAAGTTTAGTTTACCAGTATTATGCACTAAGTTTGATTAAGTTATAATTGGGCTGGAATTAATAGACAACTAATTCACCTCCCCCCTCTCAGTTGCCTCCAGGTCCTAACATTAAATTCATTAACCATGCTTGTAATGATCTATTGAGTGTTTTGTGTTGCAGTTGCAGGTCTACACTTCATAGGCACGACATTTTGGCACCCACCGTGGGGCTAAAATCATCATTTTTGGCCTCTCAAGCTTCATCAACACTCATCTTTACTCAAGACAGAATCAGAAACTCATACAAGCTCCTTTGTAGCCTCATACAAACTCCTTTATGATCTGGGATGACAATCCATCCTGATTTGTACGATCTTCTGAATTGTCGTATGAGCCTGTTTCTTCATTTGGATGAGATCTAAAGTTTTGTCATACGAGCTGGTAAATCACGTCGTATGAGTTTCTGCCTCTATGTTTTTTTTTAATAGAGTGCATTTTCAAGGTTTCATATTTTAATCCAATCATTACTAATGTTAACCCTAACTTGTTTATGAGATTTTTGGTAGCCTATCTCTTTTCTGCAGAACGATTGTCAAAGATACACTAGTGAAAGACCTAATTCAAAACACATCAATAACTACTAACGGATTTATTTTACAGGTTTCCTAAGAGAATTCGACAAAACTTTGTGTATTCCTTTAAGTTTTTATAGGCACACTTATCTTTTGCTAAAGGAATGAACAATCATGTATTTCATGTTTTTGATGATAGGCAAGTATGCTCTCACCTTTCTTAGGTGATCAAAAAGCTAGACTCATCTTTTGCTTTCATTAGTGCATATCTTTAATAGGCCTACCCTCTTGAGGAGCTAATAACTCTTAAAGCCATTACGGCTGCTGAGAAGGGAACGACCTAAGTGGGAACAGCTAACGCCAAGTAATCCAACCCACTATAAAATAAATGTGATTTGATGAAAATCAAGTCAACAACAGTGCTCGTGAATAGCTCTCCTTTGTACCTTTGGGTATAGAAAATCTTGGTTTTCAAGGCTGGGAGACCTCTTAATTGAGTATTATACCCCAACGTGCTGGACAAATCCCTTACTAGTGTTGGTTAAATTAGAAGCTACCTGATTCACCTCCGAAAGGGTGATAATATTTGTGCAAGAGAGATAGTAACTCTCCCAAGATACTTGCCATATCATGCCCCCATTAGCATTTGGAGTCAGATAATATGGCATTGAGAATCCATTTTGTGAGACTCAATGGTTGTATTTTGATTAGCTATTGGGTGTGTATGTAAGTTTGCAAGAAAAGGTTTTCTCTCCTCAGCCAACTTCCTTAGGGTTAGCATGATTTTGGTCACTTATCATATCGCGTGTTTGTTGTGTATTCATCCCTAAATTGAAAAATCAAACATCTAAAACTGGAAAACATAAGAAAAACATCAAACTTCATTGATCAAAATTCAACCAAACAAACACATTTTTATCTCTGCTCTATTCTCTGTCGTACGAGTTAGGTTCTCTGTCATACTGTCTAGTGATTTTTTGTATGAGGTTAATCTTTTGTCGTATTGTTCAGAAAGAAATGTCATACCAGCCTATTCTTTTGCATATGAAAATCTCAGTTTGTCATATGGTCTTGTATCTTTTGTCATTTGGAGCTATATAGTTTATCGTACGAGTCTCTGTTTTTGCCAGTCTAGAGTTGTGTCCTGCATGCCTTTTTCGGATCTGTCATTCTTGTTTGATCAATTTGCATTAATCATAAGCATCTATTCTTTGTCATTTTGTGCTTGGATTGTCTTCTTGGTTTGCTTGGTCAAGTCATCATCCATAAAAATTAGACTTTAGAACATAAACACCTCAAGATTTTCAAGTGCTCACCCTCAACAAGTTCAAGATCTAAACATCTCAAAGTGCATTATCACCCTATTTGATAAACTGATCACTCAAACATAGTTTCTCGTCAAGATCTATCATCCTTTATCATGAAACTGAAACATTTGGTCAGTATAATCTTGTCCCGCATCGTAGGATATATCGTTCCTACTTGGTTTTTGTCAAATCATCATCATTGCACTCCAAAACTGAAGATAAAAAAACTTGCAAGCCTTTAAACACTTGAACCATCTTTTCGTGTCATATCGTGCTATCACATTTTCCTTGACATTTGATCACTTATCAAAATGAACTTTTAGACAATTGAATCCTAGCAAAATAACACACGTGTATGCCCACTCTAACTAGAGCTCAGAGACAAAAATTGAAACATTGGAAACAACTAAAAAGCATATAACCATGGAACATGAAGATGAAATACAATTTGAAGGAGAAATAACAAAACAAAATATCAGAGATATCAAGAAAGATCCTCAGTTCGATAAATTTATGCAGAAATTATTGGAAGGGGAAAAAGAAAAATATTTCCTAATGTTAGGAAAATCCGGTGCTACACTCCCCCAAGATTTTGATGTGAACAAATTAACACAAAAGAAAAATGATCCTCCCCCTAATAACAAACAATATGAGGATATTTTTGGTCTCAAAATGAATGACACATCAATTCCCAATAATACTAGAACCAATGAAGAAACTTACATACCCAAAAGAGATGAAGTGGAAATTTTGAATAACATTCAATCCAATGAAGATACAAGAAGGACTAGAGATGAAACAAGACAAGATCCAGATCCTCCTAGAATGCAAAATCATGGTCATGTAAGAACAAATCATGTTGATAATCCAATCACAACTCTTACACAACAACTACAAACAATGCAAACACAAATTCAAGATATGAAGAGGGGAAATGTTAGAAGATACTCACTTCAAGAAATCTATCCTTATCCATTCGACAGAAACCTAAACATGATACCATTTCCTATAGGTTTTGAAACTCCTAGATATGAAAAATATGATGGAAGCATTGACCCTCAAGATCATATATGAGAATTTTGCACAATGAGTATGGAGTTTGCACATGAGGATACCCACTTGATGAGATTATTTCCAAAAAGCTTAACTAGACTAGCTATGGAATGGTTCTCCAAACTTCCACCTAGAATCATATCATTCTCAGAATTGGTGGATAAGTTTGTTTCACAATACTCTTACAACATACAACATGAAATAATAATGCTAGACCTATGTAATTCCAAACAAAAAAGTGGAGAACCTTTCATGACATTTTTACAACGATGGAGATGGTTAGCTTCACAATATCCTCGTACAGTGCTGGAGTACAAAAAAATGGACATATTTATCAACAACTTAAATGATCAAATGAGTTATTACTTAAAAATGGAAGGAAATCAAAGTTTCAGAAAAATGATTGATAATGGAATTAGAATGGAGGAAGCCATGATAAAGAAAGGTGAGTTGAAAATATACAAAGGCGGAGTTAATCCTCCTAATAACAACAACAATCACAATGATAAACCAAAACAACCTATTTTTAATTTATCCACTCACTCAGCAGCGGCTCAGCAAAACAACCATCACCAAAAAGCAACTATCAAAACTTTCTTTCGGAGATAATTTACAAACATTGGTGAACTCCTTGGGTCAGCATTAAAGACACTTATCGCAAACAAATTGATCACTTTACTAGAAGAAAGTAACTACAAACCTCAAATAAAACCACCTTGGTGGAATGATAACCATTATTGCAATTTCCATCGAAACAAGGGACATCACAAAGATAATTGTCAGAAGTTGAAGCATGTCATCCAAGATTTGATTGATAATGGAGTAATAACTATATATGGACATACAAAAAATGAATCTCATACAACTTTTAAGACTCCACTTCCAAACAAGGAGAAAGGTCAATCATCAACAACAAACAATGGTAAGGGTAAAGTGAAGGTAAACTATGCTGAGACATATGATAATGTGGTAAATGTGATTGTAGTTAAAGAAAAATAAAATCAAGAACAAGCTCATGCTATCACAAGAAGCAAAGCCAAATTTGTTTTGCTGAGTCCTATGACAAACACATCATCCACTACCAAACAATACAACCTAGAAGGAGCAATTGCAGAAAATGCCCACACAAATATCCATCTTAGAATTGTTAAAGATTTCACCTGCACACAAAGAAATTTTTGAATGAGCTTCAGTAGATACAATAGTTTCCAAAGATCTTGATATCGATCAATTACAAACCATGGTGGGACACCTCACAATTGCTCACTACTTATCATTCACCAAAGAAGCTGACATGTCCCTACAACATCCCCATAACGCTCCCTTGCATATCGAAGTCATTATTCGTAAGACGCGAGTTAAATGTGTCCTAATAGATGGGGGAGTTGGCTTAAACATCTTCTCTTTGAGTCTTGTCCATGCTCTAGGTTATTCAAAAGATGCAGATGATCCTTGGAAAAAGATCATCATTAAAGCCTATGATGAAGAAGAATGTTCCTCTAAGGGAATTGTGATGTTACCCATCAGAGTGGGACCTTTGCAGAAAGACATAGCATGCTAAGTTCTAGACTTAGATTTATCATACAACATACTCTTGGGAAGACCCTGGATACATGACTTGCAAGCTATCCCATCAACATATCATTAGTGTGTAAAATTTCCCTACAATGGGTAGGAAATCACAATCTCTGTAGATTCAAATACATTTCAATACTGCAGCAATCTAAAAATGGCCCAAGAAGTCATTGTTCCTCATAACAGGGAGGCATCATCTTCGAACACACAATCCAAAGAACAATCATTTGCTTCAATTCTATCAAGTATGAAAAAACAAATGCAGCTAAGAGATCGAGGGAATGGAGAATATTCAATATCACAATTACCACTTTCTCCTAAATCCTTTGGAAAACCATCGAACTCTAAACAATAACCAATTGTAAAACATCTTCTGATATTTGATGGAGAATTTGTTAGTGTTGGAACCTTATCAAAGGAAACAAAAGACAATGATGTGCTACAGTGGCTACACAAGGATGAAGAACTTCAACAAAAGATCAATAATGTCTGAATACCTACAAAAAAGTATGGAAAAGGATTTAACATTCTCAAAAAAATGGGATACACTGGAACAGGTCCTATAGGAAAAAGAAAAGAAGGTATCTCAAAACCTATCCAACTTTACACTCAGCAGACTAATGACAAAACAGGCTTAGGGTATGGACAAGTCAATCTACTAAAAGACACATCTTTTAGTCAACAACAAGAGAAATATAAAAATAGACAAGAACAATTGGCAATTGAAAGAGAAGAAAAATCAGCTAAGCAACAAACACAAGCAAACATAAAATGGGAAAAGAAGCAAGCTTCAAATCAACAAGAGAAACAAACTAAAAGCAACTCTCAAGCAACATTAAATCTCAATCAAAATAAGAAAGAAGCTAATATAATTCAAGGATAGCTCATAAAAAAGTTGACAGAACTCAATCTCAGTCCCGAGGAAGTTGAATATGAAAGAAGAAAAGATATAGCCAAAAAAGCAGAAGAAATACTATATGAACAAATTTGTAGATTTCAGGCTGCAAGTGATATAGATTCTAATGAATGGTAATGGGATTCCTATCACTCTGAAGAATTAGCTAAAGAAAATTTCTTTGAAGGAGATGTAGGAGTCAATGTAGTTCGCACGTATGCAGGACAAATGTCAGGAACTAGTTCACTTGAATTAGAATCACATTCAGCTAACTTGGACTTATCCGAGGACGATCAGGAACTCCTTACACAAGCTCATTCTGATGAGAGTACCATTCTAGACATTGACATACATATTGAAAACTTTGATACATCCATCATGACCCTTGAAACCTTTGACGCATCCCAACCTAAAGCTCCCTTAGCTCTAATCCACCTCGAGCTTATTGATTGGGAAAATGAACGACATACCACCATTAATACCTTTCCAAATGACCATGCCATATCTGTATATCTTAATGCGATCAAACCTATAATAAATTTCACTAGGAATGTCAGCAACACATCCTCCAGTCAAGTGGGTGCCAAATCTCCTAGTCGCAAAAGTGAAAATAACGAAAAGAATATCAAGTCTAATGCTGAAAACCATTTATTGGCAACATTAGATTAGGAAAAAGTAAAATGAAAGAATGCATCTAACGGTGAAAACCTCCTTGAGGCACCAGAAGATGGGAGATTTGACACTTTACCTGAGAAATATCAAGAAAGGTCATCCATTCTAATCAAACCAACAGAGGCAGTTAACATTGGTACAACAGAGCAACCAAAGATTCTTCATCCAACAACTTCTCTATCAGAAGAATAAATGCAACAATATATAGAGTTCTTCAAACGACGACAAATCAATTTTTCCTGGTCATATGCAGACATGCTAGGGTTAGATCTAGAGCTTATTATGCATCACTTAAATGTCAATCCAGGAGCCAAACCAGTCAAACAAAAGTTAAGGAAAATACATCTTCATATTGCCCTTCTAGTCAAAGCAAAACTAAAGAAATTACTGGCTGTAGGATTCATCAGATCTGTAGCATATCCTCAATGGGTATTCAACATTGTTCCTATTACAAAACCAGATAAAAGCATCAAAATATGCATAGACTTCAGAGATCTTAATAACGCATGTCCAAAGGATGACTTTCCTTTACCTAACATCGACATGATTGTAGATTTAACTGTTGGACACTCCATGTTTTCTTTAATGGATGGTTTCTCCAGATACAATGAGATCAAAATAGCACCCGAAGATCAAGAAAAGACAACTTTCACATGTCCATGGGTTACTTTCTGCTAGAATGTCATGCCTTTTGGATTAAAGAACACAGGTGCTACATATCAAAGAGCTATGACAACTATATTTCATGACAAGATGCATACATTCATGGAAGACTATGTGGATGACATATTGGCTAAATCATACAATAGAGAAGAACATATAGAGATACTAGAAATGATCTTTGACAAGTTAGAACAATACAAGCTAAGGCTAAACCCTAAGAAATGTCCCTTTGGTGTTACTTCAGGCAGGCTATTGGGATACATTGTTTCAGCTAGAGGTATCGAAGTGGATCCAGCTAAGGTAAAAGTAATCATGGAAATGGCATCTCCCAAGAATATAAGTCCACTCAGATCACTCCAAGGAAGACTCCAATCAATTAGAATATTTTTTGCTCAACTAGCAGATAAATGTCAACCATTTACTCATCTATTGCACAAAAATGTGTGTTTCAAGTGGGATCATCAATTTGAAGACACATTCAACAAGATCAAGGCATATCTCATGCAACCACCTATACTAATGTCACCAATTCTAGGAAAGTTGTTTTTACTTTATGTATCAACCATTGAAGCATCATTAGGGGTTTTCCTTGCACAACAGGATAATGAAGGAAAAGAATGAGCTATCTACTACATCAGCAAATCACTAGTAGGATATGAGATCAACTATTCACCAACAAAAAAAGAATGCTTGGCTATAGTTTTTGCTTCTCAAAAAATATGACACTATCTACTATCTCACTCCATCAAGTTAATAGCTAAAATCAATCCCCTGAAATATTTACTCAGCAAGGCAACATTAACAGGATGACTAGCAAAATGGATCATGATCTTGAGTGAGTTTGATATTGAGTATGTTGACAGAAAAGCTATAAAAGGACAAGTCATTGCAGATTAACTAGAAGAGGCACCACTTCAAGATGATCATCCTTTACACATTTAATTTCCCGATGTTGATATCCTAACAGTCACAACAAAAACATGGCAACTATACTTTGATGGTTCATGTACATAACATGGATCAGGAGCAGGTATTCTATTTATCACACCACAAGGTCATACAATCCCAAAAGCATACAAATTAAGCTTTCCATGCACCAACAACACTGTAGAATATGAAGCTTTGGTTACAGGTATCAAAATGGCTATAGAATGGAATATTACACAACTTAAATTCTTTGGAGACTCTCAGCTCATCATCAATCAAATTAATGATGACTATCAAACAAAGGATGAAAAATTAATGCCTTACAAAAAGATGGTTGATGATATCAAGAAGTACTTTGTAGAAATAACTTTCCAGCAGAATCCAAGAAATGACAACAAAGCAACAGACACCATGGCTACACTTGCTTCTCTCCTTCAGACACGGGAAAATCAATAGCATTATGAACTCTTGGTGGAAGAGTTGTTTTACACTGCTCATAATTGTCTTGATTCCCCAACTATCTGTCACCTTGTTGGGCATGATTCATCCCACTATGGCCAAACTCACACATACCTAAAAGATAACACCTTACCTCCCCACTTGTCAAAAAACCAAAAGAGAAACTTTATTCGCCAATCTTCCCACTTTACTCTTGTCGCAGATACCCTATTTAAATGAGGTCTAGATGGTATCCTTTTAAGATGTCTCGAACAAGAAGAATTTGAGAAGGCCTTACATGAAGTCCATAATGACATTTGTGGCACTCATTCATGTGGTCTTACCCTTTCGAAAAAACTCATATGCTTGGGCTATTATTGGTCGACTATGGAATGAGATTATTTTCAGATAGCTAGAAAATGCAAACAATGTCAGATCCATGGGAATTTGATTCATGCACCAGTACAAGAACTTCATGTTCTGGCAAAAACTTGGCCTTTTTGTCAATGGGGTCTTGATCTAGTAGAAAAGATAAATCCTTCTTCATTTAATGGTCACAAATTCATCCTTGTAGCTATAGAATATTTCACAAAATGGATTGAGGCAGTACCTCTCATAAATATCACAAGAAAACAAATTGCTGCATTTATCTTGAATTATATCATCTGTCGCTATGGAATACCAAAGACCATTATCATTGATAATGGGTGACCGTTCAAGATTCAAGATGTACAAGAGCTATGTGAGAAATTCAAGATCCAACATAGATTCTCCACACTATACTATCCACAAGGAAATGGGCAAGCAGAAGCATCAAACAAAACTACGTTGAAAATCCTCAAAAAGACAGTGAATGATGCTGGAAAAGATTGGCGTATTCAATTAAACTCTACTCTATGGGCCTATCATACTAGTATTCACACACCAACAGGTGCCACACCTTTCTCTCTTGTTTATGGATCAAAAGAAATACTACCAATAGAAGTAGAGATACCTTCTCTACGAGTATCATTAAAAGGTCTCATCCCAGATGAAGAACAACGAGTATCTACATTACAAGAGTTAGAATTGTTCCATGAGCGAACACAAAATACCTTCGATCATTTAAAGGTATATCAACAAAGAATGTGCCCGAGCTATAATCATAGGGTCAAACCATGAATCTTTCAAGTAGGGGAACTAGTACTAAAAGAAAATCCATGCAACCAGGTAGATCGAGAAAAGAAAGGAAAGTTTGAACCAAATTGGTTATGTCCATTTCTGATCACAGCAGTATTCGGATCAAGAGCATATCAACTATCAACATAGGATGGAGATCAACTTGAAGAACCCATCAATAACATGCATCTAAAGAAGTTTTATGTTTGTAAAAGCAAAAAATAAAAAACCAGTGAAAAAGCAAAAAATCAAAAACAGTGAAAAAGCATAAAATCCAAAAAAAATCAAATATGAGAAAAAGTGCAATAAAAATAGATGGTGAAAACCTAGCAAACAGGTGCTATCTGTCAGCTAGCTCTTCCATCTATTAGTTCATGCATCTTTCCGCTTGCATTCATTTTCCATCAGCATTGTTCATATGCATCATAAAGCTTTGTACATACATAGGCATCCCGGGTGGCTTCTTGCCATGGTTTGGATCATTGGGTATATCATAACGAATTTGTTTCTAGGCTTGGGGAAAAATCTTGCACTTAGCTTGGGGTAGATTCTTGATCATTTTGAGCTTAATCAAACAGGTAGAACAACAGTTAGACAACTCTTATCAAGCAAAAATTATGACATATTCAACATTGAACACAAGATCAAATTATCAACCATCAAACTATCACAAAGTCGGTCTAAATAATGAATGATATCTTTTGGATAATTATTTTAACATGATTTTTCAACTTTTCTATATTGATTTTCACTATCATGATTTCTGAGTGACTCTAGGATGTCTTTGACTAGAGGAACAAGGAAGAAACATGATATTTTTCTTGTTTGATGTCTGTAAACTAATCATTAATATGTGCAAATTTATCTCAGGACATGATCATCGGAGTATCATCAAAGACATTTCTAATTTGCATATTAAAATGGTTAATACTGCCTATTTTACGCAAGGAACACTTAGGTCATCTTGGTTTAATTATACCTCGATATTTGTGCTAACTTGCCATATCAAAATCCAAGAAAGTAGTGCTCAGGTCATCATGGTTAATTATACCATTGATGTTTGCATTCACTTCCCACATTTTAAAAAGCTCAATGATGACAATATGCAATAATCCAGTGACTGGTTCAATTGTAGCTTTGCATTTCATTTGCATTTAGCTCGCATTTCATTCTTGCATGGGATCTTGCATGCTTCTTTTATCCAAGGTTAAATCTATCGCAGTAATCATCAAGGTATCATCACAAGTGTATACGCAATCAGACTAATGACTCATATCTCTCCAGATATTGTCGACCCAATGAAAATCTTATGCAACCCTCTCAACAAAACCAACATCAGCATATCTAAATCTTTCTACAACATGATATCAACAAACTGTTAGTTCTTTATCCAATCAATCTTACCACTTCTATCAATCAATCACATCTAAATTGATTCTCTCATGTCTTATATAGGATGTATCTTTCCTGAAACCAGACATTTTGATCATGTCTTATATAGGATATATCGTTCCTGAAACCAGACGATTTGATCATCTTTGTCTTATACAAGAGATGTCATTCCTAAAACCAGACTAAATCTCGATCTTATCAATCTAACCAATTAAGATTTATCAATAATCAAGAACTACATCACCATAATTGTTGAACTCGCATTTTTATCAAACATGGTTGCAGACATCAAATCATTTCTAATCGGAAAATCAATTTCGTAAAAAATCCAAAAATTCCAAAGATCAATTATCTCAATTGATCTCCTGAGGGGGCATCATTGCATCAGATCTATGAACCAATAGCTGGGGCATCCTATCAAACCAATATCATCATCAAAATAAGATTATTCTTTGAATCAATGCACCATCACACCTCGCTTCAAAGAGGGGCAAAATGTATACACCTAAAAATGGTATGAAGATAATTAATTAAATAAGCAATTATTTAATTAATCCCCCTTCCTAATTTAATTGAATTCAGTAAGCAATTTGATTAAATTCCCCCTTTCATCTACTTATTAATAAATCTAAGGATTTATTTAATAGGTTCATTTCATAATCCCCTTTAATTAATTAATTCAAATTAATTAATTCCCCCCATCAAATTTATCTTCAAATTCATTTCTTCTAAATCTCCTAATTAATTTATACAGATCAATTTATGAGTTGTTGAGATTAATTAGCTTTTTCCTATTATTTGAATTTTTAAATTCAAATTATCCTAACTTCTAACCACCTAACCTAACCCCTTCTAAACCTAACTCATTCCATCTAACCTTGGGTTTAATTAACACCATCTTAGCTTGCACATCCTAACCACCATGTCCCCTTTCCCTAGACACTTGCTCTCTGATGAGCAAAGCCTCTTGACACTTATCACCATAGAGATGGCAAATGTTCCCTTTCATCCAACCTGTCCTTCAACCTCCTCCAATTTCACCATTGATATCTTCAGACTTAATCTTGACCATTGATTCCTGCCACCTCACCCCTGGCCTTGGAAATCCTATAAATAGATCCAATTTTGGAGCAATAATCATCCCATCTAATTTGCATCTCAAGCATTGTTACTATAGGCATATGCAATCTTAGTTTATTATTTGAGCATTGTTATCATAGCCTAATTGCATCATTTTAGCATAGTTTCTAGCATAATCATGGAATCATGTAGTTTAATCATTATCATTGCCAGCTTAAATGCATCATTTATCATTTAAATCTTCCATCTAGTTGTAGTCAAGTCGCTGGAATTTTCCTAACTAGATCTGAGAGCAAAATTCATACTCGCATTTACTACGAGGCGATAGATTGGTTAGCTATGGTTTTACCTTTCTTTGCTTTAAATTCATTAACCATGCTTGTAATGATCTATTGAGTGTTTTGTGTTGTAGTTGCAGGTCTACACTTCATAGGTACAACAATAGAGTTCCAATTGAGGGATCTCCACATGTTTAGCTAGCACAACTTTAACAATATCAAGAGAAAGTAGGCTCGGAACATTAAAGGTGGGCACACTAAATTTGGGTTGACTCATAGAAGCAATCTGTTCTTGTAAGGAAGACACAGTTTGAGAAAGATTGTTTATTATCATTTTAGTAGAAGAATTGATGTTAGACATAGGTGATTGAGAAGGTGGTGTAATTTTGTGGAAAGAAGGCATGGACTAAGAATAAGGTGGTGGGACATTATGATAAATAGGCATTGGTGATGACTGGGTAGGAAAAGGGACACTTCAAGGAGGAATAAATTTGTTGAAGGAATTGTCCCCTTGTGTCATACTGATTGGTTGAGGAATAATTTGAATACTCATGGAAGTCATAGGTAATGATGAAGGATTAAATGAAGAAGAGAGATTGCTTCCATGATTTATGGTTGTTAGAATGACATTTTGAGTTGAAGTAGCCATGAAGTTAGATATGAAAGTAGGAATGCTCATGGTAGGATTAGTCAAAGGAATAAAGGAATTGACTTGTGTTGAAGGTTGTGAGTAGGCTAGGGTTTTGACACAACCCTTGATAGGCATGACATTAGAATCAACAATATGTGCAATGCCATGTAATATATCAATTCCATTCTTATCACTTTGAAGCATGCGCTTAAGACCTTCAATTAATGGAAGAGCTTCACTATTAGGGTATTCTTGGGACATTCATTGTTGAAAGCTATCAAATTGATTGTCCAATGTAGAAAGTTGATCTAAATAAACCCTAGTCAAAGCTTATTCTTCATCACGAGATCCATCAATAGGCACATGATTAGGATGGGAAGAATTAGAAGGATCCTCATTAAAGAAGTCACCCAAATTAGGCTCCATCTCCTTGGTAATTAAATCTTGGGAAGCCTTAATTATAATACTTCGTCTAACAGGGATAGGATAAGTAGGACTAATAGTTGTAAAACTTATGCACTAGAGGGAAAATTTGAATTTTGAATTGTGGAACAAAGCTTAAAAAATTGTATAATGCAAAAATTAAGAAAATAATGATTACACAATTTGAACTTTGTTGGAAGAAGGGAAGAACACAATTTCCAAAAAAAAAAAAGAAAGGAAATTGGAAATTTAAAATTAGGGCCAAGGGAATACTACTTAATTTTAAAATTAGAATTTTTCAAAATTAGGGCAGACTATAATTAACCTCTTCATTTTAAAAATTTTCTTGAAACTTGCAATGTTGAATTTTGAAGGTATTTCTAATTCTAGAGGGATAAAAAATCAATAAGATTAGCCAATCTTCTGGATTTAGGCTATTAAATGCAATCATAATAGTCTCCCGAAATTTTGGGGAAAAAGTTGAGGACCATGGCGAGAATGCACATTGTCCGACCAACTTTTTTTGAAATTTTTCAGGGATGAATATTACGATGATTTTAAAGCTAACCCCCCAAAATTGGCTAATTTTATGATCTCTAGATGGGCGAAATGAAGACGCAAATGTAAAAATAGAACCCTATTAGGGTTTTGAAGAAAAAGAGGAATTGAAATGCAATTTGCAAAGGGTCAAACCTAATGGATAGGGACACCTTGGAAAATGTTTATAAATCTGAATGTAACTAAAATTGATTTGAAATTCACACAAAATCCAATTAATTTTGAAAATTAGGGTTTGATGACCTAACCACTTAATTTTGAAATTTGAATTTTTGGAAAAAGGGCTCAAATTGAAAATTTGAACTATAGGATTGAAGACAAATCTTAGAACAATCAAAAATATGAAAATTAAGTTGAAATTCTATGTTTTGTACAAGCTCAATATGTTACTACTTATCAAGTTGCCATTAGTTTTTATATTCAAAGTCATACTATACATTCTAGTCAGTTAGCACTACCGAATCATGCAGTTGGTATAAATAGAGAAGTCGGTATACACAGTCTAGTCGGTTACAGAAGAAAGCAGTCACAAAATGTAGTATACACCGAGTTGTCTACTAAGTATCTTTTTATGGCTACCGAGTAGTAAAGTTAACACACCGAGTTGATATTCACCGAGTGAAACGTATTACCAGATACATTGAACCTGGACATGCATATGAAAATGTGTTACAAGATCGAGGCACATCTAATTGTTATTACATTGGAAATTGCACTAGAAGATTGTGTATGATTGTGAGGTCAATCTAACCAATGAAATATTTTGTTTAGTTATTCATTCGAGGAATCTTGTTTGTAAGATCGAACCAATGAATTAGATCACCGTTTTAAGAGATCTATATATACAACATTATTGAAGTGTATGTAAGCATGAAGGAAGACTGTTACAGAGACACAGAGGTCACCAAGAAGGTTTCTAGAGAAAAGTCGAAGAACAGAGTAAACATAAGGGTTTATCGAGTTACTATATGGGTTACCGAGGTATGCTATAAGCAAGGTAATCTTATTCTAAGCACATAGAATCTTCTATAACATTTCAGATGTAAACTTGCAGATGTTTGTAATGATTTTATTGTAATATTGTGAAGTTGAAAGAGAAACCTTTAACAGGGTAAAAGACTCTAACCAAGTCTATAAATTGTAAAGCCTCTAACCAGGTGCATCATTCAGAATAAATGTTGTAAAATCCTTTAGCAAGGTAGATCTAAGAGATCTTGTTACTCCTAATAGGGTAAGCTATCAAAAATAGCTAAATGTAGCTCTAACTGAGCATTCTTTATTATTGCAGTAGTGAAGTTGTGGGTGCCATCCCCACTGTAGTTTTTCTCTCTAACCAAGAGATTTTGAGTAACCAAAATATATGTGTTATGGAGTGAATCATGTATGCTTGTTATCTGTTTGTCTTAACTGTATTTTATGTTACTGTACTATTCTGTTTATGCATAACAGTGAGGTTATTATTCAAGAAAAGTTTTGAAGTACTGATTCACCCCTCCCCTCTCAGTACATTAGCTTTCCATATTGGGCCTAACAATTGGTATCAGAGCTTGAATCTTGGAAAAGGGTTTAAATACCTAAAGAGAAAGATCTTATCAATGGAAGGCTATAAACAATCTCAGAGGATTGTGTATCTACAAGAAGAGCTGGATCATGCAAATCAAGTGATTGCAAACATGAGAAGGCAAATGCAAAAATCTTTGAAAGTAAGAAGAAGATTATCTGATGACTTGCAAGATTCTCAAGAGTTAGTGGAACAAATTGAGACATCATCTGAGAACAGTATATCTGAAGAGACTCAAGAAATGATTAGAGCGTTGAAAGAAAAGAACAAAGCATTGGCTGATCAACTAAAAGCAATGAAAAGAGAACATGAACATTTCGGTACACAGATGACTGAAAATCTAGATGCATTAAGGATAGCAGAGGATAAAGCAAGAGATCTACAAAGAGAGAAACAACAACTTGAAGTCTTAGTATCTGATAAGAATGATGAAATCATAAGGTTAACTGGGGTTCAACAAAATATGATAGATCAACTAGGTTATGCACATCATGAAGGAATTCTAAACATTGATGAAAATCAAGCATTAAAACTTGAAGTATCAAGGTTGACTAGTGAACTTGAAATAGAGAAGAAATCCAAAGAAACATTGAAGAAGAGTTATGATGCATCAAAGATGTTGGATGAGAAACTGAATACAAGAAGACCCAACAAAGATGCAGGACTCGATTACAAAGGAAAAGAATCAACCGAGAAAGGAATTCATACTACCGAGAGAGGAGAATCATCAAAGCAAGCTGGAAACAAGAATAACATCAAAAGGAAGAAGCCTATTTGCTACTACTATGGGAATCAAGGTCATACTGCCAACATATGCTAGATTAGAAAAGGTAAGCAACTGAATATCACTAAGTCCAATGGATATTGTTACAATTGCAATAAATATGGTCACACATCTAATCAATGTAGGACACAGTCTGTTAACAACTATTAGAAGGCAAAATTCAAAAGGTTTTGTAGAAACTACAATAGATATGGACATAGTACCGAGAAGTGCTTGTCTAAGCAAAAGAACTCTATGTGGTCTGCACACCGAGCAAACACTAGAGGTTACCAAACTCACACAGATCCTTACCAACAATATGCAACAGTACCATGGGATTACAATACAAGGATATGGTGCGAATGTTTTGGAAGATATGGACATATTAGTGCCAACTATTTTATAAGGTTTGGAATGAACAACCAAAGATCATGGAGAAATCTTGGTATGGCATGTTTTCATTGTCACAAAGTTGGACATTTAGCTGGAGATTGCAGAGATCAACCTAGAAGAGACACTGAAGAGATAAGAGAAAAATTTAAGATGATTTGGAAAAAGAAGGAAATCATGTCAGATGAAAAAAGAACCTTACCTACCGAGTTAGGTGCACCTATTCCAAATTAATCAAAAAAGGTATGAAGGGACTGCATTCTCTAAAGGTTAAATCATAACAGTTCCTATTCTATTATGTACAAAATTCAAAATCTGCATAGTTAAGATGCATTAGCAAGTTTGAAATTCTATCAAAAGTACTTTATAGGAAACCTGTCAAGTCGGTGTATACAGGAAGCCTGTCAAGTCGGTAAATGAAGGAAATATGGTTACTTGGTTAAAACAGAAAAAAAAGGAGTAAACCGGTTAAAAGTGAACCGAGTGCATTTAATGTTTTGACCTAACCCACATGGAGCCTGATAAGGTATTTTCACGGTCATTTTCATTCACCAAGTTTTCAAGAGAGCAGAGAAGAGCAAATCAAGGTGATCAAACTTCATTCAAAGCGAATTTCAAGGTATTTACATCAAATCTCATCACACTGTTAAGCTGATTTTCGATCTTGTCAAATTGCTATTATCTACCGAGTGTGAAGCATCAGTCATTTGTAAACCATCAAACCCTAAGGATAGTTTGTTAAGTTTTTACCTGAAATCTACAATGGCACTCAAGATCCAAGATCCCGTAGTTGTCAAGAATGTGGAGAAGCCCTCACTGAAGTACTCTTTGACTCCTAAAGTCACCTCTGAACCGGATGACAAAACTGCATTTTCACTCATCCCGAATCGAGTCTTGTTAGTCGAAGATGTTAGATTCTTCACTAAATGCCATGTTGAAGAACTTAGTCATGTTGAGATTAGTGACACATATGATGAACTTTGTATCGATGGCAAAATGGATAGCAAGTATGAGCATATCAAAATCAAGGGATTAACTAAAGCCCTAGCCTATCCCCGTGTGTTCAAACCCCAGTGGGTTAAGTTTGTTTTAAGCAGAGTTCATGATGATTTTATGTGGCTAGAGGAGCAACCATTCAAAATCACCAAGGAAGTCATTCATGTGATCACTGGGTATCCTATCTATGATCATGCACGAGCACAGAAAATGATATTACAGAAGGAGTTAATCAGTCTAACTGGAGTAGAATTTGATTACCAAGGACTGAAATTAAACAATGTCACTGATGCAGAACTTAAGTTTACAATTAGAGTAATTGGTTACTGTTTCTTCCAATCAGCAAGGGAAAACAGTGTACCATGTGTCGCAGTTGACTTAGCCTATAAAATAGTGAAAAAGGGAATGAAAGTAGATTTATGTGAAGTGCTACTGAAGAACTTGTTTGAGAACTTGAACATAATAAGGAAGCCGAAGAAGAACAACTCAGCAAACACACTAAATTTTGGTTCACTTCTTGTATGCATGTTTTTCTACTTTGAGAAGTTCTTTCCCTCAATTGGTAAAGTAGTTTGGGAGCTACACCGACCTATCACCCATCAAATCAATGATTTTATCAAGAAATTGGGAGATAACTTTAATGATATCATGGATGACTATTTTAGCAAATTTCAAGAGAATATGCATAACAGGTATCGGATTCCACCACAGTTGGTAGAGAAATATAAGGATGATATATGTTTTGAGGTAGATACTGATTACTGTTATGTGAATGCTATTGAACCAAGGACTCAATCCTTGCCACCAATGGGTTATGAGATTGACTATGATATCACACAATAGCAAATTGATGCCTATCTTTCATTGCCAAGGCATGCTACCAAACTTGTTACTACTTATCAAAATTGCCATTAGTTTTATATTCAAAGTCATACTGTATATTCTAGTCGGTACACACAGAGAAGTCGGTTACAAAAGAAAGCAGTCAGAGAACGCAGTATTCATCGAGCTGTTTACTGAGTATCCTTTTATGGCTACCGAGTAGTAAAGATAATACACCGAGTTGATATACACCAAGTGAAACATGTTACCAAATTCATTGAACCTAGACACACATATGAAAACGTGTTACAAGATCGAGGCACACCAAACTGTCATCATATTGGAAATTGCACATACAGATTTTGTATAATCTTGAGGTCATCTAACCAATGAAATACTTTGCATGGTTATTCATTCAAGAAATCATGTTTGTAAGATCGAAGCAATGAATCAAATCAGCGACATAAGAAGTCTATTTATATAGCATGAATTTAGGGTTAGAAACATGTGTGAATGTGAGAAATGTGTGCGCATATGTGTATGAAGCAAGACTTATGTGATACATGAGAAATCAAAGAGTATTATGACTGTTACAGAGACACAGAGGTCACCGAGAAGGTTATCAGAGAACATTCAAGGAACAGAGTAAACAAAAGGGTTTACCGAGTTACTTTATGAGTTACCGAGGTATGCTATAAGCAAGGTAATCTTATTTTAAGCACATAGAATCTGCTACAACATTTCAGATGTAAAGTTGCAGATATTTGTAAAGTCTTATTGTAATATTTTGAAGTTGTAAGAGAAACCTTTAACAAGGTAAAAGACTCTAATCAAGTCTATAAATTGTAAATCCTCTAACTAGGTTCAACATATATATAGTGTTGTAAAATCCTTTAGCAAGGTAGATCTAACAGATCTTGTTACTCCTAATAGGGTAAGCTATCAGAAATAGCTAAATATGTAGCTCTAACCGAACACTCTTTATTATTGCAGTAGTGAAGTTGTGGGTGCCATCCCCACTGCAACTTTTCTCTCTAACCAAGAGTTTCTGCATAACCAAAATATATGTGTTATGGAGTGAATCATGTATGATTGTTACTCATTTTTTTTAACTTTATGTTATGTTACAGTAGTTTTTGGCTTATGCATAATAGTAAAGATATTGTTGAGAAAAGGATTTGAAGTACTGATTCACCCTTCCCCTCTTAGTACATTAGCTTTCCATATTGGGCGTAACAATTGGTATCAGAGCTTGAATCTTGAAAAAGGTTTTAACTACCTAAAGAGAAAGATCTTATCAGTGGAAGGATATAAACAATCTCAAAGGATTGCGTATCTACAAGAAGAGCTGGATAATGCAAATCAAGTGATTGTAGATATGCAAAGGTAAATGCAAAAATCTCTGAAATTAAGGAGAAGATTATCTGATGACTTACAACATTCTCAAGAGTTAGTGGAACAAATTGAGACATCATCTGAGAACAGTATATCTAAAGAAGCTGAAGAAATGATTGGAATGTTGAAAGAAAAGAATAAAGCATTAGTTGATCAACTAAAAGCAATGAAAAGGGAACATGAACATTTCAGCACATAGATGATTGAAAATCTAGATGCACTAAGGATAGCCGAGGATAAAGCAAGAGACCTACAAAGAAAAAAACAACAACTTGAAGTCTTAGTATCTGATAAGAATGATGAAATCATAAGGCTAACTGGTATTCAACAAAATATGATAGATCAATTAGGTTATGCTCATCATGAAGCAAATCTAAAAGATGATGAAAATCAATCATTGAAACTTGAAGTATCAAGGTTGATTGATGAACTTGAAACAGAGAAGAATTCCAAAGAAATATTGAAAAAGAGTTATGTAGCATAAAAGATGTTGGATGAGCAACTGAATACAAGAAGACCCAACAAAGATGCAGGACTCGGTTACAAAGGAAAAGACTCTACCGAGAAGGGACTTTGCACTATCGAGAGAGGAGAATCATCAAAACAATCTGGAAAAAGGAATAACATCAAAAGGAAGAAGCCTATTTGCTACTACTATGGAAATCAAGGTCATACTGCTAACATGTGTCAAATCAGAAAAGGTAAGCAACCGAATACCACTAAGACCAATGGTTATTATTACAATTGCAGTAAACATGGTCACACATCTAATCAATATAGGACAAAGTTTGTTAACAATTATCAGAAGGCAAAATTCAAAGGATTTTGTAAAAACTGCAATAGATATGGACATAGTACCGAGAAGTGTTGGTTTAAGCAAAAAAACCACATGTGGTCTGCACATCGAGCAAATACTAGAAGTTACCGAACTCGCATAGATCCTTACCAATAATATTTTGCAATACCATGGGATTACAATACAAGGATATGGTGTGAATGTTGTGAAGATATGGACATATAAGTGCCAACTACTTTATAAGGTTTGGAATGAATAACCAAAGATCATGAAGAAATCCTGGTATGGCATGTTTTCATTGTCATAAAGTTGGACACTTGGCTGGAGATTGCAGAGATCAACCTAGAGAAGACACTGAGGAAATAAAAGAAAAATTAAAGATGATTTGGAGAAAGAAGGGAATTGTGTTAAATAAAGAAAGCACCTTACCTACCGAGTTAGGTGCTCCCACTCCAAATTAATCGGTAAAGGTATGAAGGGACTGCATTCTCACAAGGTTAAATCTTAAATAGTTCCTATTTTAGTATGTACTGAATTCAAAATCCGCATAGTAAGATGTAATAGTAAGTTTGAAATTCTATCAAAGTCTTTTGGAGCACTTTACAAGAAAACTGTTAAGTCGGTGAATTCAGGAAGCTTGTCAAGTCAGTATATGAAGGAAATCTGGTTACTTGGTTAAAGCTCAAGAAAAGGGGAAAGAAAGTTAAGTGAACTAAGTGCATTTAATGTCTTTGACCTAACTTGCATGGAGCCCGATAAGGTATTTTTGAGTACTTAAAGGTTTTTTGCAATCATTTTCATTCACCAAGTTTTCGAGAAGCAGAGCAAAGCGAATCAAGGTGATCAAACCATCTTCAAAGCAAAATCTAAGGTATTTACATCGAATCTCATCGCATTGCTAAGTTGGTTTACCGAACTCATTAAGTTGTTATTATCTGCTGAGTGTGAAGCGTCTGTCATTTGTTAAGTTCTCAAACCCTAAGGTTCCTATGTCAATTTTTATCTGAAATCAAAATGACACCTAAAATCCAAGACCCCATTATTGTCACAAATGTAGAAAACCCCTCACTAAAATACTCTTTGACTCCCAAAATTGCATCTTAACCAGATGACAAAACTGCCTTTTCACTCATCCCAGATCAAGTCTTGTTAGTTGAGGATGTGAGATTATTCACAAAATGTTGTGTTGAAGAACTCGGTCATGTTGAGATCAAAGATGCATATGATGAATTGTGCACAGATGGTAAAATGGATAGCAAGTATGAGCATATCAAAATCAAGGGATTGACTGAAGCCCTAACCTATCCCCGTGTGTTCAAACCCCAGTGGGTCAAGTTTGTACTAAGTCAAGTGCATGATGATTTCATGTGGCTACAAGAGCAACCGTTTAAGATCACTAAAGAAATCATTCATCTGATCTTCGGGTATCCTATCTATGATCATGCTCGAGCATAGAAAATGATATCATAGAAGGAATTGATCAGTTTGACTCGAGTTGAATCGGATTGCAGAGGTCTGAAGTTGAATAATGTCACTGATCCTGAACTCAAATTTGCCATTAGAGTAATTGGTTACTGTTTCTTCCAATCGGAAAGGGAAAATAGTGTACCCTATGCGGCAGTAGACTTAGCATACAAAATTGTTAAGAAAGGCATGAAAATTGACTTGTGTGAAGTATTGTTGAAGAACTTGCTTGAAAATCTGAACACAATCAGGAAGCCAAAGAAGAACAACTTGGCAAATACTCTAAAATTTGGATCACTACTTGTCTGTATGTTTTTCTACTTTGAGAAGTTTTTTCCAACAGTCGGTAAAGTTGTTTGGGAACTACACCGACCAATCACCCATCAGATCAATGACTTCATCAAGAAGTTAGGTGATAACTTTAATGATATAATTGATGATTACTTCAGCAAGTTCCAAGAGAAAATGCATAACAGGTACCAGATTCCACCATAGCTGGTAGAAAAATACAAAGATGAAATATGTTTTGAGGTCGACACCGATTACTATTATGTGAATGATGTGGAACTGAGGACTCAATCTTTGTCACCTATGGGTTACAAGATTGATTTTGATATCACACAGCAACAAATTGATGCCTATCTATCATTGCCAAGGCATACTACCAAGCTGAGGTATGGAACCCATGAAGAGGTGAAGGAAAAAGTAACAATGAGAATTGTAGTACCTAAGGCTACAAGAAAAGATACAAAGATGGTTAAGGCATTAACTGAGAAATTTGGAGAAGAGTCTTCCTCCACACCCGTCAAAGGAGTTCTAGCCATCATCGAAGAGGAGACAGAAGCCCAAGAAGCAACCATAACACTTAGCACTGAATTGCCTAAGGGAAAAGTGTTGAAGAGAAAGAAACAGGACACTTCAATGGCTCTACCGACCCCTCCAACAAAGAGACCTAACACAAGGGCATCTACTGCATCACCGAGTAAGAAACAAAAGACTATTGTCGTTCCTAAGGTAACTAGAACTTACAAGAAATCTACTCGGGGACTCATTTTGCCAAAAGAGTCGAGTGATACCGAATCTGAAGATGCAAATAAATTTTAGATTGTGAAAAGCAAGAAGGTAGATGTACATAGTGTAGAAATTTTTTGCAATAATCTAAACGAATATGGTGGATTTTGTGGATTTAGATTTGTCAAATATGAATCCAGATCTACTGATGAAAAGAGGCAAATTGAAGAAGCTGTCATTTGCACACTTCTCAAATTCTGAGTGGTCCCATTAGAAGTATGTAATTCTATTCCTAAGGAATTATATGCACATATTGAAACCAGATGGTAATATGCCCTAGACTCAGAGAAACAAATCAGAGAAAGAGGTTTGGTGCATCTCTTTCCTGATATGTCAGTTGATGAAATAAAAGAACATTTGACAAACAGCCAAACACAATTTACAGTAAAATAAAAGGCCTTGAAATTGATGAATGGCCTGTATATAGAAGTGGAGAAGGAAACACAAGAGCATTGGAAGACCATCTTTCGAAGAAAGAATGCTGGTGAACAATCTACAGTGGAAATAGTCGATGTCACCGACCAAGAGCCTAATGTCACCGAGAAAGACCCTGCTGACACCATTCAAATAGATGAAGATATCATGGATGCAGAGGCACCTGAACAAGAAATGATAGAAGGCAATGCTTATGCAAAACTTGTCTCCAGTGAATATGTTTTGGAACAAGTTCAGCCTTACCCACCGATCAATCAACCTGCTACAACCGAAGCTCCTCAGGATACAGGTGAAGGCATCGAAGGTCAAAAGTCTACAGCAGAAGGTACTTCACAAGAACAAACCTCTCAAGCACCTTCTAGTACGAAAAATGTTATAGCTGAGACACCAAGCACCGAGACACCAAAGGACACTACCGAGGCTAAATTAATCGACCAAAGTGTTGTCTCTACCGAGCAACCTACCGAGGGTCCTCAAGCCTCTCAAGCTATTGTAGTGGTTCACCTAGTGAAAGGTAAAGAAAAGAAGTTGAAAAACCATAGTTTCAAAATTGATTTATCAAAACAGATAGTGTTGCCCAATGTAGACATCTCCAAATTGAAAGGGCAAGCACTCACTAAATTCGGTGAACTATGCAAAGCAAAGGCCGAACAAGAGAAGCAACTGGCCAAACAAAAGAAGAATAAAGTACTTCAAAAGGTAAAGACCTTACTATTAGATATGCTACCTTTAGCTACAGTATCAATTGATGCAGCCATCCATATTCAACTGGATGAACTCCTAAATTAGATTGAGACATCTGGAGTAGATGCATCCGAATACTTGAGCAAACTAAAAGACAAGGAGCTAACTGCTAAAATGATAGAGGAAGTATAGAAATCCATTGTTGTTGGTGAGGTAAAACTTGTCAAATTTATTGTTGAGTTGTTCCCTCAACTCAAGCACATTCTTTTATTATTTTAGAAACTCTACAAATTTTATTTATTTCTTAAGGACATTAAGAATAAAATAGAAGCAATTGAGAAAGAGATCACTGATCTCTCAAACAAGTTGACCTCCGAGCCCAATTCAGTTCAAAATTTATATACTAATCTACAAAAGCTCATGGCTCAACAATTGGAACTAAGGAATGAAGAACACAAGATCAAGATGGACATAATGACACTTCAAACATTATTCCTTCCTCACCTTTCATCCATTCAAGAACAACTAAACCAAGCCACTTATCTCTCTACTACACAAGAGGGAAGCACTTTAGATGGCTTAATTTCATTATTGGCTTATATTAATGCACATAATTCTTGAATGGATAGTGTAAAGGATGCACTCTCTGTCACTCTCATCAAAGCCAAGACAAAGTACAAATCCATTTTTGATTAGTTGCCCCCTCCCAATGGTAACTAAATTTTGATGTTTGTCAAAAAGGGGGAGTATATAATATATCTTCAGAGTATATATAGCATCAAAGTACACAGGGGGAGTGTATAGTATTCAAAGTATCAAACAACCAGAGTGTAGTATACAAGGGGAGTATACCGAGCAGAGAGCAGTGAACCGAGCAAGGAACAGAGGAAAGAACAGTGATTATAGAGTTTTGTACAGCATATTGATAAGGGGAGTATATTTGATTATACTATTTCATTGACTAATGTATATACTGCATGTTTAGTCAAATTTTGTAAAGTATACAGATTTTTGAGTAATGACTTTGAAAGTAGTTTTGTCAAACATCTCAACTAATGTCAAAAGGGGAGATTGTTAATACTTATCAAAATTGCCATTAGTTTTATATTCAAAGTCATACTGTATATTCTAGTTGGTTAGTATTACCGAATCATGCAGTTGGTACACACAGAGAAGTCGGTTACAAAAGAAAGCAGTCACAGAATGTAGTATTCACCGAGCTATTTACCGAGTATCTTTTTACGGCTATCGAGCAGTAAAGATAATACACCGAGCTGATATACACTGAGTGAAATGTGTTACCAGATTCATTGAACCTGGACACACATATGAAAACGTGTTACAAGATTGAGGCACACCGAACTGTCATCACATTGGAAATTGCACATACAGATTTTGTATAATCTTGAGGTCATCTAACCAATGAAATATTTTGCATGGTTATTCATTCAAGAAATCATGTTTGTAAGATCGAAGCAATGAATCAGATCACCAACATAAGAAGTCTATTTATACAACATGAATTTAGGGTTAGAAACATGTGTGAATGTGAGAAATATGTGTGCATATGTGTATGAAGCAAGACTTATGTGATACATGAGAAATCACAGAGTATTATGACTGTTATAGAGACACAGAGGTCACCGAGAAGGTTATCAGAGAATAGTTGAGGAACAGAGTAAACAGAAGGGTTTACCGAGTTACTTTATGAGTTACCAAGGTATGCTATAGGCAAGGTAATCTTATTTTAAGCAAATAGAATTTGCTACAACATTTCAGATGTAAAGTTGTAGATATTTGTAAAGTCTTATTGTAATATTTTGAAGTTGTAAGAGAAACCTTTAATAGGGTAAAAGACTCTAATCAGGTCTATAAATTGTAAATCCTCTAACCAGGTTCAACATATATATAGTGTTGTAAAATCCTTTAGCAAGGTAGATCTAACAGATCTTGTTACTCCTAATAGGGTAAGCTATCAGAAATAGCTAAATATGTAGCTCTAACCGAGCACTCTTTATTATTGCAGTAGTGAAGTCATGGGTGCCATCCCCACCGCAGTTTTTCTCTCTAACCAAGAGTTTCTGTGTAACCAATATATATGTGTTATGGAGTGAATCATGTATGAATGTTACTCATTTTTTTTAGCTTTATGTTATGTTACAGTAGTTTTTGGTTTATACATAACAGTAAAGATATTGTTGAGAAAAGGATTTGAAGTACTGATTCACCCCTCCCTTCTTAGTACATTAGCTTTCCATATTGGGCCTAACAAAACTAAGATATGGAACTTATGAAGGAGTGAAAGAAAAAGTAAAAATGAGCATTGTAGTACCTAAAGCTACAAAGATGATAAAGGTTTTATCTAATAAATTTAGAGAAGAATCCTCCTCTACACCTATCAAAGGCACTCTTGCCATTACCGAAGAGGAATCCGAAGCTCAAGAGGCAACAATAACATTAAGTAACAAGTTGCCTAAGGGTAAATTTTTGAAAAGAAAGAAACAAGACATTTCAAAGGCCCTACCGACTCCACCAACAAAGAGACCTAACACTAGAGCATCAGTTGCATCACCGAGTAAGAAACAAAAGAGTGTTACTGCACCCAAAGTAACCAAGACCTACAAGAAATCTACTTGGAGACTCATTTTGGCAAAAGAGTCTAGTGATACAGAATCTGATGATGCAAATAAATTTCAGACTGTAAAAAGTAAGAAGGTAAATATTCATAGTGTTGAAAAATTTTGTGCCAATGTTAAAGAATATGGTGGATTTGCAGGATTTAGATATGTCAAGTATGAGACTAGGAATAATGATGAGAAGTGACAAATTGAAGAAGCTGTCATCTGCACACTTCTAAAGTTTTGGCTAGCTCCATTAGAACTGGTAAAGTCACTTCCGAGTGAATTATACTTGCATATTGATAACAGACGGAAATATGCAATAGACTTAGAGAAACAAATAAGAGAAAGAAGTCTAGTCCATCTATTTCCTGATATGTTTGTAGCAGAAATCAAGGAGCATTTGACAACCTGCAATTCTAAATTTCTTGTCAAATAGAGAGCCTTAAAATTGATGAATGGGCTATACATTGATGTAGAAAATGAGACAAAAGCTAAGTGGTGGGAAATCTTCAAACTAAAGGATGTCGGTGAACAATCTCAAGTTGAAATTGTTGATGTCACCGAGCAAGATCCTGATGTCACCAAGCAAGGTCCTGTTGCTACCAAGCAAGACCCGACTGACACTATTCAAATCGATGAAGATGTCATGGATGCAGAAGCACTGGAGCAGGAAATGATAGAAGGCACTACCTATGCAAAAATTGTATCTAGTGAATTTGTCTTAGAACAAGTTCATCCTTATCCACCGGTCAAGCCACCTGTCTCTACCAAAGCTCCTAAGGATACAGATCAAGGCACCGAAGGTCACAAGTCTGAAGTAGCAAAAGATACAATAAAAGATAAGACGTCTCAAGCACCGTCAAGCATTGAAAATGTTACAGCTAAGACCCCTAGTATCGAGACACCCAAGGACACCACAATGGCTACAGGAACCGACCAAAGTGTTGCATCTACCGAGCAACCTACCAAGGGTCAGCAAGCCTCACAAGCACTTGTCTTAGTACAACCAATCAAAGGTAAAGAGAAGAAGGTGAGAATGCATAGTTTCAAAGTTGATTTAACTAAACTGATAGTGTTGCCCAATGTGGATATCTCAAAATTAAAAGGGCAAGCACTTATTGATTTCAGTGAACTATGCAAAGCAAAGGCCGAACAAGAAAAACAATTGACCATTCAAAAGAAGAATAAAGTACTACAGAAGGTAAAGACACTACTAACAGATATGCTACCTTTAGCAACAGTGTCAACCGATGCAGCCATCCACAATGAACTAGATGAACTCCTTACTCAAATAGAAACATCTAGAGTTGATGCATTTGAGTACTTGAGCAAGCTAAAAGATAAAGAGCTTATTGCAAAGATGATTGAAGAGGTACAAAAAGCTCTCATTATAGGAAAAGTAAAGCTTGTCAAATTCATTGCTGAGTTGTCCCCTCAACTCAAGCATATTCTTTATTTATTTCAGAAACTTTGTACATTTTCCTTATTCATTAAAGATATCAAGAATAAAACTGATGCAATTGAGAAAGAGATCATCGATCTCTCAACTAAGTTGACCACCGAGCCTAATTCAGTTCAGAATTTTTATACCAAGCTTCAATAGCTCATGGCTCAACAGTTAGAACTCATAAATGAAGAGCATAAGATCAGAATGGATATAATGACCCTCCAGACATTATTCCTTCCTCATCTCTCATCAGTTCAAGAGCAGATTAACTAAGCTACACGCCTATCAACTACACAAGAGGGAAACACTCTTGATGGCTTAATATCACTATTGGCTGATATTCAAGCCCAAAATTCTTTAATGGAAAGTGTAAAGGATGCACTCTTAGTCGCACTCACTGACACCCAGAACAAGTATAAATCTATTTTTGATCAGTTACTGCCCCCAGATGGAAATTAAGTTTTTGATGTTTGTCAAAAAAGGGGAGTAATACTACATAAGGGGAGTAATATACTATATTTAGAGAGTGATATAGTTTTGGTAATACAGTTTTGAGCATTGTATACAGGGGAGTATACCGAGCAGAGCATGTAGAGCAAGCAGAGCACACAAGCACAGACTAGAACTGAGCATGCAAAATCCAAGTTATATACAGAATAATAATAAGGGGAGTATATCTGCATATACTATTTCATTGACTATTGTATATATTGTTAAGTATAGTCATTTTGCAAAGTATATAGATTTTTGAGTTATGACTTTGAAAGTAGTTTTTGTCAAACATCTCAACTAATGTCAAAAGGGGAGATTGTTACTACTTATCAAGTTGCCATTAGTTTTAATATTCAAAGTCATACTATACATTCTAGTCAGTTAGCACTACCGAATCATGTAGTCGGTATAAATAGAGAAGTCGGTATGCACAGTCTAGTCGGTTACAGAAGAAAGAAGTCACAGAACGTAGTATACACTGAGCTGTCTACCAAGCATCCTTTTATGGCTACCGAGTAGTAAAGTTAACACACCAAGTTGATATTCACCGAGTGAAATGTTTACCAGATACATTGAATCTGGACATGCATATGAAAACGTGTTACAAGATTGAGGCACATCTAACTGTTATTACATTGGAAATTGCACTAGAAGATTGTGTATGATTGCGAGGTCAATCTAACCAATGAAATATTTTGTTTAGTTATTCATTCGAGGAATCTTGTTTGTAAGATCGAAGTAATGAATTAGATCACCATTTTAAGAGATCTATATATACAACATTATTGAAGTGTATGTAAGCATGAAGGAAGACTGTTACAAAGACACAGAGGTCACCGAGAAGGTTTTTAGAGAACAGTCGAAGAACAGAGTAAACATAAGGGTTTATCGAGTTACTATATGGGTTACCGAGGTATGCTATAAGCAAGGTAATCTTATTTTGAGCACATAGAATCTGCTATAACATTTCAAATGTAAAGTTGCAGATGTTTGTAATGATTTTATTGTAATATTGTGAAGTTGAAAGAGAAACCTTTAACAGGGTAAAAGACTCTAACCAAGTCTATAAATTGTAAAGCCTCTAACTAGGTGCAGCATTCAGAATAAATGTTGTAAAATCCTTTAGCAAGGTAGATCTAATAGATCTTGTTACTCCTAACAGGGTAAGCTATCAGAAATAGCTAAATGTAGCTCTAACCGAGCATTCTTTATTATTTTAGTAGTGAAGTTGTGGGTGCCATCCCCACTGCAGTTTTTCTCTCTAACCAAGAGTTTCTGCGTAACCAAAATATATGTGTTATGGAGTGAATCATGTATGATTGTTATCTGTTTGTCTTAACTTTATTTTATGTTACTGCACTATTCTATTTATGCATAACGGTAAGGTTATTATTCAAGAAAAGTTTTGAAGTACTGATTCACCCCTCCCCTCTCAGTACATTAGCTTTCCATATTGGACCTAACACAATATGATTTTTGAAAATAGGGTTTTAACAAACTGTAACTTCTTAATTTTGTAAATTTTAATTGTAAATTGAACAAGACAATGAGGAAATTGAATTTGACAAACAAAGAAATTTTCAGATCTAAGATAACCACAAGCAATTTTTACAAATCACAAGTTTAATTTTAATTTTAAATACTAGGGTTTTTTACAAATTAACCACTAAGTTTACAAAAATTTGAGCCTTGTAAATGAAAAATATGCAATATTGTTCAAAGGAAAGCATGCAAGATGATGGCTTCACCAAAATGTGTTGGTGGGAAAATGATGAGTTATAGATCAAGAGGAAAACTACTCTTTCCCTCAAAGAGAGATGAGAGTTTCACTATTGATTATCCTTCAAGAACTTTTCATCATTACATTAGGAAGAAGACGATGAGATAATTCATTAGATTCAATTTCTCACACAAAGATGATAGATTAAATTTTGAATGAATTGAGAATGTTAGGATGATCCCCGTTTCCTTATTTGATTTGGAAGGTAATTGATTGAATTATTTAGTGAAAAAGTAAAAAAGAATTTCTTATAACTTGAGATCAAAATATGGGATGAAGTTGTGCACCTAGATCTAGCAGTAAAATGTCGAAACAAATTCACCCTACAAATTTGAAGAAATGTTGCCCCGACCTTGGTGGGAATGTACACGATCCTCCAAAAAATCCGAGAAACGAAAAGATTTTTTCCACCTCTGCAAATGGAGCCCGAATCTGAAAGTAAATTTGTGCACCTGCAACCTACATAGAGAAAAAAGAGGAAAACGGGTTGGGATTGGGGGTTTGCCTTTAGGTCAAACCCCAGTTTTGGAATTAACGAAGTAATAAAAAAAAGTACTTGCAAGTAGATGTAAATGAAAGACTAAATTGTAAATCACCTCAAGGGAAGTTTTAGTAGCAAGGTTGATAGAAATTCTTGTGTGGAGTTGAATGTTGAAATAAATCTCCTCTTCAATGGTTGAATCCTTGACTTGAATGCAACACCTAGTCTTGAAGGGAGACTTGAGAATGCTCAATGCTGGAAAAGAATGCTTGAATTCTCTTGAATGTTTGATCTCTTATGCAACAAGACCTTATCAAAATTCCACCTTTTTTTCACCTTATGAAAATGAGAGGATGAATTCCCCTTAAATACATGTTAGTGGATTTGATTTTTGTCACGGGCTGATATTAGGAAAGTTTTCCTATTCACTGCACAACCCACATTGCATGCTCTAGGTAGGTCCTACCCCAAAATAGGGTAGGGATAGGGGTGCCATGCCCCATTCCTAGGGGGGACAGGGGTGCCATGCCCCTATCCTACCCCTTTCTCTAGGGAAGAGTGTGGAAAGAGTGATGCAAAGGCCAAGGAAGAAGTTGTTTTTGCAAGCTGAGCAATCTTCGGTCTCCAATCAGGCTGGAACATTCAAGTTCACATGCGTGAGGACCCTAATGTAGTCTAAAATTGCTAGGATCACAATTTTACGACACTACAGATTGAAACAAATAAAAATCAAATAAATTAAATATGTGACCACATAAAACCTTGCCTTAAACAATTATTGGACCATAAATATTAATAATAAAATAAAATCACTATCACCACAATATGTACCAATGAAACATAAATAATGACTATATTAACGAAGAGGAAGGTGTAATTAAATGAGGCTTCCACAAAAATACAACCCTTTTGCAGAGCCCTTTGAACACACATTTACATTGACTACCTTTCCCAAACAATACAAATATAGCCAATATTTTCACCATAGGAAGTGTTGTGCCATGAAATTGCGACCACATTAGGGTCCTCACACAGACAATTTGAATCCCTAAGCCAAATCAGAGAATGGAGACTTGCTCGACACTTGAGAACTGCACCTTGCTTGCCCTCTGCACTACCCGAACTACATTTTGTCCTCCAAAAAAGGGCAGGATAGGGGTGTGGCACCCATGCCCTCTGCCCCATTTTGGGGAGGGACCCTTTTCAAATGTGCTTTGGAGGTTGCACATTGAGTGGGAATACTCCCCCAGTGTCGGCCTACGATGGAAAAATAGTCAAATTTCCCTAATTGACAAGTATTTAAGTTGCATTTGTCCTCTCATTTGCATAAGTTAGATGAGTGGGGAGTTTACATGAGATCAAACATTCAACAACATTCAAGCATTCAAGAATTCTTTTCCAGCATTGAGCATTCTCAAGTTTCCTTTCAAGGCTAGGTTTTGCATTCAAGTCAAGGATTCAACCATTGAAGAGGAGATTCATTCCAACATTCAATTCCACTCAAGAAAATATATCTACATTCTATCTACAACCTCCCTTGAGGTGATTTATATTTCAATATGTTATTTACATTCACTTGTATATACCTTCTTTCATAATTTGGTTAATTCAAAAACTGGGGTTTGACCTAAAGGAAAACCCCCAATCCCAACACATTTCCCTCTCTTTTCTATGTGTACATTGTAGGTGCACAACTATACTTTTAGATTCGGGCTCCATTTGCAGAGGCAAAAAAACCTTTTTCATTTTGCGAATTTTTTGGAGGACCATGTACATTCCCGCCAGGGTCTGGGTAATTGTTAGACACAATGCACCACTGAGAGGGGGAGGGGGTGAATTAGTGGTTCTCAAATCTTTTCCCTTTAGTAACTTTATGTGAGAATGCCAATTATTGGATCTAACTAGGAACAAACTTACTTGTTAGAGAGAGGATTAACTCAAATGCAAACACAAAGGGACATCTCATAACACCGGTATGTACGAGGAAAACCTAAGATGGGAAAAACCTAGGTGAGAAATGATGATGGAGTCTACTGCTCCAATCCAACCTCACAATAAACATAGTTACAAAGTTTAGGGTACCAACCCAAGGAGCTACAACCCCTGCACCAAGATACAACTCAATGTACACAATGTAAACATCAAATACATAAGTAGTTATCTTGTTATAAGTTAATCTTGCAACCATTATACATATCTTTCTTTGTCAGTGAGATACCTTCTCTGCTTCATCGACTCACTTCTCTTGCTGCTCTTCACTTGCTACTTCTCTACCGGTAAGCCCTACCGGTACACCTCTTCTACTTTTCTTCACTGCAGAATCTCCTCCTCACTTCTCTGCACTTCACAAGTGCTCAACTCTACCGGTCCACTGTCTCCCTTCTTTGCAGCTCTCTTCCCTCTTACTCTATCAGTATAACCACTACCGGTTCTGCTTCTTCTACCGGTTGAATGCTTCAACTAGGTTCTCCCTTACTCTCACTCACATCTCAGATGCTCGTTAAGAACTTGGCTGATTTTCTTTTACATGCATAAGTATCACACTTCGCAGTAGCACTATATTCTTCTATTTAGCAGCAGCAAACAATCTTTTTGGCCTTCATACTTTTAGCCAGGTTTTCCCGCCAAAGCTCAATTCAAAATCTAGGTGATTAGGGTTTCCTCACCATCCTCGAGGCAAATCAAATCCAATCTGATCCTGCTCAATCTAATCTTTCTGACATTCATCTGCACAATTCCACCATTAACGCGCCTTCAAATATGCATTTTCCAAATATAGGAAACATGATCCTCTACCTCGACCTGTATCTATCAAACCACCATTAATGCCTCTGTTGTTTCCTTCCTGAGGTCTTCTAACAACCTGATCTTCTTGCTTTGATTCAAGCACCAACAACTCCCTGATTCTTCTTTGTTGTTCATTCTTCCTCGAGCCACATGTTTCTGACCCGATTCACAAATCATAGGATCCACATTTAGTGCACACCTATAGAGATACCTAACTCCACACGACATTTCACAAACTTCTATGAGCTTGCCACCTTGACTCCTTATGGAATCCACATCAACCAACTGTTAACTTAACTTTTTTAGTCAATCCAGATAGGATCACCGAGCAGACATTCTACCAGTTCCTCTTTCTTATCGGTTTACTAACCCTGCCGATATCAACCATTATATCGGTTACCTTCTTATGTCTACACTCTACTGAACTGCCTTTGATACTTCCAAACTGGTCTCCGAATAGGTAAATCCAAAGTATGCTCATTCCCACAACTGGGAAGTATTCTGCATCTGCACCTTGCTTATATCACCAATGGACTTACATACTGGTTACCAACCATAATGACACTAGTCATCAGCCTTCGCTAGACTTCTTCTTTGGTTAGGCCATTCTTCCTCTATCTGCATCTGCATAGTTATGCCTTCTCCCTGATCACTTATGTTCATTCCTCTACCAATTTGTCATGGTTACAAACATTTCACACTTCCTCAACATGCCTTCACTATCTGTCCAGTGCATAACCCTGATCTCACACACTTAAGGCATTCCCTCAATTCATCGATAGATCCAGTGTGAACCTTCAAGTACTTGCCTTTACCTCTTCATCACAAACAACCGCTCAACCACCTCTCTTTCTCATCACACAAGTTAGGCACTAACTTGTATCTGGTGACTCCTGAGGTCATCTTCCTTACCTTACTGGTGTTTTGCAACACAAGGTGATATAAAACATATCACATCTTGTACTCCTCCTTGGCAATGTTGCACTTACAATACTGATACCGGTATACATCAATGACAACACAATGCCAACAATCTCCCCCTTTGGCATTGATGTCAACACATGTAATATCGGGCATACTACATAGTCTTTATCTTCCTTACTGTGATCCATGGATTAACACACATGTAGTATGCGGTATACTACAAAATCCTTTTCCCCCTTTGACATCAATGGCAAAGGGCACTGCTAGGATATTATTTCTCTTTATATGAACTAGTCACTGACAAAATTATTTCTCCCCCTTTATTTTCATTGGATGTAACACTTCCTTTGATACCACTTGTTATCTTTTCACCGGTTGTTACATCTTCTCAAGTCACTGCACTTGAGATGGGGAACTTAACCATCAACTAATACCAATTGGCCATGCAAGTCCAATGCTATTTGATAGAGCACTGAATTTGTAGACAGACTGATACCAATTGTTGATGTGTCAGTGAATAATGCTCATCTGCCTGTCAGCCTGCAATGCCTCTGCAATTTCCATCTCCTGCAGTTTGGATAGACAACATCCTTACCAGTTCAAGCAAGCCAGCTCTGCATTATGAGCACTCGAACTCCCCCTGAGTCATACATCTCAAGTTCTTATCTCCAGTAAGGTACAATACCGGGACTCCAATCTCCACCATATGTCAGTTTAGCTGTGAATATGAGATCATTTGATGATCTTTCAATTCCATTGTATCCACCACAACTTATGACATGATCTTGAATATGTATAATGCCAGACAATGTTTTCATCATGCCATAAAGTAAACCGGTTAGCCCAAAAAGCAATGCATGCCTACATGATCAACCACAGGCCAACATATGTCATTTAGACATTTTCCAATACCACCTGAGACATAACTCCACATTCCATGCTACCAGTGCTATTGCAATGATCTCCAACTTCATTGTCTTACATAACCTGTATGTACCTATTTAACATTTATGTTGGTAACATCCTACACATACTGGTTAACATCTTATGCCAATTGTTAACCTTCACTCTTTGAAACATGCAGTGGTGATCCAACACTGATCTGTAGGTGCATAGTCAATGCAACCTCTACACACACTTATCACTTTCTTCCTTTACATCGGCAACAACATGTCCTTCTATGTTGCCTTTTTCATTGAGGGGGTGAATGATAAATTCAATGTGCTACTCCCCCTGAGATGCTTCATGTCCTTTAAGCCTTAGGAGATATCACCTATGCAATGGGTGCACAGTACTGGTCCATGATCTTCTTCCTCCATACCTGCCTGGTCTCACTTTTCTTCCCCTTTTTAGTCCAGGGAGCAGGTCTTTCCTTCTTCTATTGATGGGTCCTTCCATTTCTTGATTTTCCATCATAGCCAGAAGTAGTGCTATAGTAGCACACAACATCCATCCCAACCACATGATTTGGGAATCTCTTAGCATACCAGTTTGACCATCTTCTCCTAGTCATGTTGTTGTTGTTGGTAGCCAAAACTGGTGGACCTCTTGCTCCTATAGGGACATTTCTCCTTTGGTTCCATGCAGGTCTCTGATTTTCATATGCTTTGTATTCACCTTTTTGTAGAGCATAGCCATTGTACTGACCTCCATGTGACTGTAGGTTCCTCTTCCTACATTCAAACATTCTATGGCCAAGACCATTGCAGTTATGACAAACAACATTTGCATAACCAGGGGAGGGGACATGCATGTATCTTTTCCTGGATACATTTTTCTCTTATGCATGTTGTCTATGAGATCCTAGATTATTCCTTCTAGATCTCTTTCTATATTCCTCTTCCCTATGGCCATAAGCATTGCATGCAAAGCAATAACTGGTAAATGATGGCATTTTATTTATAAATCTATTCTGCCATGCATGGGGAGATCTTACCAGTTTTGCATTTCCATTTCTTCTTCTTTGAGAATGGATCTTTGGTTGTCCATTTTGTGCAACTATTTCATCTGGTCTCTTCTTCTCCCACACTTGCCTTTCCTTGTGGTTGGTAGCATTTCTTTGTCCTCTACTGATAGGAGGTCTTCTTTGCTACTTCCTCATTTTTCTACTTCCGGTGAAGTTGTCTTCTCTCATCTTCCCTTTTCCTTTGAGATCTTCAGTGTTCCTTCTTCTTGCAACATCAGTCTTCTTTCTTGTCTGCAAGTCCTCACTGGTTGTATTTAGATCAACCTTCTTCTAGGGAGCATTTCTCACTAAGAAGGTTTGGCCTTTGTTTTCTCCATTAGAGGAGATAAATAGAATGTCATTGTGGGGGACATTCTTGCTGGTGGAGCATTCACTGACACCATTACCTAACCCTTCAGTGTCCTTGGCATGCTTTTGTTTCTTCAACATTTTGTTTAAGGCATCATTGTTGCCATCAAACCGGATTCTTACCTTGAGCTCATCTTGACATTTCTCAAGGTTACTTCAGAGAGCCTCCATTTCAGCTGCAGACATTCTTCATTTTTCACTTCTAGCCTAGATGCTAGATCTTCACACCGACATCCCTTGGTGTGCTCTGCCTGAGTCTTCATTTCTGAGATTCTTTTCTCAGATTCTTCAAGGCTTTTATTCAGTCAGTTTTTCTCTACGATATCAACATTCTTGAATAGCTTGTATTCCTTTCTTACTCTATTGAGTTCTTCAAGGGCATTTACAAGCCCACCTTCAAGGTCAACTTCTGCTTGTTCTTCTTCTTCACCTTCACTATCACTCCCAAACACATCTAGCTGATGGGATCTAATTTCCCTATCACTTTCAGATGTGTGCTTCTCATCCTCAGATTCTTGAGCCATGAAGAGGTGGGTTCCTTCATCTTCATTGTTGCAGTTGCTAACAGATCTACCTTCATTATCTGCACACGTATCTACTGCATAGTTCTTCTCACTTCCACACACTGATCCAATGGTGCAGGGTTCATTTCAATATAGCTTCCTTAGTCTATCCCATAGGCTCTTTGCTGATTTACACTTATCCACCTATGAGGAAACATGACCAGTGAGCCCACTGAATATGGCCTTCATGGCTTCTTCATTGCACAAGCATCTTTTTTTTCTTGAAATCTGGTGGGAGGACTAACATTTCTTGGGAGACCATCAACAACTGACATCCATACATCAAACCCTAGAGAGGTTAGGAAGACTTCCATTCTGCAACTCCAAATAGAATAGTTTGCACCATCAAACACAGGAGTAGGGATTGACACTCAACAAACCATTGTGTCCTTAGGCTAGAATCTACCCAAGCTGGAGAAAGTTCATCTAGTTGGGAACCTATACTCTAATACCAATTGTTAGACATAATGCACCATTGAGAGGGGGAGGGTGTGAATCAGTGGTTCTCAAATATTTTCCCTTTAGCAACTTTATGTGAGCATGCTAATTATTGGATCTAACTAGGAATAGAATTACTAGTTAGAGAGAGGATTAACTCAAATGCAAACACATACAAAGGGACATCTCATAACACCAGTATGTACAAGGAAAACCTAAGATGGGAAAAACCTCGGTGAACAATGCTGATGGAGTCTACTGCTCCAATCCAACCTCACAATAAACACAGTTACAAAGTTTAGGGTACCAACCCAAGGAGCACCAACCCCTACCTGATTTATGGGCTACAATCTAAAGGATCACCAGCCCAAGGAGCTACAACCCCTACAGTGAGCTACAACTCAGTGTATACAAGGTACACATCAAATACATAAGTAGTTATCTTGTTACAAGTGAATCTTGTAACCATTATATATATCTTACTATTTCGGTGAGATACCTTCTCTGCTTCACTGACTCACTTCTCTTGCTGCTCTTCAACTGCTGCTTCTCTACTAGTAAGCCCTACCGGTACACCTCTTCTACTCTTCTTCTCTGTAGGATCACCTCCTCACTACTCTGCACTTTACAAGTACTCAACTCTACTGATCCACTGTCTGCCTTATCTGCAACTCTATTCCCTCTTACTCTGTCATTATAACCACTACTGGTTCTGCTTCTTCTACCGGTTGAATGCTTCAACTAGGTTCTCCCTTACTCTCACTCAATTCTCAGATGCTCGTTAAGCACTTGGCTGATTTTCACTTACATGCAAAAGTATCACACTTCGTAGTAGCACTATATTCTTCTATTCAATAGAAACAAACAATCTTTTTGGCCTTCATACTTATAGCCAAGTTTTCCCGACAAAGCTCAATTCAAAATCTAGTAGGTTAGGGTTTCCTCACCATCCTTGAGGCAAACCGAATCCAATCTGATCCTACTCGATCTAATCTTTGTGACATTCATTTGCACAAGTCCGCCATTAACACACCTTCAAATACACATTTTCCAATTATAGGAAACGTGATCCTCTACCTCGACTTGTATCTCTCAAACCACCATTAATGGCTTTGTTGTTTCCTTCTCGAGGTCTTCTAATAGCCTGATCTTCTTGCTTTGATTCAGGCACCAACAACTCCCTGATTCTTCTATGTTGTTCATTCTTCCTCAAGCCACACACTTTTGACCTGATCCACAAATCATGAGATCCGCATTCAGTGCACACCTGTAGAGATACCTAACTCCACATGACACTTCACCAAATTTTGTGAGCTTGCCACCTTTACTCCTTGTGGCATCCACATCAACCAACTGTTAACTTAACTTTTTCAGTCGGTCTAGATAGGATCATGGACCAAACATTCTACCAGTTCCTCTTTCTTGCCAATTTACTAACCCTACCGGTATCAACCATTCTATCGGTTATGTTCTTCTATCTGCACTCTGCTGAACTTCTTGTGATACTTCCAAACCAGTCTCTAGATAGGTAAATCCAAAGTATGTTCATTCCCACAACTGGGAAGACTTTTGCATCTGCACCTTGCTTATATTACCAGTGGACTTACATACCAGTTACCACTCAAGATGACACCAGTCATCAACCTTCACTAGACTTCTTCTTTAGTCAGACCATTCTTCCTCTATCTGCATCTACACAGTTATGTCTTCTCCCTGATCACTTGTGTTCATTCCTCTACTAGTTTGTCACGGTGACAAACATTTCACACTTCCTCAAAATGCCTTCATTGTTGGTCCACTACATAACCCTGATCTCATGCACTTAAGGAATTCCCTCAATTCATCGGTAGATCCGGTGTGAACCTTCAAGTACTTGCCTTTACCTCTTCATCACAAACAATCGCTCAATCACCTCTCTTTCTCATCAAACAAGTTAGGCACTAACTTGTGTTCTGGTGACTCCTGAGGTCATCTTCCTTACCTTATCGATGTTCTGCAACACAAGGTGATATAAAAAATATCACATCTTGTACTCCTCCTTGACAGTGTTGCACTTACAATACTCATACTAGTCGACATCCCATACTGGTTGACATCAATGACAACACAATGCCAACAGTAACTTTTCCTCAAATTCGCAGAGCGATTTTGTTTCAACAGATTATTACCAAATCTAGGTGCACAACTTTATCCTATGCTTCTATCTTGAGTTATAATCAAATCATTGTCACTTTTACACTTGATCATAAGTACACAATTCAATCAATTTAAATCTCAATCTTAGAAGAGGGGATTCTCTTATCATCTCTTAGAATTCAATCTCTTTCTCTAGAGGTTGAAACTAGTGTATCTTCCCCCCTCTTCCAATATGATGCAGAAAATGTGTTTGAAGAGAAATCCAAAGTGAAACTTTTATCTCTCCTCGAAGGGAAGAAAAAATTTCCTTTCGATATCTCCATAATTCACCCTTTTTGCAACATTACATTTTGGTGAACCCAACATCTTACATGCTTTATTTTGAAAATCATTGCATATTTTTCCTTTGCAAGTTTAATTTTTCTACAAACTTAGTGGTTAATTCATTCAAAACCCTAGTTTTTAAAATTGAAATTGAACTTGTGTTTTGCAAAAATTGCTAGTTATTGTCTTAGATCTGAAAAATTGTTTTGTTTGTCAAATTCAATTTCTTCATTGCCTTGTTCAATTTGCAAATCAAATTCACAAAATTAAGAGGTTAATTGTCAAAACCCTAATTTTTAAAAACCATCTTGGAGTTGTCCAAAAGTTGAAATTCTATTTAATTTTCAGATTAGTGACTATTTTCAGACTTATGCTCTATCCTACAATTCACATTTTCACTTTCCCTCCTTTGTCCAAAATTCAAATTTCAAAAATTAAGTGGTTAGGTCATAAAACCCTAATTTTCAAATTTCATTGAATTTTCTACAAATTTCAATCAATTTCTTTCAAATTCAAATTTCTAAACATTCTCCAAGGTGTACCTCCCTTTTGGGTGTCACCTTTTTCAAATTTGTAGCCCAATCTTTCTTTTTCTTCTAAACCCTAATAGGGTCCTATTCTCTCATTTGAACCTTCATTTCGCCTATCTCAAAATTGTAAAATTTGCCAATTTTTTGGGGTTAGCTTTAAAATCATTGTAATATTCAACCCTGAAAATTTCAGAAAAAGTTGGTCAGACCTTGTGTGTTCAGGCCACAATCCTCGACTTTATACCCAAAATTTTGAGAGACTGTTATGACTATATTTAAAGCCTAAATCCTGAAGATTGCCTGATTTTGTTGATTTCTAATCCCTCTAATGTCGAAAATACCTCCAAAATTCAACATTTTTAATTTCAAGAAATTTTTTAAAATTGAGAGGTTAATTATAATCTGCCTTGATTTTAAAAATTCTGATTTTAAAATTAAGTGGTATTCCCTTGGCCCTAGTTTTAAAATTCCATTTTCCTTTCTTTTTTGGAAATTGTGTCATCCTCTTCTTCCAACAAAGTTTAAATTTTTTAATCAGTATTTTCTTAAATTTTGCATTAATCAATTTTGTAAGCTTTGCTCCAAATTCAAAATTTCAAATTTCCCTCTAGTGCATGAGTTTAACCACTACCTACACTATCCTTGTTAGATGAAACATTAGAATTAAGGCTTCCCAAGGTTTAATTACCGAGGAGATGGAACATAATTTGGGTGACTTCTTTAATGAGGATAATGCTAATGCTTCACATCCTAGTTAGGCCCCTATCTATCCAATTGATGAATCCCATGATGAAGCAAAAGCTCTGACTAGAGTTTCCATAGATCAACTTTCAATATTGGACAATCAATTTGATAACTTTCAACAATGGATGTCCCAAGAGTACCCTAATAGTGAAGCTCTTCCATTAATTGAAGGTCTTAAATGCATGATTCAAAGTGATAAGAATGGAATTGATATATTGTGTGGCATTATTCATATTGTTGATTCTAACGTCATGCCTATCACGAGTTGTGTTGAGAACTAAGGTTATTCACAACCATCAATTCAAATTAATTCTTCTATTCCTTTGACCACTCCAATGGCTAGTGTTCCTAATTTCACTTCAAACATTATGGCTACATCAACTCAAAATGTCATTCCTACAACCATTGGTCATGGGGGTAATCCCTCTTCTTCATTTAATCCTCCATCTTTACCTATGTCTTCCATAAGTATTCCTATTATCCATCAACCAATCAATGTGACACAAGGGGGCAGTTCATTCAACAATTTTATTCCTCCTTTAAGTGTCTCATTTCTTACGCAATAATCACCTATGCCCACTTATCATAATGTCCCACCACCTAATTGTCAATCCATGCCTTCCTTCAATAACATCACACCACCTTCTTAATCAACCATGTCTAACATCAATTCTTCTACCAAAGCAACCATTCACAATCTTTCTCAAACTGTGTCTTCTTTACAATAACAAATTACTTCCATGAGTCAATACAAGTTTAGTGTGCCCACCATAGATGTTGTGAGCCCACTTTCTCTTGATATTGTTAAATCCGTACCACCTAAGCATGTTGAGGTCCCTCAATTGGAACTCTATAATGGAAAAGGTGATCCTCTTATACATGTTAAAATATTTCAAACCTTGTGTACTCATTTTGCTTATGATCAAATATTGCTTGTGAAACTGTTTACAAGAACATCAAGAGATAAGGATTTATAATGATATTTCTCTTTGCCTTCTTATTCCATCACTTCTTTTCAACAACTAGGAAATGCTTTCAATGAACAATTTCAAAATAACATTGACCCTAAAATAATTTTGACTTATTTAATGCATTGTAGACAAGGTGTTAAAGAAAAAGTGACTGATTTCATTGGTAGATATAAACATTTGTGTGCTCAAATTTCTTTTAATGTGCCTGATAATGATATTCAACGAACATTCATTTCTAATTTGCAAAAAGATATCAGGGAAAAGCTTCTTTTGTCTGAGTTTACTTCCTTTCCACTGTTGTGCGCAACACTCCACAATTATCAATTGGTTGTGAGTCAAATGGAGCAATCTACTCCAGTGATAAGGGGGAGAGTGTTCAACAACTATTTACGAAGTTCAAACCAACAAAAAGATTCATCAAGTTCAATGATACAATCAACAACAACAATGTGAATGCTACAATAGGTGTGCCTTCTATTTCTAAAATTTTCAAATGAGAAAGACAATTTACTCCTTTTTATGAATCTTTACATAGTATTATGTCTCAGTTGTTGCAAATAAATGTTATCAAACTTTCTCCTATAAAAAAAGTTGATCCTTCTAAAGTTGCATCCCATTATTTTGATAACAATTCCTTTTGTCAATTTCATCGTCATCCTGGTCATGATACTGAGAAATGTTTCGTATTGAAAAATAAGGTTCAAGATTTGATTGATAACAATACTATATATGTGGCAGGTGTGAATGATAAAGGGAATAAATCAGTAGCTCCTCCTAATCAAAATCTTAAAAAATTTACTGATCCTTTGCCTTCTCATACCTCTAACATGATTGAGACTGAGTATACTTCTTTCTCCTATGAGGAATTCACTTTTATGGTTTCGAACTTGGTAAATATGGTAGGAAAAAAAGATACACCCAAGTATCCTTGTATTACATTTGACCCCAGTGAGACCATTAGAGCACCCAATGGCCCTTTATACATAGTTGTGAAGGTTAAGGATATCCCTTGTTGTGGCGCTCTTTTTGATGCTTCTTGCATGGTTAATGTCATCACTGAGGAATATCTTTCCACTTTATGACTGCATAAACCAATATATGATGCCTCTAATGTAGTGGTGAAGTTATTTGATGGATTCTCTTGTCCTACCATTGGCTCTATCACCCTTCTTATTGAAGTTCATCCTAAATCCATGGATGTTGACTTTGTTATCATACCCTCTTCCGAGAAATTCCATGTGAAGTTGGGCTATCCTTGGCTATCTTCCCTGAAGGCTATTTCTTCTCCAATCCATAAGTGTGTGAGATTTTCTCACTATGGCAAAATCATAACCACAAACCATAGCTTATTTCATCCATCTGAAAGAAGCCCTGGTGTTCCTATTGATTTCTTTTGGCCTAAACAATTTCAATCTCTTCCATCAAGGAGCGATGCTCTTTTTCAATCTTATCAAAAATGAAAGAAAGATATGATCTTATCCTTAAGTCAACCTAGATCCCCAACAATTGACATTCTTATCATACTTGAAGATGAATTTCTTCCCCTCACAAATAGAACTAATCTCCCTCCTAAGGAAGATCTTCAACCTATTTCTATGGATGTGACTATACCTTATCCTAAGAAGAACAAAAATATTCTTCCTAAGGTTAGACATGTACCTCCTCCTTATGATGGATGTGGTCTTCTTCCTATGCCTAACAGTTCCACCTCCTTCCTCTTATCGAGAGAAGAGGTTTGCTTCACCTCTTGTTCAACATAAAATACCCCAGCCTAAACTTTTAACTATCAAGGAGAGAAAGATTCCTACTTTTTCAAATGTTCCTCATGCTTCTCATCCTTCCACTAAGACTCGATGGAATCATTGTGCGAGAGAACACCAACAAAGATGCCATGTTCGACCTCATGAAGTTGTCCCCCAAAATATTCAATCTCCCAAGACTCCAACAGTTGACATGATTCCCTTTTCTCCTAAGAAAGATGGTCAACCTACATCTCCAAATCCTAAGTTGCATAAAATAGGTAATGGTTTTACTCCTATTCCTATTCTTGCTCCTCTTTCTATAAACTTTGATGAAGAAATGGGTGAAAATATTATTCATGATAGAAATACAACTCCTAATGCTTCTAATAGTGAGTATGAATATGTTGATATGGACAAGCATTTATCAACTGAATTTTCAAAAACCCTAATCCTAGCTCCTAGAATCGAACAAAGTGACTTACCAAATGAGAATAGTCCTTTTCTGGATCTTGTGATAGCTCCTTCTGCTATGCTCAATGTCGTTCCTCTGGCATGTTTCTTGCCTTCCTGACATAGTGATCAACAAGATCAAGAGGCAGATGTCGTGCTAGATTAGAAATATTAGCATTGTAGATCTTCTCTCTCTCTCTCTCCTTTCTTGGTCTTTTGTGACCATTCTTCTTTGTGTATCCCTGTTCTTCTATTTTTCCCTTCATTTCTACTTGAGGATGATGCAGAGCATTGAGATCTCTTTTGGTCTCTTTCATGTTGACTCAAAAGACATCCTCTCTTCTCTTTCTTCTAAGGTAGTGTCCTTTCTTTGGTGAATGGTGATGATTATATGAACATATACATATATGATATACATGAGTTATCATACAGCATACTGACCCCAAGGAAAGTGAAACTACCTCGTGCTTGGCGTTTTGTGTTCATTATCCTTGCGATAATGTGCTCTCTCTCTTCTTTGTCTCTTAGGTGTATCCTACCTTAAAGAAATTGCTCCCGATAAGGCATGCATGATCTCTCTAACGTGGGGGCATACACTCCACTCATATCTTCCTTTTCGATACTTAGAATTATTTAATGAACTTGGCTTTTCTTGATAATCTTGGTATCTTTTTTGTGACTCATAGTGAGGGGAACCTATCTACTTGCAGTCATGGTTTTCCCTTCTTGATCTTCCCTTTTACTTTGTCAATCAATGTCATAATATCCTAAGTCCCTTGGGGGCTTGGTTCATCTTGCCTCCTTGACATTGTAGAAGTCTTTCAATCTTGTTTCCTTGTACTTTACCAGTAGTATTGGTGTATGCTTATACTCTCGCTAAAGTGGGGGATAAATGTATTTTCATGAAATTGTGACCCTTGCAATTGTGACCACATTAGGGTCCTCATGCATGCGATTTGAAAAGCTAAGCTAGATCAGAGAATGGAGAATCGCTCGACCCTTGCGAACTGCATCCTATCCTGCAAAAATGGGTAGGATAGGGGTGTGGTGCCTCTATCCTCCTAGGACATGGGAATGGCACCCCTGTCCCTTGCCCCATTTTGGGACATGATCCTTTTCAAATGTGCTTTGGAGGTTACGCATTGAGCAGGAAGACTCCCCTAATGTCGGCCTGTGATGGAAAATCAGTCAATTATCCCTAATTGACAAGTATTTAATTTACATTTTTCCTCTCATTTGCATAAGTTGGATGAGTGGGAAGTTTACACAAGATCAAGCATTCAAGAGCATTTAAGCATTCAAGTATTCTTTTCCATCATTGAGCATTCTCAAGTCTGCTTTCAAGCGCTAGGTGTTGCATTCAAGTCAAGGATTCAACCATTGAAGAGGAGATTCATTCCAACATTCAATTCCACACAAAAAATCTATCTACATTCTATCTACAACCTCCCTTAAGGTGATTTATATTTCAGTCTTTCATTTATATTCACTTGCAAGTACTTTCTTTCATCATTTGGATAATTCTAAAACTAGGGTTTGGCCTGAAGGAAAACCCCTAATCCCAAAACCTTTCCCTCCCTTTTCTGTGTGTAGTTTGTAGGTGCACAACTATTCTTTCGGATTCAGGCTTCATTTGCAGAGGGAGAAAAACCTTTTTTATTTCGCGTATTTAGGACCGTGTGCATTGTCGCCATAGTCCAAGCAACTTTTCCCCAAATTCGTAGGGCGACTTTGTTTCGACAAATTAATGCTAGATCTAGGTGCACACCTTCATCCTATGCTTCTATCTTGAGTTATAATTAGATCTTTGTCACTTTTACACTTGATTGTAAGTACACAATTTAATCATTTCAAATCTCAATCTCAGAAGAGGGGATTCGCTTATCATCACTCAGAATTAAATCTCTTTCTCTAGAGGTTGAATCTAGTGTATCTTCCCCCCTCTTCCAACATGATGCATAAAATGCATTTAAAGAGAAATCCGAAGTGAAACTTTTATCTCTCCTCAGAGGGAAGAAAAGCTTTCCTCTCGATATCTCCATCATTCACCCTTTTTCCTACATTACAGGAAGCTTCACTTTTTTAAGGAAAACAATATAAGGCTTATTAATTTAAATAAGATCTTAAATAACCTTTTAAAGAAGGGGGCCACCCAACCCTCTAGTGTTCTGTGAGATAATAATCACTTTTGAAGGAGATGAAAGTGAGAGTCTAAATGAAAAAAAGACCCTAGATTCAATTAAAAAATTTCTTGACATCTTTACTTTGTCTAAATCATTTTTATTCTTTTTTTATATTTGGTTTTTAAAATTATCATCAATAAGATAAAATCCAACATGATAAGGCTTAATGAAGAAACTTATTTGATTGTGAAATAATTTCTTCATTCAAATACATAGTCCTATTAACCATCCTCGTGAATATAAATAAAAAGTCATTAGCTACCATGACAACCTCCATATCTCCCTCTAGCTACCATGTACAAGAAGCCTAATTATTTAGGAAGCACAAAGTAGCTATCAATAACACAAACATACATATCAAATGAATGCTTTAATAAATAAATCACATCATATTCAATTATTTAATAACCATAATGGATAATTCTACATTAAATTCTAAAAACACCCGTTTGATTAGGAATGCATCTCCTTTCTTTTATTTGACTTGGCATCACATGTAAGTTGCATGAGAAAATTAATGGCATTAATATGAGAAAAGGTTGAACCTCCATCCATTCAAAAAATATTTCTAAATAAAAAACAAAATATCCACCTAAATATCTCATGTACAACCTTAAGTGAATCTATAAGCTCAAAATAGTTAAAAAGGCCCCAAAAAACATAAAAGGGTGTTGATCAAGAATAAGAATGAATTATAGTACTGAAAGCATGTTTGGAAATTAATAAATTATTAAGGAAAAATTATGGAGAGAATAAAATTGACAAAAGAAAGTGAAAACGAACCAACTATATGTTTATGGCTGAAAATTTGTTAGTTTATTAATAACTAAAATTTGATCAAAGAGTTTTTCTATTGGAATTTCTATTGATGTTTACATTCCAATGTATTCAGAGGAAACTAGTTGGCATATGAAATAGTCAGAAGCATCTATGTAACCATTAGGATGTACCATAGTATTGATGGCATGAATATTCCATAACTTTACTGATCATTGTTATTGATAGATGACTCTCAACATTGTTGTAGACACATAACTCTAGTTTAAATCCTCTTCACTACTTGATTTTTGGAAAGGAACACAACTTTAGATTCCATGAAAAAATTAGAAAGACTTGCGATAAATCTACATTGTTTTCTTGATGTTTCTATTTATAATTTCCTTAAATAAGCATAAAGGATCATCAAAATAGTCTTTCTAGCTTTCTTTTTGTTTTTTATTTAGACAACATTCACTATCTTGTGTTTATTTTTTCAATTTTGAATTCTTGCACTTGGAAATAACAATTAGTTGTTCATATGGTGTTGCATGAAGATAGAGAACAAGAAAATAAAAGATAATATGAAGACAATAGTAGTGAAAAGGGGGAAAGCTTAGAGAACATGATGTAGAGAAAATAGCTTCCATGGTAGAATTAGAAAGACAATGTAGGTAATCAAATAAAAAGATAATAAAGACCTCATTAATTTCCTTATTGCACTACTTCCAATACTAGAGAGCTTCATATAAAAGTGGAAACCATATCCAGAACGGACAAACATTTTAGCACAAAGCCTACTAGATTTGACAAATTAATAATTGTTTTGGCTAGTTGTAAATATAGATTGATTGATATTATAAATAATCTAGTAGATCATCTTTCCTCATTTGAAGAATATTAGATTATATAAACTTATTCTGATTAATATTTTTATTACTAAATTATTAACTAACTAAGATGAAATATTGATGTATCTAACATGTAACATTCTACTCTTATTACATCATGATTTTAATAGACATGGATGATGCAAGAGCACTAGAGTAGTTCAAACTGGCATTCCGATTTGATTCCAGTGAGATATCAATCCCAATATTGGTCTAGTATTGGTATATTCTTACTAGTTGGCCTTGCAATGTATGCAGCGAAGATGAATTGGGTTGCAGGTAGTTTTTGTAACTTGCAGATCATTGAGCGATATTGTTTTGGGTGTTGATCGATGTTTCCGGAGGACCACATGAATTTTTATACATTTTGAGATGTTCTTGGTGATTTGGGCCAACATGTTATCATTTACATGTTTCATCATTAACCAGTTGGTCTTTGGGCGACTTGATCGAGTTGTTATTGCTTGCAGATGGTATAAATGGAATTTTTGAGAATGATTTTAGGGGATAGAGGTCTGAGGAAGAAGAGATCAAGTGAAGATGTATTTTATGGAGAGATTCTAGTCTGGGGGACTAAAGTCCGGATGTACTGAGGTCTAGATTAGTGCAGACTATTACCAGGACCCTATTTGTCAAGTAGAAGATCCACTGATCTTAGATTTGTGTTGAAGGATTGTTGTGTAATCCTAGGCTACAGTCCAACATGTGTGTAGCCGCTAAAGACATATATAATTCATTAAATGGTTGTAATGATTGATTTATCTATTTATCGATTATATCATGTGTTACTTCTACCAGTTAGGATTTCTCTTTATCTGTTTACCAGTTATATCTTGTGTTAAATTACCGATTGCTAGTATCTTGCATGGTGTTTTGTGTTATAGGCTACAAGGTAGGGATGTCCTTCATTGGATCTCCCTACGTGGACTACGTCAAGTGGTATCAGAGCTGGTTTGTGAACCTGTTGATCAAAGAAGACCTAGTTATGTTCTGGTTGGTTGGAAAGGAAGTTGAGGCAGCTTGTAGACTTTTCAAATCACTAAATGTGAGGTAGTACAAGGCTTGCAAGAAGACCTTCGAACCTAAGCTTGATCTTGAGGCAGTTAGTGGGTGGAGACTTGAACAGATTGCCGAACTAAGGAAGGCTACAAGGTGGACCAGTAGATTCGCCGAGAAGAGGCAACCACAACCTGTAGTCAGACCGCCGAACCCCTAAGGTAGTTGCAAGTACTTACTGATGAATCATTAAACTAGATCAAGTGATGTGAATCACTTTTCACTTAACCCTGAGAGTCTGATGCAAGAGCACCAGAGTAGTTCAAACTGACATTTGGATTTGATTCTTGTGAGATATCAATCCTGGTATTGTTATATTCTTACTAGTTGGCCTTGCAATGTATGGAACAAAGATGAATTGGGTTGTGGGTGGTTTCTGTAACTTGTGGATCTTTGAGTGATGTTTTTTTGGGTCTTGACCGATGTTTCCGAAGGACCGCATGAAGTTTTATGTATTTTGGGATGTTCTTGGTGATTTGGGCCGACATGTTATTGTTTACATGTTTCATCATGAACCGGTTGGTCTTTGGTCAACTTCATTGAGTTGTTATTGCTTGCGGATGGTATAAAGCAAAGTTTTAAGAATTATTTTAGGGGATAGAGGTCTAAGGAAAAAGAGATCAAGAGAAGATGTAGTTTCCAAAGAGATTCTAGTTCAAGGGGACTGAAGTCCAGATGGACTGAGGTCCGGATCAATGCAGATAAATATAGACTATTACTGGGGGCCTATTTGTCGAGCAAAAGATTTGCAGATCTTAGATTTGTGTTATCGGATAGTTTGGTAATCCTAGGCTGCGGTCCAACATGTGTGGCCACTGAAGGCATATGTAATTCATTAAATGGTTGTAATGATTGATTTATCTATTTACCAGTTATTTCATGTGTTACTTCTACCAGTTAGGATTGCTCTTTATCTATTTACCAGTTATATTTTGTGTTGAGTTATTGGTTGCTGGTATCTTGCATGGTGTTTTGTGTTATAGGCTACAAGGTAGGGATGTCCTTCATTGGATCTCCCTACTTGGATTGTGTCAATAGGAGTACCTAAAATTGAAATGGATGAAAAAAATAGTATAAACAATCATTTGTTAGACTATGACACACTAAATAGTTTATGCACAACTTAAAAGTTAATAAAAATGGAGACACCATTAATCCACAAGTTACAACATCGAATATACACCCAACTATTTGTATAATTAAAAATTGACTTACAAAACTCTCAAATAAGAATAGGGTTATTTTTTTCTTTTATAAAAGAAGGGTAAAAATTTATTGATCATTGAGGAACATTACAAAGTACAAACAAGCAGTCCAATAAAAGACAAAGCAACCAAGCAACCCATATTCAGAGCTCTCTAAAAATATCCAAATGATCTCTTAAATCTCCCACAACCAAGCCTTCCAAATCTTGAGAGTACTATGGAGGAAAATATCCCCATTCCTCCACACTCCATGTGTTCGTCTTCTCAGAAGCCTATTTCACCAAACAATCAAAAACCTTATTCTATTCCCTAGGGATGTGATGGAAAGTGACAACCTACAAATAATTGCATAGCCACAAAGTCTTCTTAATTGCAAAGGTCAATTGCCAACTCAACCCCTGTGTCTGTCGAGAATTGAACATCAATCATATTCTAAGAATCAGATTCACAAATGATTTCTTGTCAACCTAGGGCACAATATATTTCCAACGCATAAAGAATTGTAGTATCTTCCATATGATTATTGATGTGTTTCCCTCTATAAATAGAAAACAAGAATCAAACATTCCCAAAACTATCTCTGCCAATTTCTTTGATCCCAACATGTCTTGGATTATCTTTTGAGGGACCACATGCATTAACTTTTATCACATCCTAATGAGGGGGAATCCAAAAACTCACTCGATGGATCTTACACTTGGCTCGATGCCTTCTCCTAGTTGAACGGGTTTGCTTCCCACAACATCCCAAACTCAATCACTAAATAACTATTGTATCATTAGGATCCGCATGGGAAGATAAATCACATTTTGCAAACAATGCTTCCTGAAGATCACTTCTAATCCTCATCCAAAGTTGATGGCTCTTCGTCTTTTTATCCTAAAATATCCTCATATTTTTTTCTAGCCAAATTTTCCAAAGAATAAAGGATGGCCCGATGTTCCAAGGAATGCAAAGAAAAGGAGTATTTGTTGGGGCCTTTCTCAAAAGAGCCTAGAACTCAATTGAGGAGGAAGAAAAAAAAGCCTTATTCCAAATACCCCACTAGTAATACCAAATCTCTTTTGAGAAGGGGCATAAGAAGAAAACATGTGGGGAGATTTCCTCAAAGATATTGGACAAAACACACCTTAAAGGGCCTTGAAATCCCGTCTTCCATAAATTCTCCTAGGTAAGACATCTATTCTGAACCACCAACCATAAGCGAAAATTGCATTTGGGCCAGCATAACATATCCCATGGATTTTTGCACAATGAAACTCTAATTCTCCCATTAATCTTCCTACCAATTCCTAGTACCCTAAAGCCACAAAGAATTTACCTTTCGGGTTAGGACCCGACTCAAGAGTGTCTCCTTCCATCAAGGAATTACAAAATCTACTAGTAGCTAATTTTATTTTCAAGCTCCCATTGATGCCCATATGTTCCCAGAGGAAGCCACTAGTGAGGGTCATTCCATTGAAACACTTCAACTTGACCCACCAACTGCGAGGTTTTATAGTGACCTACAATTTTGCTCTAGCCTTCTTCCCAAAAAATATTACTAAGAGATCGAAGCTAAGGATACATAGTTAAAATGAGGTGAATCCATCCCAAGAGTTGAACCAAAATAAAACCTCTGAGGTTCTATTATAGATCCAAAAAGGGCCTTGTTTAATTAGCTTCACCCCCCTTTTTGGAGTGTTCCAAACCTTGGATACTTTACCCACCAAACTTTGATGAGGGACCTCACTACTCTCAACTACACCCAAATACTTAAAAGTAAGGATATGGACCCAATTTGATCCTGATGGCAACACTATTGAACACTACCAAAAGCGGGGAGAGGGGGGGGGGGGGATTTTAAGTATTTATTATTCCAATAAATGTGCATAAAAGTAAATGACACAAACATCCAAACACTCTCACAAGAATACCAAGATTTTTACATAGAAAACCCAAAGTGGGGAAAACCACACTGAGATTCAATTCACAATATATAAGAACTATTTTTCAATGAACAAGGCTTCGTACCAAAATGAGCTTACTTCTCTAGACTTTCAAACTAAGGTGCACAACCTCAGGCAAGATACAAAAGAGGACTTGTTCAACTAAAAATCACTTCATTAGGGCAACATATAAAATTGTTCTCACAATACAATAGAAATGATAGATCAAGCTATATACAGATAGCATATGTTAGAATGCAAATAATAGTTCACAGTGAATATTCATTTGTCTACTCAATACATCTCTGAAACTTTGCACAACTTTCACATCCACCACATCATCTTGCATCCATACTTATCTCATCTATATATATAGACCCAGAAATACATCATCCTAAAGGTATAAGAAATGTGTGAAAGTTCACACCAAGTCGACGCATCTTCCAACTCACACCATATATATATATATGGCATCAACCCAAAAATACATCATTTAAAAGGTATAAGAAATGTGTGAGGGTTCACATCAAGTCGAGGCAACTTCCAATTCACACCAAAAACCTTTATGCACAACCACTCAAACCAATATGCACAAATCAATACAATACTTGATCTGATAAACACATACTGTCTTATTCTGGACCTAAAATAAAATTGTCACCCCAAGAAAACCACAACATCTAGATGTGCAACATAGTCATAATAAGCAAGGCAATCCGAATGAACAACATAATCATTGGAGATATTATCCGGTACAAACATTCATTTTGGACCACAAACAATTTAACTAGAGTAGACATAAAAGAGAATAGAAATATTTTCGGACTAGATAAGGAATGGCAAACTTGGGAAAACTCATTAAATCATCAACATACTTTCTTTCATCAGTATAACATAATCCCACAATCAGTTCTGTAATATAAAAGCATAAAAACAAACATCCGGACCAATAACCCGATACACCATGCAGTAGCTGAACATATATACATATATCCGGATCAGCAATAACAAAGTTTTAACATTAATGACAACAATAACATCCATATGTACAACAAACACATCTCCAATAGAACTTAGTAGCCAAAGCTTGCCAATTAAGACTTGTTTGGTGAAGGCCAAGACGACCTTCTTGCTGTGCTCTACACACCGACTCCCATTTAACCAAGTTCCTTTTTTTAAAGACAAATTACCAGCCCAAGGGAACTGGCGAGAAAGGGCATCAAATTATCCATCATTCCAAAAAATTTCAAGGACATATATGTTGCCAACAACAATGATCTTACATTGATAGAGTCACACATGCTATAATCATATTTGATAAGTAGGGTCGTGCGTGTTGTGACTATATATTCTCTTACAACAAACATTAATATGAACAAACAGGCATTCTATAGGTACAACTCTCTATCATGAGTACTAAAACTTCACTATCTCGACTACTAAAATTTTCCATTCTCTGTTACCAAATTGTTTAACTGATTTTCCATTCAACAATAATCTACAGAGTTTCAGTCTGAAGAGGACAACGAAATCGAATAACAGTCAAATAAAGTGAACCTACAGTTAAACTAAATGTAATGTCGATAGGCTTCGTCTATATAGTGATGGGTCATTAAATTAAATGCTATGTTGATGGGCGTCGTCTATACAATGGTGCATCGTCGTCTATATAATATGTGTCAACTAAATGATTGGTAGCGAGTCAAGGCAGGGCAGGGCAGTACAGAAAATTGGCTTAGTCTCAAAGTGATCAGGATTAAATTGGGAAAATATTGAAATCTAATTTTCAAAATTTTCTATGTTTTAGTAAATTGCAATTTTGAGGGTCTTCGGTGCATTTTTGGACAAATGTTGGGGCGGAAACATGAAGAGACATCTTCGATGTTTCCGAAATTTGGGTCTAGATTATTTGAATACCTTTCCAACGCATCAAACGGTTTGTAATTCGGAGCTAGGATGAGAAAGTTATGCCTTCTCAAAGTGGACTAAATTTTATATTTAGTTTTTTGATAATTTTGATAGTTTTAGTAGTTTAATTGTAATAAACATTATGGTGACTCTTCGTTTCAATTCCAAGGGATTTGTGTGACCCTTGGGATACATTCGACTTGTATAAACTCCAATTTTGAATAGAATGGAGACAGTTTTTGGCTTGCAATCTTCTTGTTGTCAATTTTTGTGTTGAAATCTACAATACCGCAGGTATCACACCAGGTATTGTAATCTGGTTTTCATAAATCAGATCACAAAGTTATAGACATTTTGGCGTAGTCAACCTAGATGATTGGTAATGCTGTGCCTATAGTGAACATTTTCGCCAATATAGACCCCCTAATTTATAAAGTGAAAACTTTGTATTCTTTGCAACCGATCATAAACAACCTTTACAATTTCTCCAATTAAAATCAGCACAAAAAGGATGTAAGGCATTTCATTAAAAAAAAAAGAAAAAAAGTTATATCTATGATAAATATGTATAAAGAGGTCTTTATTGTGCGTCAATAGCATGTAAATAGATTTATTATAGATATTTTTATAATACAATAGAAGTTTAAACCATATTTAGTAATTTTATTAAGAATTGTTAGTTATGAATAATAATAATTACTTATATTAAACATTGTGGATCTTTTTATGTTAGTAAGATTTTCTATTAAAATAGTGTAGTCAATTAAAATCAATAATGAGTAATTTTATATTTTGATGGATTGCTCATGGAATAGTATTAAACCATATCTATTTTATGTTAGAGGGGGACATTATTGTTGAGCTACAACTTATATGGAGCATCTAGGACTCAAATCTAGAAACTTACATTTGCTATTGGAGTGCTCTACCAACTAAGCTACTAGCCCCTCTATGGCTAGTCCATCGTCAGTCTAGGTGTGGCTTATGTCCAACACTCCCCCTTAAGCCACCCTTCAAGTGCATGGGACTCCTAGCCTACCTCTAATACCACATGTTGAGCTACAACTCATATGGACTAGCTAGGATTTGAACCTAGGACCTTCTCTACCAATTGAACTATTGGCCTCTTTATGGTCAACCAATTGTCAATCTAGGTGTGGCCTTTTTTCAATAATTTATTAAAAGTTAAAACCAAGTTGTTGAGTTTGTAAATGTTAAACCTTATGAGTATCTATCTATTTTAGTGTTGTTAGAGAAAGTAGATAAAAAAACGATCATCCAACATTCAAATGGCTTATTACACAAAGTAGAGAAAAATAATCTTGAATGTTAAACAAAGAAAAGAAAAATCATCCTAATGGTTGATAGGGTTGATGGGGCATATGGCATATCACGTGCTAAAGATGATTCTTTTCAGGCACTAATAGATCTCTACAAAATTCAATATGAGAGAATTAAAATAATACAACATGCCCTTTACAATTGGTTGTATCTATATGATACATGAAATTGTAGGAGAGTGGAAAATAGTACATGAAATATATATGTACTTGCTACGTATGTAGGCATGCAAATCATGCAAAGAATAATAGTTGTAAACAAATTCATTATGGATCAAGGAAGAAAAGTTTACCAAATCATAAATATTGTTAGTTCTTAGGTTTGACATTTTGTTGATGAATAAGATTTTAGCTATAAGATTCCCACAATCCATTTTGTATTCTAATGTATTTTTCTGGATTCGATTGTGTGTATTTTTTTCCATCAATGTTTCGAATCACACTCTATGATTCATCATCAGGATGTCTTTGGAATTTTTTTCATCTTGATGATGAATCACAAAGTGTGATTCGAAACATTGATGGAAAAGAATACACACAATCGAATCCAGAAAAATACATTAGAATAAGATTTCCCCAAGAATATAGAAGTAAGAGTAATGATGTGCCCCTTAGTGGCTAGGAACACCCATTTAATTTTGTAAGACACTAGAGAGGCATATGCCTCTAATGGTGCATGCAAGAACTTATTGGTATAGGTAGGGTGATAGCTCACTAGTGGTGAACAATATATCAGTAAATGTTATAACATATAATCAACAAATATAGGTAAGTCTAATAATGTCCTTAATGTAACCCTTAGAACATAGTAGTCATACAAGTTCACATTTTGTTAGGGGATACGTAAGAATTAATGTCCCCCAATGTGGTAAATTTCCTTCTATGGACACAATTAGGTCATGTGAGCACATCAATGAAAGTGTAAGAATGCAAGTTTACAATCAAAGAAATGGACTCTACATGGTTAAGATATTTTAATAAGGTTCAAAGGTTTCTAATGAAGGAAATAAGGATGCCATCAATGTAAGATATAGTATGCAATGTATAAGGGAAAATCTTGATGTCCCTAAATAAATGGTTGATTCATTAAAAGTATATGATATAAGGGGATAACATGGTAGCCCCACAAGTAGAGATGTAGAAATAACAATGCAAGATGAGTAGTGTAGTATGATGAAGCTTATAAGGTAAAAGAGGCATGAGATAGACGATGATCAATAAATAACTATTTTCCTTCTAGATGTAATAGTCAACAATAATATCATTTTGGTGCATGATGTGAACCAAATTATTAACTATTTTTTAATGAGAGTGAAAAGGTCAAACATATTGGTGCCATACTAAGAAATGAGGATGAAAGGATGAATTCAATTGGGTTAGTATTTTTCTTAAAGCTTATTTTTTCTCATCTGGATTTTTTGGATTTGCATGAAGGGCCAAGTAACTGCGTTGAAAGTATTGGTTAATGATTCCTTTTCTATATGCTTATCTTAGTTGTATTTATTATTTGCAAAGGTTCTCAAATATATTGACTCACCTCTCATTAAGAGTTTTGAGGTTGTGTAACTAGTGTTCTCAATATGCATATAATCATTAATTTGTCATATAGATAAACACATAATAATGAAATATCAATCTCAATATATTAGAGAACCTTTCCAAATAAGGTGTGAAATAAATTATTGTAGTATATGCCAAATGTGGCTCCATTTTTTCTTTCAACAATAATTACAAACATACCTCATAATTATGAATGTAAATATCCATAATAAGTGAATTTCATTATTAAAGTAAAATATGACAAGTGCATACAATAGTATAAGAAATGGATCAAATAATACTTAATAATATAATGTATTGACAAAAAAAACATAAATTATAATTATGTTAGGTATAATTAGGCCAATGAGAATATTTTTTGCACACATAATATGTTGAACACACCACAAGACTGAGAGGGTGGCGGGGGGCAATCAATCCGGACCTTAAAAGAACTTACGAATTTTATTTTAACATAAAACCATATTTAATTTATCTCTACAATTATAAAACATGAAAACACAAAGCACAACACACACAAGAACACCATATTTACATAGAAAACCTAAAAAAGGAAAAATCCACAATGAAAATCACACTCACAATATGAATAAATGATTATAATGTTTTAGGCTCAAGTTGAAGGAGCTCACTTCACTGGATAGAACTTGCAAAACTAAGCCGCACAACCTTAGGACAGGATACAAGGTCTTGCATTATAGAGACATATAATCTCAGGGCAAGATACAAAAAACTACACAAGCTGCCAAATGACTCATTGTCTTTTAGCAAGTATAAAGAAATGATAAATTAAAATGAAAAAGATTTGCTAATAATGAAATTATCCTAGAACCACTTGTGTCGAATGAACATTATCATGGATAATACATCTCACTTCATTCACTATCTAAAAACATTGTCACGCTAAAAATATGATCATCAAATCTCATCAAAAACTAAAATTTGCACTTTTGTTGCTTGCACATAATTCACATACAATTTGCAACAATCCACTACTCAGTTCAGAGATCTAAAATTTCATTTATACAATGTTGTTCATTAAAACTCTCAATTAGGTTAACCACAAACAAAATATACATGAATTACATAAAGTCAACCACTCAAACCAAAAATACTCAATGTGGCCCACTCTAGGAGATAAAGGGGACCATAACACATCACAACACATCTTCCCAAGTTGATTCTAACAAATTGTACATGCTAGAACATCCTCCAAGGTAGCAACAAATGTAACGTGTAGAAAAATAATGGAGCATGTTAACCAATCAATCCAAAAATATCATCTGGTACAAATTACTCAATGTAGATCTATGCATGCCATAGTGAGACCCATATGAACATTCCAACACAACCTCCAAATAATATCTAGACCAAAAAAGTATGGTACATAGGCGATAAACCAACTAAGTCAACTAGAGACCAACACAAATAACAACACTAAACACAAAATAGGTTTCAACAACTCCAAATTTATCATGGACGAGTTGGAGGATATCAACAAGAAAGTCTTTCAGAAGAATGCAGATCTAGTGCATTCTTATCAGTAGGTTTCCGGTCTTAGTCTTTTTTGTGTTTTAGATTGGTTTGTGGGCTTGGCCCATGTTGGTTTTTCTTTTCCTGTTGGTTATGGTCTGTGATGCTTATTCTCTAGATTTTGTAAAACTTTTGGGTTTTGGGTCCCTATAAAACCTGTTTACCTTAATCAAAAACACTAAACACAAAATAACATAACTTCACTTGTTGATCAAACCAACACTGGATATCTGAACTGGAATATAGAACAAACTATATATGATAATGTGCTCCAAGTCGCATAAATTGAATCAACACAATGGAGCAATATAGAGTATTCTCTAAAATAATCTTGATAGACAACCTCACTTTAAACAAACCACCATAACTAACTACATCATCTGAGAAAATAAGGTGTTGGTGTAATTATTTATTTATGGTGGATATAATTACACTTTACTTAAGTTTACTTAGGTACATGCATAACATAGTAGTTTGCATATGAGACACTTAGGGAGATGTGCATACATTGGGAGTGTGTATGTAGGATAATTTCGACCTTTTATGGTGTGATATTGTTATTACTTTATCATATCAACTTATTGTGGAGTGATAATTCCACCTTCAGTGGGTGATCCACCTCATACAAAATATTTTACTATTTCTCCTACCTACCCTTGCCTCTCATTGAGCCACATGTCATCTTTGTGTGTTCTCCTGTCTCTTAGCCTTGTCTTTATAAGTAGGCTCATCTACATTGTATGTAACCCTTGATGATCCAATTGATTAGTATTTGCATCTTGATTAGAATACATTTTATTCTTATCAAATATTTTGTCTCTCTTTTGTGCTATTCAATGTGCTCTTGATCTTGGCTATTTTCACCAAATTCTATAATAAGGTCCTAAAAACATGATAGTGCAACATCCATAGAACATATATACTATATCTAGAATCACATACCATCATCATCAAGGACTAGAGGAATTCAAAATATTGTTCCATAAGGGCATTAAATACTCGTTCCCACATATTGTAACTTCCACTATTGTAACCTTCTAGAAACACCTCATACTATCATCACTAGACCATATTACAACAAATGAACACTTTTTTTTATACCATATTCAACATCTACATGACTAAAAATGTTTGACATCAATGACAAAAAAACTCAAATTTCTAATAATCTCCCCCATTGTCATTGATAGAAACACTTTCACCACCAACCAACAACTATATATTTTTCCCTCTTGCTATATCTCTATCCCCCTTTGACATGAATGACAAAGGGCCCAAAAAATTCAAATAATAACTCTCCCTAACAATAGAAATATCTGTCTTTTGTAATCATTTTCCTACAACCAAGAAACCACAAACTTCACTACTCCCCCTAAGAGTAGCCACCACATCAATCTAGGAGCCAACAGATAAACTTTGAATCTCCCCCTGGAAAGATGTACCATTTTTATGCATCTAATTTGAAGGAGGGAAAATAACCCCTAACTTCTCCTTGCAATACTCAAAGGTATCTTTCACCAATACCCTAGTAAAGATGTCTACAACTTGATCTTTTGTAGGCACATACTCTAATATGGCTTCCTTCTCTACAACCTCCTCTCTTAAGAAATGATACCGAATAGAAATATGTTTATTCTTTGAATACATTATTGGATTCTTTGAAATATTAATTACATTTGTATTGTCAAACATAATATGAATTGCCTCATCATACATCACCTTGATATACGCGTGTTTGCTTCATCCACATGACTTGAGTGCAGAAAAATGACGTTGCAATATATTTTTCCTCTGTAGTAGATAATGACACTAAATCCTACATTTTTCTCAACCAAGAGAACATTTTGTCTCCTAAGAAAAATGCACCACCATTTTTACTTCTTTTATCATCAATACATGTAGCCTAATCAACATCTATGTATGCTTTCAAAGTGAAATCATCATATTCCTTGTACCCAAGACAAACATCTAGAGTCCCTTTCAAATATCTAAATATCTTTTTCATTGTTTGATCATGAGATTACTTTGGACTATCTTGATATCTAGCAACAAAATGAAAAGCACGCATAATATCTAGTCTTGAAGCAATCAAGAACAAAAATCCTCTAATCATAGACCTATATTACTTCTTATGAACTTTTGAAGATCCAACATCCTTACATAACTTGCAACCAGTAACCATAGGATTTACAATTTTATAGTTATCCATACCAAACTTCTTCAATTTACCTCCATGATTTACTTGGTCTAAGAAATAAAAATACAATCTTCTTACTATGTCACATTAAGGCCAAGAAAAAATGATAACTCGCCAATCATTAAATACTCAAATTCTTTTTGCATCTCTTCTACAAATCTCTTACAAACACCATCATCTCCTCCAAAAATGATATCATTAGCATACACAACAACTATCAATAGTTTATCACCTTTAACTTTGATATAAATATTACTATTTATTGTACCTTTCTTGAAACTCTACTGCAAGAAATATTTATCTAACCTTGCATACCAACATCTAGGGGCTTTCTTGAGTCCATAGAGTGCCTTCTTAAGTCTACAAACCATATCTGAATCTTTTGACAATCGAAACCCATCCAGTTGTTCAATATACACCTCTTCTTCAAGTTCTTCATTCAAGAATGCTAACTTGACATCCATTTGATATACCTTTATATTCTTTTATGTAGAAAATGCAAGAACATCCTTATGGCTTCCATCCTAGCTACTAGAGAAAACACTCCTCAATTTCTATACCTTCAACTTGTGAATAGCCTTTACAAACCAATTTCCTTGTTCGTTGTGAGTTTTCCATCTTCATTCAACTTATTCCAAAACACTCACTTTGTTCCTATCACATTGTTGTCTACATATCTAGGTACCAATTCCCACTTTGTTCCTATCACATTGTTGTCTACATATCTAGGTACCAAATCCCATGTCTAATTATTTTCTATATAATTTGACTCTTCTTCAAATGTTTTCATCCAATATTCATCCTTATTATCTTCTATTAAAGTTTTTGGCCACACTTGAAATAGGGAACACAAATTTTCTTGTTCATTAGTCTCAACAAGTTTTCTTATTGTTTTCAACTTCTCTATCTTTGTCTCTAATGATTTGATCTTCTGAATGGTTCTTTTGTACATAATTTCAAAGTTTCTTAGGTGCTTGTTCAATTTCTTTCTCTTTTATATTTGTCTCTTCTTTGTCTTCTAGAACTTCCTTCTCTTTCATAGCAATAGAAGCATCTTCTATCTCAACCTCAATTTTAGGTGTAGAAGGGTTCCATTCTTCACTTACTTTGACATTCATAGTTTCCACAATCCTCTTTAGCCTTTTTTTTTAACATTTCTATGCCTTGATCTTTGTAGAATATCCCAAGTATATTCTTTCATCTGATATTACACCAAACTTTTCCATGTCTTCTTCATCTCTTCTTATGTAGAACTTACTTCCAAATATCCTAAAATACTTGATGGTGTGTGATCTTCCATGCCAAATCTTATAAGGTGTCTGTTGGGTCTCAAATCAACAGATTGGATAGGTTCTAAGGAAATGCCAACTCCTATGATCAAACCCTCCAATTGACTTGGCCAACTTATAGAGTGAACCTATCTGGTTACTAACTCTCTCACTTTAGGCTCTGCAAGACCTAGGCGGGTATACCTATTCACTGAATGTCTCCAATAAACGGTGCTTTTTACAGCAGATATGTTATCCTAATCTGATATCTCCTGATCTTGAAATGGCATGAGTTCCTTGAATGGAGATATAGTAGACAAGTTCAAGATTGTTGTTATGATAATTGTTTGCTTTATGTTTCTTAATTACTTCTATAGCTGTCAAAATAAAGAAATGATGAGGGTGATTTGTAATTTAGCCAGTGCCTTCTTCGTTAATTGGGTTGCAGAGTCATTACAATTTTCTTCAGGACTTATGGTGCGAATCTGTGAGACAGTTTTTAATTCATCCCTTATGAACCTGTCAGTTACTATTTCTGTTAAAACCAAATGAATGCTTATACTATATGCTGATTGAGTGAATTTAACCCTAACCTTAAGGGACCAGTCAATTAAGCTTTGCAAGGAACAATTACAATCCGCGAGCAAAACTTTTGTTGCAACATTATAACATAAAGCATAGATTTGATCTTAAGAACATGAATAACCTTATCTTTATCAGACAGTATCACAGACGATTGCCAAAAGAAAATGAAATAATCCATAACACATATGCAGGGAAACGATTGATCAAGATTTGTATTCCATTATAGTTCATACACAGAAGACTTACAGGCTGTCGTTCTTTCGCTCTTAATCCTATCTGATATCTATCACCTTTCATTACAAAAAATCATTCTCATATATATATGAGGATGAAAGCTCTTCACAAAGAGACACGACCCTTTACAATATTAATCATTAACTTTGGATATTTCTAAACTTAAGTAAAAAGAGATTTAAGAGCCCCAAATGATGAATGTAATCATCATCTTTGAATGTTTTGATTCGAGGAGTTTGCTTCTTCAATTCATCCCCCAACGACAGATACTTGAATATTATCTGGTTGACAGTAGGGGCCATATCCTTACCCCGATCTATCTCTGACAAGGCCCAATCCTTGACGCAGATGAGTTCTTTTCGCAGATCCTCCAAGGATATCACCTCTCCTTCCTTGTAGATGGAAGGCATTCCAACGGGTTTATCATCATCTAATTCTTTTAAGTCTTTCCTCAGCGTATCCTCGAGTTTGACATGATTGTCCATATACGCGTTTCCCTCAGCCTTTTCCTCTGGTGACATGGTATCGACATTGCTTAGTACTTCCTGCAATCGTGCTCTTAACCGTTCATGCTCTGTTAGCGCTTTTATCGTTCCAGTGTAAACTGTCCAATATGGTTCGACCTGTAAGAGCATGGTGTTAAACCGATGTCCTATAATGTCGTTGACCAATTTGTCCATCTTTTGTTGGACATTGTCTGCGCGTTTATTGGCCTTTTCTGCCTGATACTTCCAGTACAGAGCATCAGAGATGTCCTCCAAGCTGTGTCCTGCGGGGTATGAGGTGTCTTCGTTGATAGGAGTCCCCGTCTCTAATTGCAATACCTTTGCTTGCAGCTTCTGATTTTCCTCCTTGGATTTTTCATATAGTCCCTTATATGTAACGTTCTCTCTGACCAAAAACTCTGTCTGGTCCAAGTTCAATCTTGCAACATCCAGGTTGAGCTTTGCAATGACCCTAGGATCAGTCTTTCCAACCTGATGAACCATGAGATGCCCAAAGGATTCTTCTATATCCACAATGATAGGCCTCTTCCCCTTTGGATATAGTGCCCACTGTAGGAGAGCTTTCTTGTCTGGATCATATCCAGAGCCTAGGAACAGTTTGTCTATCTCCTGGGGCAAAACTTGTTGATTCAAATCTTGTTTTTTTAAGAAGCCATCAAATAAAAGTGTCGAATTGATATCCCAACCAGAGAAGATGATTACACCGGCCTCTTCTAATAATCTCCTCCCTTTTTCAGGAGTCGTGTCTTTCATGAGGACATCAATTTCATCCTGTAATCTCTTCATCTGTTCCTCGTCTGGTCTTCTAGCCATGCTTCATTTGACATGAGCCCCTTTGTATTGGTATAAAAATGAAAGGAATTCCCTAGAGGAGGCGAATCCATCATCAACAACGAAGTCCTCATGCTCAGTCATTCTTATGTCAACAACATCCTTGATGTTGATTTCTCCTGTGTCCATGTTCATTTCTGTTTCGAAACCAGGAGGATAATCCTCTCTAGGAGAATCAGGTGGGATACTACTAGCAGTCGACTTTGGTGACATGTGAGCTAGGGGCTGACTGTCCTTCTCAGTATTAATAAAATGAAGGAATCGCGAAGGCACTCTGTGCATAATTTCTGCTTCATGTTGAAGCAGCCTTTTAGCTACTTCCAGAGGATCTTGGAGATTTCCAATTAGGTCTCCATCTATCATTTCCCTTGCCCTTTTCCATTTGTAGGCCTCCCACACTAACTCACTCTTTTCTTTTAAAGCCTTGGCCTCCTCTCGTTCAAGGTTCTTAATTAGGTCGTCTGGCATTTTGGCCATATGTATCCCAGCTTTGAGTTTCTGTGAGGCTCTGGCAGCTCTTATATATCCTTCAGGATCAAAATTCTCCCTAGGCTCACTCAGAGTCATGCCATAGTAATCTAATTTATTCTGTAATAAATGATAACTCTTTGAACTTTTGACAATGAAATCAGAGAAAACTAATAAACCTGGAACAATAGATTGTTTACCAAAATCAGTTAAATGTTTAGCACTGGCAATAGACAATTGCCTTATAATCTCCAAGCTAGCCACTCTGTTTGGTACCGTAATTGGAAGCATGTGGGGTCGTCCTTCAAATCCAAATACCCTTATTTCTGTGTGATTATCCTGGAAATACCAATCACCCCAATTATGTTCAATCTGTGATTCTAGAGAGAAATCCTTTGGCCTGAGGAACCTCCTGATTTCAGGGGACAAAGTATAATCCCTGTGCTGTCCAAAAGCTGCACTGAGAGGTTTCACAAAGTATTCTTGAAAATGCCAATATTGGTTATTCATAAACCTCTGGTCCCATGCTGATACCCACAACTGAACCGGCTTCTTCAGACCATTCTTATCATAAGACCTAATGCTGAACTCTTCTGGCCAGAAGTTAATTTCTTGTCCACAACAGAGAAGAATATGCATTAACATGGAGTATAATGAAAAATGAACATTCACAAGGTCTCCTTTAAATTTTTCCAGCCCATGATTCAAGGCATCTACAACATAAGTGGCAAAATCAAATGACCTAGGGTCTTTTGATTGTATATCAGCACATAGAACCATAACCCCAATATCCATGAGTGGATGAGCCTCTAGGCCTAGTACTTGGGCTGCAGCATAATACGTATACTTGAAATATGGATGGAAGTGGTTGACATCAAACGGCACCTTGTCATCTTTGCCAAACTGAACAAATGACCCACCCACTTTTGGCCTGTGAACAGGTAGCCTCCAAGTCCTGTAGATATTTTCCAAACTAAAGAATTCCTGTGATAGTTTCTTCATGTTGATAGTCTCCTCTACTTCCCAGTCCAAATCAAAAACCATATCAATAGTCTGCTTATTAATCACTACTAATGTATTCCCTCTATAATCACATATGGTTTTGGTTCTTGGGTTGTAGCAATCTACCAGAGCTTTCATTAATTCTACATCTACAAACACATTTGGGACTACTAACTTGCCTAAATTCTTCTTCCATAGATTGCTTATGGGTTCAGGTGCATCCCTTCTTTTGTAACAAAAAAAAAATAATTCATGCCCTCTTATCTCAGTCCAAATGTCTCCTAAGTTCTCAAATCTATCTTCTAATCCTTCTTCTTCACTTTTGATCTTTTTTGACCTTACACTAGACGATGGACACTGGTCTAATAAGTCCTGAGTCAGAGCTCTCCCTTCTTTCTTCTGTCTTTTGGGCTTCTCTTCAGGGTTCAACTCTTTTCCTTTTCTACTCTTTTTAGAAGAAGAAGATGAAGGTTCCATAGTCACAGTAAAATAAGAGAGACAATACTTACTTGGTGAATGCTCAACTTCTATGGTTATCGCTTGCAAGTCTATGCAGGTTCTTCGCAGCCTTCAATCTTTTAGCATCGATCTGATTCTTATGAAAATTCACTCAGTTCAACTGTAATCGTATGGGAAACTTGTGCACAGTTAATGTTCTGCATCTACAATGGTTACTCAAGTGTTTTAAACTTAATTTCAGATGTGACACTCTTCAATTGGGCCTTTAACTCTTTCGCGGGAAGTACATTGCGCTCAAAATGCTCATATCTCAAGTTATCGATGAAACCCTTATCTTCGGCCGAGTGTTTGAATCTTCCATCGAAAGCTCATTTTCTTCGATATTATTGTTTCGGTGAAAAGCTCATGTCGAGAGGCCTCTTTAAAGATTCATCGAAATCACTCTTTCATCGATAGACCCCTTTTTCGATAAGTCGCTCGCAAGTTTCGTCGATGTCATACTTTCGATGAGTTTCTTTCTTCGGTGAAGGCCTATGCGCGTTCATCGATATCCCTTTTTCATCGATATCCTTCTTTATCGATGAAACAGCCTTAGTTTTGTTCGACACTACGTTCATCGATGAAAACTTGTATTTCGATGAATGCCTTTTGAGTTTCTTCGGTAATGACATTCCTTCGAAATCACCCCTATGCCTTTTTGTTTTTACTTTTTCGATGAAACTTAGAGTATCGATGAGTGGTTTTCTACGTTCATCGAAGGTAATCTTTTGCCGAAATACCTTTGCTTAGTGCTTGTGTCGATGAAAACACCTCTTTCGATGAAACTTCCTCTGCAATGCTCGATACAGTTTGCTGGTCGAAATATCCATTAGTTTTCATGCTTATGGAAACATACATTTTTTATATATTTTTATTTTCAAAAATAGTGCTCAACAGCGGCTCTGACTGAGGATGGAGGCATATTGAATATGTCTTCAAGAATCCCGAATCTCTAGTTAACGCAAACATGATGATATTTACAATGGAAATGGATCCTAATCTACTGTACAGGTGATACAGAATGCTTCAGGAGAAGAAGTTCTTTAAGAACTGCCCATGTATTGGCAATTCTTGGACCTCCCCTATCGCGTTTTGAAGCAAATAAGAATCCTCCCCCTTTTTGTCTATGATCACATATGGGCCGATCCACAAGGCTTCAAATTTACCATGCTTGCCTTTGTCTTGATTCCTGGTATTCCACATTAAAACCCAGTCTCCTACACAAAATTTTCTGTTTGATGTCCTCTTGTCATACAACCTCTTCATTTGATTTTGAATCCTGATATTCTGCCTTTGAGCTTCTGCCCTGACTTCATCAAGTTCCACTAACTGCATCATCCTTTCCTGTGATGGATCTTCAACATCTATCTCTTCTTGAATCATAAATCTATGTACAGGCAAGAGATTATCCAAAGGTAATCTGGCCCTTTTGCCATAAACCAATTCAAATGGAGACTTTCCTGTGGATTTTTTCACAGTTATCCTGTCTGCCCATAGTGCAAGATTCAACTTCGAATCCCATGCTTTTTTGTTCTGTCCCAACATCTTTTTAATGATCTTTAGGATATTCTTGTTGCTTGATTCAGCTTGCCCATTCCCCTGGGGGTGGTAAGGAGAAGAATGTGATATCTTAATGCCATATTCTTCACAAAAAGTGTTGAATTCCTCTGATCTGAAGGACATGCCATTATCTGAGATGATCCTTGCAGGAACACCAAATCTAGTAAAAATGTTCTCCATTAAGAATTTTATCACCACCTTGCTAGTGGCCTGTCTGGTAGGTATTGCCTCCACCCATTTGGTAAAATAGTCTGTAGCAACCAATATCCACCTGTGTCCTCCACTGGACCTTTCTGATATTTCCCCTATAAAGTCTATTCCCCACTATTGAAATGGTTCCTCAGCCAACATTGGTCTCAATGGGAGCGATCCTTGATACTTCGTTTTGTTTGAAAACTTTTGACAAGCTTCACACTTTCTGACATATCTATAAGAATCATTGAAGACACACGCCCAATAATATCCAGCTCTCAATATTTTATGTGCTGTAGTCTTAGCTGAGAAATGGCCACCACAAACCCCATCATGCATTTCATGAAGAACTTTGTCTGCCTGGTAGCTGTCTAGACATAATAACAATATCCCATCTCTATTTTTCCAATATAAGTCCCCATTGATAATCACATATCTTGCTGATTTTAGCTTCAAAGCTCTCTTCTGACTATCAGTCATAGCATCTGGACATTTTAAGTGCTTAAGGTAATACATGATATCAGTGTACCATGCTGTTTTCTCAATACTGAAGTTAGCTTCTTCCCATCCAACCTGATTCACACCAGACTCTTCAATTTCAGTTCCTGTCATGAGTTTGGCCAGCCCTTGTCCTTTGATAACCTGTGAAATTTTAAGCTCAATGTTAAATTCTTGTATCTGATTGATCCATTTGCATCTTTTTCCCGTGACCTCAGTTTGTCTGAAGATATCTTTTACTGCTGCATTGGGGACATAAGCAATGACTTCAGCCCCTACTAAGTATGGTCTAAATTGTTTCACTGCTTTGACCAAAGCATAGGCCTGCTTTTCATTCAATTCATATTTTACTTCTGAAGGGCTCAGAGACTTACTAAAATATGCAATGGGCTGCTCATACCCTTCTGAATTTTTCTGTAACAACACTGCTGCTAGAGTGTGACAAGAAGCGAATGAGAATATCATAAAAGGTTTACCAAAATCTGGGGAAATTAGTACTGGTGCCTCGGTAATTGCCCTTTTGATTGCCACAAAGGAATCAATTGCTTCTTCAGTCCAATCTATCTGGGCCTCCTTTTTTAACATCCTTACTATAGGTTTCACTATGTCTGCAAAATTCAAAATAAACCTTCTCACAAAATTAATTTGTCCCAAGAATGACTGAATGGCTTTGATAGTTCGGGGGATGGGAACCTCATTAATAGCTACTACTCTTTCAGGGTCAATTCTTACTCCCTCCTTGGATACTATGTGTCCAAGTAACTTTCCCTCTTCAACACCAAAGTGGCATTTTTTAGGATTCAAGGAAATCCCATATTCTAAGGCCCTTTTAAATATCTTTTCAAGGTGTTCACAGTGATCATCAGCTTTCTTTGAGTACGCAGTCAGATCATCTTGGTATACTACCATGATTACATCAATCAATTCTGCAAAAGCCACATCTATTGCCCTCTGAAAAGTAGCTCCAGCATTGGTCAATCCAAATGGCATTCGTGCATAGACATAGGTGCCCCATGGAGTTGTGAAGGCTGTCTTATATTTTTCAGTTTCTCTAATTTTCACCTAATTGTAACCTGAAAATCCATCCATCATAGACAGCAACTCACACCCTGTTACCTTCTGCAGCATGTTATCCATATTTGGCAATGGATAGTTATCCTTTAGAGATGATATGTTTAGATTCCTAAAGTCTACACATAATCTAATATCCCCATTTTTCTTCCTGACTAGTACCAAGTTAGAAACCCATGTGGAGTATCTGCATGGCTCAATTATTCCTGCATCTTTCATCTTTATAATTTCTTCCCTCATTTTTGGTAACAATGTAGGATTAATAGGTCTCTGCTTTTGCCTAAATGGCTTAGCCTCTGGCTTAAGTGGTATCTCATGTTGAAAGAGATCTTCCCTATAAGCTTTGAGATCTTCATAAGACCATGCAAACACATATTTGTATCTTTTTAGCAACATTATCAGTTGTTGCCTCATAGCAAGAGTTAATTTTTTTCCAATAAAAACATTTCTAGGGGCTCCTTCATTTCCTAGGTTGATTTGTTCAACATCACTCTCTTTAACAGCTGACCCTTTGGTTTCAATCACATCTTGAGCATTAAAAGTTCTTTCTAATGCCACTAGGCCTCTTGGTAATTTATTTGACTTTAGTTGTATAATTTCATGTCCAAATAAAGTTTCCTTACCTTCAGTTTTTTCCACAAAGTCATTAAAATTTATAGCTTGAGCCTGATAATGATCAAGACACTATAAAAAGTTTAGCAGATCTGCATCATCTTGAAACACTTGCCAATTATACAAGTTATCAGGAACAGATGGTCTTACTTTCATCTCTACTTCAGATATCCCAGTTAGCGTTACATCACTGCCTTTTAATGCAATATTTGCTAAAAAATCTGCCATGATGTTCTTTGATCTATCTATCCAGGTTATCTGAAAAGCATCAAAAAGCTCCATGGTATCCCATACAGCATTCCTGTATTGTTTCAGTCTTAAGTGTTTTGAGGCATATCTTTCCTTTACTTGTGAGACTATTAGTTCTGAATCACCAAAGACACTTAACAATTTGATTCCATGTTTGACTGCTATGTTAAGACCAGTGAGTAGAGCTTCATATTCGGCGATGTTATTTGTACATTCAAATAATAACTTGAAAGAGTATTTGTAAGTTTCCCTTGTGGGTGAAATAAAAAGGATTCCAGCCCCACTCCCTTCTTTGCTGCAAGACCCATCAAAGAACATTTTCCATATCTGACCATCCTTTTTAGTTAGACATGACTCAATGGGGATCCACTCTTTAAATTTAGGTTTTGTCAACTGTACCTGGAAGTTGTCCATATCAGTTTGCAAAAAATATACTTGGTTCACTGTTTCTTCCATGTCTTCTATGATATATGTGGACCAAGGTTCCCTGTCAATTTTTATTTCCTGTCCATTTATTGGAATTGTAGCATAGGATAAATCCAGTTGCACATATCCACCAATCATATTCGACCATTGTCTAGACAACAGCATTCCATAGTTTGGTGGAACATCCACCACTGTGATATCTGTTTTATATGATGCTTCTGGACAAGCTGCTAATCTGAACTCTACATCCTTCATGATACCAACCACTGGGACTGATCTATTGTCCATGGCATAGCACTTCCCAAAGGTAGTATCAACTTCCAATCCTAATTCTTTCATCACCCCAACAGGCATGACATTTATGGCTGCTCCTGAATCGATCATACAGTTCTTCACCCTTTTGTTGTTTATCACCAGAGTGAGATAAAATGGGTCTACTTGTGTTGGGTTTTTAGTTATAGTGGACCCTAAGTATATAACTGGAGCCATTTGTTCATTGTTGTCACTTGTTGGGACCTCTTGTTTCTGTTCATTAATCTTTTCTTCTTGGACACCAGAAATCATCTCCAAAGTTTTTTCTCTATACTCAGGAAACCTCATTATTTCCATCAATGGAACAGAAACTTTTAATTGTGTTAATGCAGTTGAGATATCAAATGAGGTAGAGTGTTGTGATGAAGGGAGTTTTACTGTTTCTTCCTTTTGAACATTAGGACCCTTCTTGTTATTCTTCGGTACAACCTCCTTAATCATGGCTCCTTTGTTCATTCGCTTGAGTGTCTCATTAGTTTCTTTCATAAAAAGACTAGTAGGTTTACCTTGCTCTGGATTCACCACCCTATTCCTTAAATCATAAGTCCTTTTTGCTTGTGCAACAGCATAAGCTGTAATTTTTCTTTTTTCTTCCTCCGTAGGGATTCTGAGCTTAACACTTTCATTTTTGCTGGTGGTCATAGGCAAGACAGAGCATTGATCAATATTGATAGAATCTGACCTTCCTTCCTGACTAAATGATATCATATTAATAGTTGAATCATCCACATGTTCTTCATAGCTATCCTCTTCCTCTTGCAATCCTTTTGCTACTGCACACAAAGAAGAAGCGTGTGGCATATTGCAAGCATAACACCACATGTCATCGTCTTGAGTATAATTTACTGTTCTTTTTAAAGGATCTGGAATTTGTTGATTGTCTCTGTGGTTCCTGTCTACTGGTTTTCCATCCTTCCATGTGGTGTTATAAGGCATGTCATGTAGTCTAGGTCTCTCAGGACGGTAGTATTGCTGCTTCTCTATTTTGTTTACTCTTACAGATAAATCCTTCAGGGCATTTAAAACTTTGTCAAGCTTATCTTCATCTCTATTAGCCTTGGGTGCTCTAGGATTGTATAACCTTGCATCCTCTCTCTTTCCAACTTTACCAGCAGCCTTTCTGTTGTTTTCTATAATAATAGCATCCTTCATAACATCCCGGAGGTCTCTAGGATTTCTGGTTCTTAGCTCATAGTTTGTTTTACTGTCATAAGCATTGATATAATACAGAATGCTCACCTCAGGTACTGGTTTCATCCTATTGGGGATTTTGTTTAAAACCCTATTAAATCTTTTGTTAAAATCTATCACTGATTCATTTTGCTCCTTTCTTATACTAATGATTTCGTGCAAAGCAAACTCAGGGCTGTTATGGTCTCCATATTGCTCAAGGAACAAATCTTTGAATCCTGCAAGGTCTCTAATGGATGCGTCAGGCAACGTCCTAAACCAATCTCTTGCATCCTCTATTAATGATTGCATAAACAACCTGATCTTGACATCTTCATATGGTAACCCAAAATCCTCAATTACTGCGTCAAAGGCTTTACAGTGAGCCTCACTTGAAACTGCATTACTTCCTGTGAACCTTGGTATCGCTGTCCTGATTTCATTTGGGATAGGATATGGGTATACTATCATTCCTGAAAAATCAAACTGCCTCATTTGCTCCATATTTATCAGTCCATGCCCTCCATGAGGATTCCCAAAGTTTTGGTTCACATTACCATACAAGGGTATTTGGTTTTGATAAGGAAGAGGGTATTGATTCTGGTGTTGATATTGAAACTGATTAGGGGGTGGATGTTGGTTATAAAATTGACCAAGGGGTGGGTACTGATTATGAGTATGTGAATTTTGTTGGACTGGTGGTGCACTTGATTGCACATGATCATTCCTTTTGCAACCAAACAAGGGATTCTCATAAGCTTTGAAATCATTACCTTTTGTTTTACCCACTCCCTGAGCATATGTTTTCTTGTAGTTATTTACATCTTTATTAAAGTCATCCTCACCAACATTTATGCCCAACTTGGCACACAGCTCCAGACATTCCTGAGTCCTTCCTGAATCTCTCATCTCAGCAGCTGCCTCCATCATTTGTCTAGTTAAATCTGTGAATCTATCTGCAGGGTCTGCCATACTTGATCCTAATGGAGGTGGTGTGTATTGTCTGGACCGTGCTTCATGATTTTCAAAACCAGGGGGAATTTGACATTGCCCCGTTTGAGCTTTATATGCTGCAACCAAATCTTCATTCACCGGGCTTGAAGTTGTTGTTCTATCTTGTTCTTTTAAGGGCAAATGTTGGCTACTTTCATGTTTATACTGGTTGTATCTTTCTCTCATGGAATCATTCATGGGTTCTTTATTTTTGTTCTTTCGTTGAGGGAAATCTAATTGGGATAAAGATTGTCCTTTTGCAACCGATCTTGTTCTGCACATTGATATTCTTATTTCAGAGTCGCCACCTCTTTCCTAGAGGATATGTGTTATTTTTTTCTTCTAAGTTCTCTCCCCAGCAGAGTCGCCAATCTGTTGGGTCTCAAATCAACAGATTGGATAGGTTATAAGGAAATGCCAACTCCTATGATCAAACCCTCCAATTGACTTGGCCAACTTATAGAGTGAACCTATCTGGTTACTAACTCTCTCACTTTAGGCTCTGCAGGACCTAGGCGGGTATACCTATTCACTGAATGTCTCCAATAAATGATGCTTTTTATAGCAGATATGTTATCCTAATCTGATATCTCCTGATCTTGAAATGGCATGAGTTCCTTGAATGGAGATATAGCAGACGAGTTCAAGATTGTTGTTATGATAATTGTTTGCTTTATGTTTCTTAATTACTTCTATAGCTGTCAAAATGAAGAAATGATGAGGGTAATTTGTAATTTAGCCAGTGCCTTCTTCGTTAATTGGGTTGCAGAGTCATTACAATTTTCTTCAGGACTTATGGTGCGAATCTGTGAGACAGTTTTTAATTCATCCCTTATGAACCTGTCAGTTACTATTTCTGTTAAAACCAAATGAATGCTTATACTATATGCTGATTGAGTGAATTTAACCCTACCCTTAAGGGACTAGTCAATTAAGCTTTGCAAGGAACAATTACAATCCGCAAGCAAAACTTTTGTTGCAACATTATAACATAAAGCATAGATTTGATCTTAAGAACATGAATAACCTTATCTTTATTAGACAATATCACAGACGATTGCCAAAAGAAAATGAAATAATGCACAACACATATGCAGGGAAATGATTGATCAAGATTTGTATTCCATTATAGTTCATACACAGAAGACTTACAGGCTGTCGTTCTTTCGCTCTTAATCCTATCTGATATCTATCACCTTTCATTACAAAAAATCATTCTCATATATATATGAGGATGAAAGCTCTTCACGAAGAGACACGACCCTTTACAATATTAATCATTAACTTTGGATATTTCTAAACTTAAGTAAAAAGAGATTTAAGAGCCCCAAATGATGAATGTAATCATCGTCTTTGAATGTTTTGATTCAAGGAGTTTGCTTCTTCAATTCATCCCCCAGCGACAGATACTTGAATATTATCTGGTTGACAGTAGGGGCCATATCCCTACCCCGATCAATCTCTGACAAGGCCCAATCCTTGACGCAGATGAGTTCTTTTCGCAGATCCTCCAAGGATATCACCTCTCCTTCCTTGTAGACGGAAGGCATTCCAACGGGTTTATCATCATCTAATTCTTTTAAGTCTTTCCTCAGCGTATCCTCGAGTTTGACATGATTGTCCATATACGCGTTTCCCTTAGCCTTTTCCTCTGGTGACATGGTATCGACATTGCTTAGTACTTCCTGCAATCGTGCTCTTAACCGTTCATGCTCTGTTAGCGCTTTTATCGTTCCAGTGTAAACTGTCCAATATGGTTTGACCTGTAAGAGCATGGTGTTAAACCGATGTCCTATAATGTCGTTGACCAATTTGTCCATCTTTTGTTGGACATTGTCTACGCGTTTATTGGCCTTTTCTGCCTAATACTTCCAGTACAGAGCATCAGAGACGTCATCCAAGCTGTGTCCTGCGGGGTATGAGGTGTATTCGTTGATAGGAGTCCCCGTCTCTAATTGTAATACCTTTGCCTGCAGCTTCTGATTTTCCTCCTTGGATTTTTCATATAGTCCCTTATATGTAACGTTCTCTCTGACCAAAAACTCTGTCTGGTCCAAGTTCAATCTTGCAACATCCAGGTTGAGCTTTGTAGTGACCCTAGGATCAGTCTTTCCAACCTGATGAACCATGAGATGCCCAAAGGATTCTTCTATATCCACAATGATAGGCCTCTTCCCCTTTGGATATAGTGCCCACTGTAGGAGAGCTTTCTTGTCTGGATCATATCCAGAGCCTAGGAACAGTTTGTCTATCTCCTGGGGCAACACTTGTTGATTCAAATCTTATTTTTTTAAGAAGCCATCAAATAAAAGTGCCGAATTGATATCCCAACCAGAGAAGATGATTACACCGGCCTCTTTTAATAATCTCCTCCCTTTTTCAGGAGTCGTGTCTTTCATGAGGACATCAATTTCATCCTGTAATCTCTTCATCTGTTCCTCCTCTGGTCTTCCAGCCATGCTTCGTTTGACATGAGCCCCTTTGTATTGGTATAAAAATGAAAGGAATTCCCTAGAGGAGGCGAATCCATCATCAACAACGAAGTCCTCATGCTCAGTCATTCTTATGTCAACAACATCCTTGATGTTGATTTCTCCTGTGTCCATGTTCATTTCTGTTTCGAAACCAGGAGTATAATCCTCTCTAGGAGAATCAGGTGGGATACTACTGGCAGTCGACTTTGGTGACATGTGAGCTAGGGGCTGACTGTCCTTCTCAGTATTAATAAAATGAAGGAATCGTGAAGGCACTCTGTGCATAATTTCTGCTTCATGTTGAAGCAGCCTTTTAGCTACTTCCAGAGGATCTTGGAGATTTCCAATTAGGTCTCCATCTATCATTCCCCTTTCCCTTTTCCATTTGTAGGCCTCCCACACTAACTCACTCTTTTCTTTTAAAGCCTTGGCCTCCTCTCGTTCAAGGTTCTTAATTAGGTCGTCTGGCATTTTGGCCATATGTATCCCAGCTTTGAGTTTCTGTGAGGCTCTGGCAGCTCTTATATATCCTTCAGGATCAAAATTCTCCCTAGGCTCACTCAGAGTCATGCCATAGTAATCTAATTTATTCTGTAATAAATGATAACTCTTTGAACTTTTGACAATGAAATCAGAGAAAACTAATAAACCTGGAACAATAGATTGTTTACCAAAATCAGTTAAATGTTTAGCACTCGCAATAGACAATTGCCTTATAATCTCCAAGCTAGCCACTCTGTTTGGTACCGTAATTGGAAGCATGTGGGGTCGTCCTTTAAATCCAAATACCCTTATTTCTGTGTGATTATCCTGGCAATACCAATCACCCCAATTATGTTCAATCTGTGATTCTGGAGAGAAATCCTTTGGCCTGAGGAACCTCCTGATTTCAGGGGACAAAGTATAATCCCTGTGCTGTCCAAAAGCCGCACTGAGAGGTTTCACAAAGTATTCTTGAAAATGCCAATATTGGTTATTCATAAACCTCTGGTCCCATGCTGATACCCACAACTGAACCGGCTTCTTCAGACCATTCTTATCATAAGACCTAATGCTGAACTCTTCTGGCCAGAAGTTAATTTCTTGTCCACAATAGAGAAGAATATGCGTTAACATGGAGTATAATGAAAAATGAACATTCACAGGGTCTCCTTTCAATTTTTCCAGCCCATGATTCAAGGCATCTACAACATAAGTGGCAAAATCAAATGACCTAGGGTCTTTTGATTGTATATCAGCACATAGAACCATAACCCCAATATCCATGAGTGGATGAGCCTCTAGGCCTAGTACTTGGGTTGCAGCATAATACGTATACTTGAAATATGGATGGAAGTGGTTGACATCAAACGACACCTGGTCATCTTTGCCAAACTGAACAAATGACCCACCCACTTTTGGCCTGTGAACAGGTAGCCTCCAAGTCCTGTAGATATTTTCCAAACTAAAGAATTCCTGTGAAAGTTTCTTCATGTCGATAGTCTCCTCTACTTCCCAGTCCAAATCAAAAACCATATCAATAGTCTGCTTATTAATCACTACTAATGTATTCCCTCTGTAATCACATATGGTTTTGGTTCTTGGGTTGTAGCAATCTACCAGAGCTTTCATTAATTCTACATCTACAAACACATTTAGGACTACTAACTTGCCTAAATTCTTCTTCCATAGATTGCTTATGGGTTCAGGTGCATCCCTTCTTTTGTAACAAAACAAAAATAATTCATGCCCTCTTATCTCAGTCCAAATGTCTCCTAAGTTCTCAAATCTGTCTTCTAATCCTTCTTCTTCACTTTTGATCTTTTTTGACCTTACACTAGACGATGGACACTGGTCTAATAAGTCCTGAGTCAGAGCTCTCCCTTCTTTCTTCTGTCTTTTGGGCTTCTCTTCAGGGTTCAACTCTTTTCCTTTTCTACTCTTTTTAGAAGAAGAAGATGAAGGTTCCATAGTCACAGTAAAATAAGAGAGACAATACTTACTTGGTGAATGCTCAACTTCTCTGGTTATCACTTGCAAGTCTCTGCAGGTTCTTCGCAGCCTTCAATCTTTTAGCATCGATCTGATTCTTATGAAAATTGACTCAGCTCAACTGTAATCGTATGGGCAACTTGTGCACAGTTAATGTTCTGCATCTACAACGGTTACTCAAGTGTTTTAAACTTAATTGCAGATGTGACACTCTTCAATTGGGCCTTTAACTCTTTCGCGGGAAGTACAGTGCGCTCAAAATGCTCATATCTCAAGTTATCGATGAAACCCTTATCTTCGGCCGAGTGTTTGAATCTTCCATCGAAAGCTCATTTTCTTCGATATTATTGTTTCGGTGAAAAGCTCATGTTGAGAGGCCGCTTTAAAGATTCATCGAAATCACTCTTTCATCGATAGACCCCTTTTTCGATAAGTCGCTCGCAAGTTTCATCGATGTCATACTTTCGATGAGTTTCTTTCTTCGGTGAAGGCCTATGCGCGTTCATCGATATCCCTTTTTCATCGATATCCTTCTTTATCGATGAAACAGCCTTACTTTTGTTCGACACTACGTTCATCGATGAAAACTTGTATTTCGATGAATGCCTTTTGAGTTTCTTCGGTAATGACATTCCTTCGAAATCACCCCTATGCCTTTTTGTTTTTACTTTTTCGATGAAACTTAGAGTATCGATGAGTGGTTTTCTACGTTCATCGAAGGTAACCTTTTGCTGAAATACCTTTGCTTAGTGCTTGTGGCGATGAAAACACCTCTTTCGATGAAACTTCCTCTACAATGCTCGATACAGTTTGCTGGTCGAAATATCCATTAGTTTTCATGCTTATGGAAACATACATTTTTTATATATTTTTATTTTCAAAAATAGTGCTCAACAGTGTCTTTGTATGATTCACTCTTACTTGTACCATATTAAGAATATATACAACAATATGTACAATTAATTTTCAATACATATTAGGCAGGTTAGCATCTTTCAACATAGTTCTAGACATCTCTAGAATAGTCTTATTCTTTCTTTAAACCATTCTATTCTACTAAGGAGTCCTAGGTGTAGATAATTTTTGCCTAATACCATGTTCTTCAAAAACTATATCAAAATTATTTACGTAAACTCTCGTCCTCTATTAGACCTCAAACAATTGATTTTAAAATCTACTTGATTCTCAATCATAGATTTGAATACCTTTAATCTATGAAATGCTTTAGATTTTTGTTTTAAAAAAGTAACTCATGTCATTCTAGAATAATATTCAATAAGAAACATAAAATACATTTCACCATTTAGTCATCTTACCCTTGTAGGTTTGTATTAATCAACCTCAAAGGCCTTGTGGTACAATATTCCTTGTTTTTGAATGTATTCCTTGTCTACCTTCCTATTTAACATTCATTGCATATTGTTGTAATGTGGTGAAAATTAAGGTTTCCACCATTAGGGGATGAAAGCCTCTAGTTTTTCTTGGGGACCATTACATTAGGGAAAGATAAGAATTTGATAGATCTAAATCTAAGAGGTCTAAATGTTGATTATATTCTAGGGGTGTTCAATTAGCCTCTTCTTTACCTTGAGTTGAAATGATTCATTGATGATACTGAAATTAGGGTAATTGTGTTGGAAATTGATATAAAAATGTGTAAATAGTGAGATAAAATCATCAAATTGAACCATGAACCTGGATCTAAGGATTGCAAGAGGATTCAGACCTGTTCCTAGAAGAAGGTCCAATTTTTTTTGGGACCGGTGTGACAGTTTCTCTAGTCCTCCCCACTTTTCACACTCTAATGGTGGATCGATTAGTCTCTATAAATAAAGATTATCTTGAAGATTGCATCTTCATCCCTACTTTCTACACACAAAATAAAGGGGAAATAGATTAGAAATATGGGTTTTCCTAAGTCAAACCCTGGTTTAGGAATTAACCTTAAAATGAAATATTGCAAATATTAAAATAAATAATGGAAAGTTATTCCACAGATCTGCAATGACTAATAATGATGCTTTGTTCCTTGAATGTAATCATATATATTGTATGAAATGACATGAACATGACAAAAACCTAATCACACACACATGCTTGCATATGAATGTTGTAACTTGCTCCACAACGATTGAATGAAGAATATGTTGTCTTGAAGACCTCTAGAAATGATTGATGATGAAAAATTCAATGCTTGAATTCTTTAGGTCAAATGGTTGGAGTCTTAGGATTGAAATAAATTGATTAGTGTCTTTATATATGAGGATCTAGGTTAATTTATCAATTAGGCCAGCCTCAAAGGGTCATATTGAGCCACCAATTTATTTTCCCATCGAAGAATCAAGTCTCACCCCCTTCTTAAAAATTATGCCCCAAAGAGGGGGACAAATGAGGGACTAGATTTTGGGCCAAGGTAAGAGAAAACCTCTCCAGGGAATCACTTGGTATGTGTATCAGGCATAAAAAATGGATTTAAGGCACTAAACAGACATAGATAGGAGATGAGGGGGATACACGATAAACTAGGGGCACAAACATTAGGTGTAAATTATCTCAGTGATGATTTATGACACTATAATTGTATTATCAACTTTGATAATATTTAGTAAATATCTTATAGCATGAGTTGAACTAATATTGACCAAGTTGTCAAAGATAATATGTCCCAACCTTTTGTGCCATAACCAACATTCACTAGTAGTACCTAGTTTTCATATCAACTAGACAAGAGGATGGGTGGGAATGGGCGAACTACTAGAAGCAAACCAGCTAGGGTTTTTGTGGGTGAAGAATTAGGTGAAGAGGATGAGGATGATGATGTAAATAGGGTGGGAGAAGGTCTTTTCTTTTCAGCATGTGCTTGTTGTTTTGCCTTGCATGATGGTTTTTCTTTTGGCTGTAGTTTTCTAGTATCTGGGTTGATTGCAGTGGGGAAGGAAGTGATATTTTTTTTCATTTTTCCCCTACACTCCTTGGAAAGGGTAGGGGATTGCAAGATTTTTTTGGGTGTTGGAGGTAGGGATATGTCTGGTTGCAAGAAAGTATAGCTGTAGTGGTAGGTGCTCTTGGCTTTGGGAGTGAGCTTATTTCTTTGTATCCCTGGAGATCAAAGCCCCAGTCTTTTGGGGTTGGGGTCTTTTGTTTCTATGGTTGGTCTGCTACAGGTTTTTTTCTGCACAGGTTTTGTGGGGATTCCACTTTTGTGGGTGGTTTGACTATTTTGGATGGCCTGCTACTTTTGTTCATTGGCCTTTCTGTGTGGACCCTCTGTTCTTTTCTGGTTTATTCCTTCGTGAGGGTTTTTTATGCTCTTCCTATTAGTTCTCATGTATCTCTTTATGAGGTGTTGTGCTCTTCTATGGAGGTGGAGTGGCGACATGGGTTTTGGGTTGTGTTTAAGCTATTTGGGCAGTTGGGTTACTCTCTTTATTATTCTATTTAGGTGGCCCTTTCTCCTATTGAGGTGGAGAGTAGGTGTGGGAGAGTTACTCAGCTATTGTTGTTTGTGTTTCTAGTTGAGGGAGATGGTTAAAACCCTCATGGTTTCCTTCATAGATGGTTCTGGGTTTACGGTTTTTCCCCTATTTCTGAGAATGGGTTTCTGGTTGTGGGAGCTTGTAAAACCCCTCTTGGCTAGATTGTGATTTCAAGACAAGATATTACTTTTTAGGCCTTAGCAAGTTGTGGGAGCCTCATAAAACCCACTTTCATGTCGACCTATGTTCCTTCTTGTCCTATTGAGGTGGCCCTTTCTCCTATTGAGGTAGAGAGTAGGCATGGAGGAGCTTGTTGGTTGAGGGAGTTGGTCTCTACCCTCATGGTGGTCTTCAGAGATGGTTCTGGGTTCACAGTTTTATCACTGTGGCCTAGAAAGGTTTGTTGGTTGTGGGATCCTATAAAAACCCTCTTGGCCAGATTGTGCATACAAGTAATGGTACTATTTTTTAGGCTTTAGAAGGTTGTGGGAGTCTTGTAGAACCCACTTTCAAGGTTGGGGGATACTAGAAAAACCCTATGTTTTTAGTTTCTTTCTGGGACTGGCTAGTTGCTAGCAGTTTTTAAGGGCCCAGTCTAGCCATTGTTTGTTTTTGGTTAGGTATTGGTTGTGTTGTCTTTTGTGGCCAGGAGCTTCTATTATAAGTTATTTGAGCCTAGAAAAACCCTTCTTCCATTTGTGGGAGCCTTGTAAAACCCATTAATCAGGTTATGGGTGCCTGAAAAAACCCTTGGTTTCTATTGAATGTTATGGGAGCCTTGATAAAACCCTTGATATAGTGAAAGGATTTGGCCTCCTCCTTTTTCAACTAGGTTTCATTGATATCTCTTTGCTGCTAGGCTGGTTTTAGGTTGTTTTTTATCTTTGATGTATCGTTTGCTACTGTCTATTTTGTGTTTCAGATCCTGGTAAAATCTAAGGGTTTTGGGTCCCTTCAAAACCTATTGTAAGGGGTTTTGGATCCCCTCAAAACATGTTTACCTAATAAAAAACCAACATTCACTAGTTTGCACCAACAAACAACTACTTCCTTTGTTTTATTTTCCATAGTAGAAATTACCATTTATTCTTATGCCTTCTACAACCAATCTTTTGGAACCTCTTGTCTGATCTCACATTTAGATCTATCAAATATGATCTTGTAGCCTTTATTGAACATTTGAATTGCACTCAAAATATTATGTTTCAAACCTTTAACATAATAAAAATCATTTGTCTTATGCCTACCATCAATGGATATAGTTCCTTTACCATAAATAGGTGCAACATCCTCACTAGAAAACTTTATTGATCCTGCATCATACTTTTCAAAGTATATAAACTTCTTTATACTCCCTACAATGTGATTTGAGCATCTAGAATCAATTATCCAAGCTTTGGGTTCCAATTTGGCATACAATGCAATCTTCACCGACATTGATCTCTTATTGTTATTCTCATCATGCGGAGTACTAGACCTTTCACTGTCCTTTTCTTCTATGACAAATTGGTTTCCATCAAACAAAGACTCCTTTTAGACTTATCTTCATCATCTACTCTTTTGTTTTTGCTATCTCTCCTATAGTGATCTTTTCTCTTGTTATCATCTAATCTCTTATAATTATCCTCCTTTAAAGTACATCTAGGAGCATAATGACCAGTTCTTTCATAATTAAAATAATTAAAGGGCAACTTACCTTTGTATTTTCTAGATCAATTCTCTAGTCTTCTCACAAATTTTTCTTCCACTTCATCCATGTCACTGACATTGATTGTTTCACATGCATCTTCAATATTTTTGGTAGCTTTGAATGTTCTTCCATCTTCTCATTGTGTTGCTCCCTAAGTTTTGAAATCTCAAAGGTAGAAAGTGATTCATAGAGCTGATCTAGAGTATATTTTTTGATACCATAACTCTCTTCAATAGCATACTTCTTAGGCTTATAGAATTTAGGTAGCACTCTCAACACTTTTGTCACAACATCACTTTCTTCCATTTTTCCACCAATACCTCTAATTGCATTCACTATCTCATTTACTTAGTGTAGGTAACTTTCAATGTTATCATCTCCAAGACCCACATCTCCAACAAGGTCACACTTTGCTAAAATAGCCTCATGGAGAGTATGAATAATTCTCCAACACAAATGTTGAGCAACCATTCTAGAATCTTAAAAGATCTATTTATTATTTTACAACCAAATATCTCAAATAATGAAAGTGGTTCCAAGAACACAAGCAACCTAAAGAAAAGAAGTCTTAACTAGCGGATTACCCCAATTATCCCAATACTTTGTGAAAGAGGAAACATGTTAGTAAACCTACTTCCAAACTTCCCACTTGTAAAGGGGAAAATTTGATTTGGCAATGCAACATAGAAGGAGAAATATCCAAATCAATTTTTTCTTTTTGGGGAGGAATTTTCCTTTACATTCAAAAGAGGGGAGGAATCCACTAGATTTAGTAAAAAATTAGATAAGGACTGAATACTGAGTGGATTGATTGACTATGATGTGTTTGTCCCTCTTTTGTAAGTTGAAATGCTGATTTAGGGTAAAGTATCGAAATTGAAGGCAAAACTGAGAAAATAATGAGCTACAGGTTTGGGATTTTTTCATGCACCTAGATCTAAGAAATATGAGCTGATTCAGATCCACCCTGCAAAAATGCCCTGAAAAAATAGGGACCAAGGAATAGCCTCTTGGTCCTTCAAATTTTCCACACACCAAAAAGGGTTCTTTTGTCTCTATGTCTGAATCTTATTTCTAGAAGTACAACTGCACACCTATTTCCTGCACATAGAAAGAAAAGGAAATAAGTTGGGAATAGGGGCTTGCCTTTGGTCAAACCTCAATTTTGTAATTAACCATGAAATAGAGATAAATGTAATTTAAATGACTGAAATGAAATTTTCTCCTTTTGAGGGAGATGCTAAATTATGACTCAAAATGAAATGATTATACCTCCTGTGAAGTTTTGCTTGCCTCCACATGGAATTAGGGTTTCATGAAATAGGATATTGATCTCTGCTTCAATGCTTGATCCTTGAATTTATTTCTACTCCAGGGCTTGAAGGAATACTGAAGATGCTCAAATACTCTTGAATTCTTGAATACTTCTCAATTCTTGTGGATGTTCAAATGAGAGGGGAAATCCTCTTTATATACCTGCTAGTTGGGTTAATTGACTAATTTTCCAACATGAGCCAACACAAAGGGGTAAATCCCACTCAAATTTGAAATAGGAAAAAGGGTTTTGAGGGGTCCCATTTTAGGGAGGACCATGGTACCACGCCCTGGTCTTGGTGAGGACTAGGGTGCCAAGCCCTAGTCCTACCCTATTTTAGGCTAGGATCAAGGTGTATGACAAGGGTAAAATCAAAGTTTTTGGTATTTGTGATGTGTATGAGCATTATCAGGTCTTCAATCAAGCCAAGGGGAACAAACACTAAGGAAAAGACCCAAATGCAGTCAAAATTACAAATGGTGCAATTTTAGGACGCTACATTTAGCCCCCACTTTAGCGGGAGTATGAAGTCAATCATACTCTTGGTAAAGTACAAAGGGGTCACATTGAAAGACTTTCACCAAGTCATCAAGGGGGTAAGATACACCAAGCCTCCAGTGGACTTTAGGATCTCACAACTTCAATGATAAGGTAAAAGGGAAGATCAGGAGAGAGAAAGAAAAAGAGAATGATGACCACAACTAGTAAGGTTCCCTTACTATGAGTCATGAAAAAAATACCAAAAATTACAAAGAAAAAGACAAGCAAATTTAAGTACCAAGATATACAAGAGAGAAAATCAATGAGTTGAGTATATGCCCCTAGGTTAAAGTGATTGTGTATGCCTTATCGAGAGAAATTTATTTAAGGTAGGATACACCTAAAAAGAAAAGCATGCTATCGGAATAATTTAAACCCCAAGAGAGGACAAATCAAAGGACAATGATCACAAAACATGAGGTGGTGTCACCTAACTTTGGAGTTGAGAAGGTGGAAAACATGCAAGAGGAACCACATCAAACATGGTAGATGGAGCTATCACAAGTTCCAAGCAAGGACCATCTCTAATGATGAGTCACTTTGTCTGTTACTAGGAGCTAGGATTAATGCTTTTGAAAATTGTTTAGAAAAATCATTGTCAACATCAACATATTCATATTCACCATCAAAAATATTAGGATAAACATTTTCATCATTAAAAATATTCTGATGTATTTCTTCGTCAATATCAATAAAAATAGGATGTTTAATAGGAATAGAACTTGAACCATCATTTCTCTTAAGCATTTTGCATCTTGGAGAATTGTGTTGAACATCATCATTATAAGAAAAAAGAATAATGTCAATAGTACATGTCTTGGGAGAAGAAATGGTTTGGGAAGCAAGTTCACAAGCTCTAGCATGATGTCTTTGTCAACGTTCTCTCACACAATAGTTTTGTTTAGTTTTAGATGAATGTTCTCAAGGTTTAGGTTCATCAGGTATAGGCTTGTTTCCTTCTTTTAAGAAATGATGAATGGGTTGAGGTCTTTTAGGTTAAACAATAGGGGAGGTCGGTCGCTTCTCCCTATAAGATGTATGAGGTGGAACCACACCATATAAAGGAGGAATAGGAAGTGTAGGAAGGAGACCAGGTCCATCTTGAGGAGGAGGAATAGGTCTACCCTTATGAGGAATATTTTGATACTTGGGAGGAGAAGCATTTCTATACTTGGGAGGAAGATTGGACACATCCATAGGAGAAGGAATAGATTCTTCCTTAAGAAAAAGAATATCACTTTCCTTAGGAGGAAAGATAGTCTTAAATTCTAGGAGAAGAAATAGCCTCATCTTTAGGAAGAACATTATTTCTTTCCTTAGGAGGAAGAATAATATTATCATCAAGAAGAGGTATATGATCATCAAGAGGAAGACTAAGTATTGGATTTCTAGGTTTACTCAATGACAAAATCATCTCATTTTTTTTTCATTTTTGGTATGATTTAAAGAGAGCATCACTTCTAGGTTGAAGAGGTTGGAATTGTTTAGACCAAATATAAATTTCAAACACTTATGAACAATATAAGTGATTGCTTTCATGGAAGAGACCCAAGGATGTCCCAAATTCACACGAAATTGATCAGATGTGCAAATGATAGAAATTTTAACATCTAAGCATTTAGTGCTAACATCAATAGGAAGTGTGATAGAACCAATAGCAGGACAAGAGAAGCCATCAAAAACTTTAACTACCACATTAGTATCATCAAATATAACTTGATGCGATTGAAAAGCATAAAGAAATTCTTAATTTATCACATTAACCATACAAGTTGCATCAATAAGAACCCCTAGAGAAGGTATGCCTTTGATTTTTTGTAGTTATATATAATTGGTCGTTAGGTGCTTCAATAGTCTCACTAGGATCAAATGTAATGCATAAATCCCTAGGATGTTCTTTTTGATCTATAAGGTTCACCATATTATTAGACTCAAGGCCAACATCATTGGGAGAGAAGGCAAGACGATTGGTCTCAATGACATTAGTGGATTGAGAAGGTAAAGGATTGGTGAAAGTTTGAAGGTTCTGATTAGGAGGAGCTATTGATTTGTTTCCTTTATCATTCATACCAGCCACATCTATGGTATTGTTATCAATCAAGTCTTGAATCTTACTTCTCAAAGAATAACACTTTTCAATGTCATAATTGGGTTAACAATGGTATTGGAAAAAGGATTTAGAATCAAAGTAAGGTGAAGATGTATTAGATGGATCAATTGGTTTGATAGGGGGAAGTTTTCTAAAGTATTTAGACAAAGGAGGCACACCTATTGTGGCTGCTACTTGAGTGTTCTTTTTGTCATTGAATTTGATGAATCCCTTATTCAGTTTGAACTTTGCCAAAGGTTGTTGAGAACTTTCACCATTATCACTCACAACCATTGAATAGGATGATTGTTCCAATTGAGTCACGATAAGATGATTGTTGTGAAGTACTCTGCACAACTGTGCAAAAGAAGTAAACTTAGAACATAGAAGTTTATCCCTAATATATTTTTCTAAATTAGCAATAAAAATATTTTGAATATCTTGATTAGGCATAGGAAAATAAATTTGAGAATACAAATGCATATATCTACTAATAAAATCAGTTACTTTTTTTTTCACACCTTTCTTACAATACATCAAATCAGTCAAAGTAATTTTAGGAGCAATATTATTGTGAAATTGTTGAATAAAAGCATTAGCCAATTGTTGAAAGGAAGTGATCTAATAAGGAGGTAAATAAAAATACCATTGCAAGTATTTATCCCTTAATGTTCTAGTAAATAATTTAGCCAACAATCGTTGGTCATGAGCAAAGTCACTACACAAAGTTTGAAATATTTTAACATGAGTCAAAGAATCTCCTTTTCCATTATTATAAAGTTCCAACTAAGGGACTTCCACATGTTTAGGAGGGACATCTTGGACAATATCATTGGATAATGGGCTCCTACATCAAATGTGGGCATATTATACTTATATTGATTCATAGAAACTATTTTTTGTTGTAAGAAAGACATTGTTTGGGCTAGACTATTGATGATAGCTTTTGTAGAAAGATTGAAATTATATATGTTTGATTGAGAAGGATGGGTAACATTTTTGAATGAAGGAAGGTGTTAAGAATAAGGAGGGATATTGTTATAGGAAGGTGGGGGTTGAGAATAAGGAGATGGAACATTATGGTAGGTAGGTATGGGAGATGATTGGGTAACAAATGAAAGACTCATGGTAGGAGGAATGAAAGAAGAGGAGTTTCCCCCTTGACTAACATTCATAGGTATAGGAGAAGATTGGGTAACAAAGGGAAGACTCATGGGAGGAGGAATGAAAGAAGAGGAGTTTCCCCCTTGACTAACATTCGTAAATGATATATTGTGTAGAGGTAGCCATGATGTTTGATGTAAATCTGGGAACACTAGCCATAGGAGTAGTCAAAGCAATGGAATGTTTAACTTCACTAGGAGGTTGTGTATAAGCTAGGGATTCAACACAAATCTTCATGAGCATAATATTAGAATCAACAATATGAAAAATACCATGCAAGATATCAACACCAAGTTTATCACTTTGAACCATTCTTTTTAATCCTCCAATCAATGGGAGAGCTTCACTTTTGGGGTATTGTTGACTCATCCATTGTTGAAGATTTTTAAATTGATTATCAATATTTTCCAATTGGTCAATGTAAAGCCTAGTTAGTGATTCCTCCACATCATGAGAATAATGTAAACAATGAGGATAAATAGGGACATTTGTAGGATGAGAAGAACCACCAATATCCTCATTGAAAAAGTTATCCAAATTAGGCTTCATCTCCTTGTTAATTAAATCTTGGGAGGCCTTAATTCTACAACTTCTTCTCGCACCCAGATATTGTAGGCTAAAATAATAGTAGTAAAACTCATACACTAAGAGAGGGAAATTGAAAATTGAAAATTTGAACTTTGAAATTTGAACTTTGATTTTTGGAATCTAAGTTGCAAAATAATTAAATAATGCTTGAAATTCTAGGAAAAATGATTACTCAATTAAATGAACAAATTGATTGAAAATATTGAGAATAATTGTGATTCAATCCTCTAGGAAATTGAAATTTAAAAATAGGATTATGTAAAAATAGCCTCTTAAATTAAAATTAAAATTACCCACTAGGAGATAGAAATTCAAATTTAAAATTAGGGATAAAATACCTTGATAATTTTTTTAAAATTTGAATTGAAAGTGATCTAATTTTAAAATTAGATGAAATTTTTATTTTAAATTTAAATTTAGGGCTCTTGTTATTAAACACTTAATTTTTAATTTTTAATTTGAAATGACCCACAATTTAAAATTAGGGTTTTGTAGAAAGAGCCTCTTAATTTTCAAATTTGAATTTACAATTGGAGATAATGTTGAAATTTTGAAAATTGGAATAATTAATATAGAAAATTGGGAAATGCACAAGATTAATTTAAATTTTAAAATTAGGGCTTTTTAATCAACAACTTAATTTGAAAATTTAAATATTAAATTATATCCAATATTGTAATTTTGAATTTGAATTGGAATTAACAACAAATTTGAAGAGGGAAATTAAAAATTTAAGCAACCCATAAGCTTACTTTTTTAAAATTTTGAAAATTAAGGTTTTTGCAATCAAGCACTTAGTTTTAAAATTTAAATGTGAAATCTAACTTGCACGTCAAAATTTGAATTTTGAAATTGAATAACACTCAAATCTAAAATAATTAACCCACATTATGCAATTCACAAGCTCAATTTTGAAAATGAAAATTAGGGTTTTAATGAAATTCACCTCTAAATTTTTTTAATTTGCAAGGAAATCAAACTTGTAAATAAAAATTTTAATTTTAAATTGCATACACATTCAGATCTAAAAACAAAAATGAGAAGTAAGCATAGGACATGTCAGGTTCAGTAAAATGTACAAGGGAAAATTTGAGTTGGCAATTTGCAACATAGTTCAGGAGAAATCACCAAATCAATTTTCTCTTTTTGGGGAGGAATTTTCCTTTACATTCAAAAGAGGGGAGGAATCCATTAGATTCAATCACAAATAAGATAAGGATTGAATACTAAGTGGATTGATTGATTATGATGTGTTTTTCTCTATTTTGTAAGTTGAAATGCTAATTTAGGGTAATGTGTCGAAATTGAAGGCAAAATCGAGAAAATAATGAGCTACAGGTTCGGGATTTTGTCATGCACTTGGATTTGAGAAGTATGAGCTGATTTAGATCTAGCCTGTAAAATGTCCCAAAAAAGAAGGGACCATGGCGCAGCCTCTTGGTGCTCTGAATTTTTCGTACACCAAAAAGGGTTATTCTATCTTTGTGTCTGAAGCTTATTTCTAGAAGTACAACTACACACTTGTTTCTTGCACACAAAAATAAAGGGAAATAGGCTGGGAATAGTGGCCTACCTTTGGTCAAACTCCAGTTTTGGAATTAACCATGAAATAGGGATAAATGTAATTCAAATGACTGAACGGAAATCTTCTCCTTTTGAGGGAGATGCTAAATTATGACTCAAAATGAAATGATTATACCTCCTTGTGAAGTTTTTCTTGCCTCCACATGAAATTAGGGTTTCATGAAATAGGATGTTGATCTCCACTTCAATGCCCGATCCTTGAATTTATTTCTATTCCAAGGCTTGAAGGAAGATTGGAGATTCTCAATTTCTCTTGAATGCTTCTCAATTCTTGTGGATGTTCAAATGAAAGGGGAAATCCTCTTGATATACCTCCCTGTTGGGTTAATTGACTAATTTTCCAACATGAGCCCACACAAAGGAGAAAATCTTGCTTAAGTTTGAAATAGGAAAAAAGGGTTTAGAGGGGTCTCATTTTATGGAGGACCATGGCACCACACCCTAGTCCTACCCTTTTTTAGGCCAAGATTAAGGTGTATAATGCAAAATCAAAGATTTTGGGATTTGTGATGTGTATGGGCATAATCAAGTCTTCAATTAGGCTGAGGGGCTGAAACAATAAGGTGAAGATCCAAATGCGATCGAAATTGCAAGGGATGCAATTTTAGGATGCTACACCACCAAAGGTGCTGAATCTCCCTAGAGATAGAGCACTAAAATGAAATATGATAAATACACTTTACACTTCTATAACATAATACATGTAGAGATAGATGATGCAAGCCCTACTTGCATAAATCATCCCAAGTGATACATCTATTCGTAACCACCAACCACATAAAAAAGTTATATTGGGGCCAAGAAAATATAATCCACACCTCTTTCTGCCAAGAAACCCTTATACTTCCAAACAACTTCCTAACAATCTATAAGTATTTCTAAGCTACAAAGTACTTACCAATCGAATCCCTACCCCATGCTAGAGTATCCTTCATTAACAAAGAATTGCACTCTCAAGAAGCAATAATTCTAGCTAACTCTTGCCTAGCCTCCTCTAACCTGCCTAGTAGCCATTCACAAGGGTCCTTCCATTTGTAACCAATAGCCTCTCTAAATAGTCTTATAATTTGCCACAACATTCCAGCTAGTTGTAGTAAAACTATCATATAGGGGTTGTAAGTATATATACATGGAAATGATTGGGGGATTACCATCCCATGAATGAAGGCAAAAAGAGCTTCTAATCCCTTATTGCATATCCAAAAAATCCCATATTTATTAAGATAAAATCCAATCTCTAGAGTATGCCAAATCATAGATTCCTTTCCCTCCAATCAATAATGAGGAACATCCAAAATGTTAACCCTAGATAAATACTTATGCATTATAATGCGAGTCCAAACCTGACCCTGATTGGTGCACCAAAGCCAATATAATTTGGTTGCTAGGAATTGCCCATTAATAATAGCTAACCAAAGACTAAGGCCTCCCTCTTTCTTTGGCTGGCACATAGAGTCCTACTTAAATAAGATTCACTTGGAAGAAAACAAATTACCACTCCAAACAAATTGGCATAAGAGAGCATCAAATTCCTGAAGGAGCCACTTGAACAAAAAACCTATAAATAGGAAGAGCTTGGAACATAGATTGAAGGACAATCACTCAAGTGATAGTGGAGAGCCACTCATAAGTCTAGTGATTAACCTTCCAATGTAAATTATGAAATAATTCCTTCCAGTAAGGCCTAAGCTACCTATCAACAACAAGAGGATTTCTCGGATAAACTTAGAAAATAAAACCAATTTGAAACCTCAAAATATTAGCAATCCTTCTCTAAATAGGCTTAGGAGTATTAAAAAATAAGATAAAAGATTTATGTTTAGTGACTTTCTATCCTAAAGAAGCTAAATAAATGCCCAAGTCTATCTAAAAGATTCAGCTCTATGAAAACGAGCAACCTCCATAAGAAAAATATCATCCACAAACTACAAGTGGATTTGCCTTGGCATCTCAATACCCCAGCTGCAACCCTAAATTAGTCCTTGGAAAATCTGAGACTTAATAAATTTGTCCAAGTTCTAAGACATAATTATAAAAAAATAGTGAGATAAAGGATGGGTCTTAGTGAAGGCACTTGAATCTCCAAATAACTTAGAATGGTTGATGTTGATAATAATTGAGAAGGATAAAGAAGTAGCACAACTCATCATCCAACTAACTTGCTCATTACTAAATCCAAAAGCTATGAGAACTTTTGGCAAGAACTATCATTTAAACATGTCATATGCTTTGGCCAAATCTAGTTTGATGAACATGGACTTTTCCTTAGATACTACCATGAAATGAATAGCTTTAGTATCTAACAGGAAAGCCAAATTTTGAGCCTCTCTACAATCAATTTAGTAATTATTTTATACACCACATAATAAAGAGCAATGGACCTAAAGAAATCCAAACAAATATCTCCTTCTTTATTTGAAATTAGAATAAGAAAAGTTGAATTCAAGGCCTAAAGAATTTGTTTTCTATGATGTGATTCTCAAACCTTCTCCAAAAAAATTCATTTGACAATATCCTAAAACTCTTGAAAAAAATCAATGTGAAAACCATCCTGAAATGATATTTTATTTTATTCATCCCCCAAACCACCTCTTCCAATTCAAACAAAGGGATTGGGTGATGAGAGATTCATTCATCGCTTTGGTGACTGAAGAGTGAATACAAACCAAAATCAAATTCTCCTCATCTTTAGTAAAAAGAGCATAGTAGAATTGTCTAGTTTCACAAGACATCTCCCATGGAGGAGTTAATTGAACACTTTTTCAGTTAATTAAGAAGAAAATGTAACTTACATTCCTATGAGCTTTTACAAAATTATGGAAAAAAGTTGTGTTCCTATTGCCTTCTTAGAGCCAATCAAACTGAGACTTTTGCTTCCAAAAAACATCCCCTGAGAGTTCCCACTCCTCTAATTCCCTCACTACTTGAGACTCAACTTTTCCTTGAGCCTTTGTGAAGCCATGATCCTAAATTTGATGGTTGATATCATCCAAGTGTGTTTGAATAGTCCCCTTTGTACCAAAGCATAGCCTATTCCACCTTTTGAGGTGATATTCCACAAACTACAATTTCTTAACAAAGAAAAATATAATCATACTATAAGCTCACAACACTCGGTTGCCTGATGCACTCTGAATCACCAAAATAGACATGGACGCATCTATTCTGGCTCCAAAAGTGACCTGTTGTACCAATGACATGCATCGACATACATGTTCGAGACATGCATACCATACCAATTTGGCGCAGGCACTGGACCAAGGGAAAATGATGTGGAGTTGTCCTGGACTCAGCTGTTTCAAATGTCAGGGCCCATGAAAAACTATGTGGACATGCCAGAGGATGGCAGATCGTGGGCCGCGGCTCACGCCGATGTGTTGTGCCTAACACGCACATTAAAAGCCATTGAAAACAAACATCCGACAGCAAGTGTTGATGATCGCGTTCAGATGCCAAAACGACGGGAAAAAGAGGGTGTGGGCTTCCAAACCACGGTGGCTCCCTCCAAAATGTCTCATACGTGCTACTGAGAGGTGGGTCCTAACTCAGTAAATCCATCAATTGTAGTCGTTCAATGAAAAATTGACCATGTAGAATGCAACTTGCCACCAAAACGCGTGTTAGGAAAATCGTAGTATGCCTTATACCATTTCAGCAGAAAACCAATGCCATTTTCTAGGGCCTCATGTGGAAAAAATCATAGCCATTCATTGAAAAATGAACGATGTAGAACCCACACGTGTTAGGTGAACCATACGATGCGTCCTCCCACCATTTTCTACATGTTGTGGAAAAAAGCAAGAATAAAGGGACTAATGCGCGATGAAAGAAAGTATCCAAAGCCCTCATTGTTGAAGTGTTGTGTTGTTTTTGAAGGCAAAGAAGGGTTTCAAGAAGGAGGCAGTGAGGACTTACTTTTTAAGGGCAGCCTGCGTTCATTTCTGAAGGTTAACATGTATGTTGAGTAGCCATTTTTTCTGGTTGTATACAGTTGGAAAATTTGCATGTTTTGGTTTATATGTAGTGCGAAAATTTTATTGTTTTGTTTTGCTTTGGTTATTCTTGTTTATCTCTAGCTTGAAATTATTCGCGTTAGGGTTAGATATAGGGCTAGACGCATGTTTGATGACTCCAAAAAGCCACTGTAAAATGCATGTTAGTATCTATGTACTACCATTTTGGTGGCCGTTTGGTGTCTGTTAGTATCTTTGTACTACCGTTTGGGTTTGTCATTTTTGTTGCGCTTTTGATATGAGTCTTACCGATAGCCTCATCAATTATCGGCAAGACAATATTATGCTTTTGTCGCTTCTCCAATGTAACCACCATTGCCTTATTAATTGAATCAGCGAGAGTAATGCCGATAGGTCTGACCTTGGATTTCCATGCATTGTTATCGATTTTTCTGCTTCTCTGATGGATTTCCATGCATTGTTAGTTGTGCAATAGCTGTGACCTTGCCAACTCCATTGTACACATTGAGTAACATGCAATTACATGTGTTAGTCCTTCGGCGATTAACAATTAACAGTAATATTGAAATTATCTTCAAATGATTCAAATGAATATGTAGAAATAGCCATATAAATTTGTAGTTAACTTTACACAAGGTTTTTGGTCTTCTTTTTTTAATATGATTTACTATTTATTGCATAAATAGTCTAAAATAACAAAAAAAATGTCTGTTTTGGAGCTGTGGCCGAACACATAACCTATTTTGCAATTAACGGCTATGATTGAGTAACCTATCGCTAACACGCTGTTTTTGGTCCATGTTTTTGGCTGAAGCTATTCTGGCTCCAAAACAGACCTTTTGGACAGTGTGTTAGTGACAGGTTAGTCAATCGCAACTGTTTATTACAAAATCAACGGTGTAACACGTGCAACTAACATGACTGTTAGTCAATTCGTAGTCCGCTTTGGAGTGGGAGCACCTATTGTACAACTTGTTAGCATTGTGTTAGTCAATCGTTGCCTGTTCATTGCAAAATTGACGATGTAAAACATGCAACTAATAGGTGTGTTAGTCATTGCATACTACCATTTTGGAGCGGTCATGGATGAAAGTGCATAACGTGCCTTGTTAATCGAAGAAACTTTTGATTAGCTGTGTGCATCATATGGAAATGTGTAAGTGTACAAAAACATCCACAAACTATTGTGCAGAAACTTAGATTGTAGAATAACAGGGAACATGTGGTAGATGAACTTAGTTATTAGAAAGCACTAAAAAATTAAGGCATAGGTTGATAAAAATTGAAATAATTTATAGATGTTGTTGTTAGTCTAACAAATTTGCATGTCCATTTTGGAATAATAGGTATCTCGATTTGAAATATGGAGGCCAAATTTTCTTTAGAAACAAGCAAAACACAGGTCGCATTTTGGGGATGAATAAGCGATGATAGGTTGATGAACCTATTTATCTATGAAGACACTGCATTCCTATCCGTGGTGAAGTTGATCCTTGGGCCTGAGTACACAGAAGGTGGATGGAAGTACAGAACAAATGCGAACATAGTGTCTCTGTTTATGGCATGGTGTCTAGAGCTCCGACCTATTCTAAAAGTCAGATAAATCATGAACAGGTGTGTGAAGAAGGAATGGGGTGAACACACAAAGCTAGTTCCCACTTTTTCCAATGAAGGAAATTGGCGAAAGTGGAAAATTTTGTTTACAGGGGGTTCGAGCGAAGTAGGGGTGTTCAAATGGAATACCCTTTGGGGTTTGAGCAAAGACTCCACTTCGCTCAAACCCTATCTTTCGAGCAAAGCACCTTTAATGCCCATTATAGCGTCGTAAATTGTACGCACTCGCTAGGGTGGTACAATTTCGCACCTAGTTTAGCACCCGCCTTAGTGCATTTTGCATTCTGCATTGCATTTCTCCTTAAGCACTTAATTAATCAAATTAATTAGGTCTAAGGCCCTATTTCATCATTTTCTACATCATAGAGTTGGGCCCTTTCACTAAAGCGTGCCCTTCGCATTTTATTCTTCCAATACACCATTTAATCAAAAACCCTAATTAAGTCCTATTTCAAACTTGGGGGCTTGGTTTCGGGGTCTAAACATCTCGAAATCACCTGTAACTTCGGGATTCTCTCTAAAATCATCATATCCGACGGCCCTGAAAATTTGGTGAAAAGTTGTCGGGACCATGGCGCCCGTGCAACATGGTCTTGGACATTTTTCCCAAAATTTTGGGAGCACGATCCAATCATAAAATAAAGCTTAACCCCAAGAAATTGGCGGGATATTCAATCTCTAGGTCGGCCAAAATACGAATTTACGACCTAGGGTTTCATACATAAGAGCTCTCTTTCCTCATTTGAAGGGATCGGATTTTTGTTTTCAGGAACTTCATATGCAGCGAAAGAGCAGATCTTTGAGGACTTCAACAACACTCAACATCATTTTATCAAGCATCTATCAAATTCATTCATCCACTTAGGGCTTGGAAGACATTGAAGAACAATAGGAGATTACCGACTGAAGATTGGCTTGTACTCCTCCCTTGAGGGTTGGGTATGATTTCGTATTGTTTTCATGTCTTTGCATAAGCTTTGATACATCATTTATTTATGCTTTAGATCACATTGCATCTTGATTTAGAGCATTTACATTATCATTTACAAGCAATTAGGGTGTACTTTCTAGGTTGCTCTAGTTTGCTTTCTTGCATTTTGGACCTTGCACACACACTAGGTCTGCACACACAATACATTTTACAAAACAACTTGGCTATTCGTGGAGGTGGAAATCACCGAAGCGGGGGTTTGACTAAGGCAAAACCCTATATAGCCGCCCCTCCCCCTTTTCAGATATTATTGCAGGTTTCGGGATTCGGACGACGCCGCGGGACACAGATCCGGAGAGAGAAGGCTGAGGCAGAACCCTGTGTGAAATTGCAGCTCAAAAGACCAGGACAGGGGCGCTGGGCGCCCTGGTCCCTGGGATAGAGGCGCTGGGCGCCCTGGTCCTCCGGACAGACAGCTTTCCGGCAACTTTTCAACAGTGTTTCAGGGTGCAGAACAGTGGTTTCCGGTGCAGTTTTCAGGACAGTGGCGCCCACGCCCCCGTCCCGAACATTTTGAGTCCAATTTCAACTCCGGGTACATATCTGCATTCTTATTTTATCCTTACACTTACAGCTGTTCATTGTTTAATCTCAATTCTGCAATCTTGTTATTGGTTCATACTTGCATTTTGGGATTAGGGTTTGAACTTGCATTACTTAATCTTACAATTTCAACAAGGGAATAGAAATCCTAATAGATATCCCATGGCTCTCTCTTTCACAAAAAGAAGTAGCCAATTGTGCGATATCTCTAGGCTCTTTCGTATTCCATAATGTGTGTCAAAAGGTAGGATTAGGGTATGATGACCTAGTCTCGCTTTTTCCCCTACACATTTTGGTGAACCCGACATGAACATCCTTTCTGATTTTTCATGCTTAGATCTAAAAAAATTGATTACATTTCCATGTTTGATCTTTTGCAAAATTTTAGAGGTGATTGCATAAAAACCCTAAATTTTCTTTTTGGTAATTGAACTTGCGAAATGTCTAAATGTTAATGCCTGTTTCAGATCTGCCTTTCTATTACAAATTTTCAATTCATATTTGTGCTTTAATTCTGAAAATTAAGTGGTTAAATGTCAAAACCCTAATTTTTGAAACCCTCTTAATTCAACCTTTGTCCGACAATTTGACCAATCAAAACATCTCCAAATCAGCTGTAACTTTGGATTCCGCAATAAAATCACAATATCTTTCATCCCTGAAAATTTGGAAAAAAGTTGCGAGGACCGTGTTGCACTCCGAGCGCCATCATCCCCGACATTTTTTCCAAAATTTCGGGAGCGAGATCTTGCTGTATTTTCCTGCTAAAATCCAGAATTTTGGCTGATTTTGTCAATTATAACACTTTCAAAATTACAGTCAAAGTTGGTCTTGCGATTGCTTGGTCTAAGGCTTCTAATCATTCAAAAATCATTGAAATTAAAATTTTGTGTCAAAATTGTGTTCTTACTGTCCTAAATCTGAAAAGTGTGTTATCATTCATTAAAAATTTCAGTGCTTTATTCAAATTCTTGCATTTTGTGACTTTTGAAATTAAGTGCTTAATTACAACAACTTTGATTTCCGCTTTCAAAATTGAATTTTGCGTGAAATTGAGTCAATTTTCAAGTTTCAAAATTTGCATTGCTCTTGACATTCCCTCTAAAATCATAAAATTCAAAATTTCAGTTTCCCTCTCTTTTTCAAAATTCAAATTTTGCATTTTTCGACAATCTTGATAGGGTTCAATTTTGAATTTGCAACTTTAATTTGGCCTATCTACAGATCGTAAAATCACTCAATTTTTTCAGATTAGCTCTAAAATCATCATACCTTTCATCCCTGCAAATTTCGAAAAAAGTTGCAGGGACCGTGTTGCACTCCGGGCGCCACGGTCCCGGACATTTTTTCCGAAATTTCGGGAGACTGTTGTGATTGCATTTAACAGCTTAAATCCAGAAAATTGGTTGATCTTACTGAAAATTGCTACCTCTAAATTCAAAATTTTCTCTCCTTCTCTAGTGCATGAGTTTTACAACAATAAGCCCTACTTACACTATTCCCGTTAGACGAAGCCTTAGAATTAAGTCCTTCCAAGGTTTAATTACCGAGGAGATGGAACCTAATTTGAATAGCCTTTTTAACGAGGACATGGGTAATTCCTCTAATCCCCCTAATGATGAAGAAGCTCTCCATGAGGTTTCTGTAGAACAAATTTCGAAATTGGATAACCAATTTGATGATTTTCGACAATGGATGTCTCAAGAATACCCTGATAGTCAAGCTCTTCCTTTAATTGAGGGTCTAAAACGTATGCTTCAAAGTGATAAGAATGGAATTGATATTTTGCGTGGTATTGCACACATTGTGGATTCAAATGTGATGCCTATGAAGAGTTGTGCCGAAACCTTAGGTTATACACAACCTCCTACACAAGACAATCATTCTATTCCTTTGACGACTTCTATTGCTAGCATACCTACCTTTACATCAAACATAATGGCTACTTCTACACAAGACATTCCTCCTGTGATCACCAGTCATGGGGGCAACCCTTCTTCTTCAATCAACCCTATTCCTTCATTCAATCCGATTTCTTCATTCGTCCCTTCAATGAGTGTGCCTATTATATCATCACAAATGAACATGACGCAAGGGGGCAATTCATTTAATCATTCTATTCCTCCTTGTAGTGTTCCCCCTGTCCAATCATCTCCTATGACTAATTATCATAGGGTCCCACCACCTTACTCTCTACCTTCTTTCAATAACATAACACCTCCATCTCAATCTAACACATCTAATATGAATTCTTCGACTGAAGCGACCATTAACAATCTAGCACAAACTGTCTCTTCTTTACAGCAACAAATTGCCTCTATGAATCAATCTAAGTTTAGTGTGCCCACATTTGATGTTGCGAGCCCACTTTCTCTATACATTGTTTGAGCTATCCCTCCTAAACATGTTGAAATCCCGCATTTGGAACTTTATAATGGTAAAGGAGATCCTCTAACACATGTTAAGACTTTTCAAACAATTTGTACCGATTTTGCTTATGACCAAAGGTTGCTTGCAAAACTATTTACTAGAACATTAAGAGACAAAGCCCTACAATGGTATTGCTCGTTGCCTTCTTATTCTATTACTTCTTTTGAACAACTTGCAAATGCTTTCATTCAACAATTTCAAAACAATATAAGTCCTAAAGTTACTTTGATTGATTTAATGCATTGTAAACGAGGTGTTAAAGAAAAAGTGACTGATTTCATTGGTAGATATAAGCATTTGTATGCTCAAATTTCTTTTCCAGTGCCTGACAATGATATTCAAAGAATCTTTATTTCTAATTTACAAAAAGATATTCGAGACAAACTTCTGTTTTCTGAGTTTACTTCTTTCCAACAGTTGTGCGCCACTCTTCACAATTATCAACTGACTGTGAGTCAAATGGAACAATCACATCCTATGGCTCCGAGTGATAAGGGTGATAGCAGTCAACAACCATTTGGGAAGTTTAAACCAAACAGAGATTCCATCAAATTCAATGAAAACATCATCAACAACAATGTGAATGCAGCATCAGGTGTGCCTCCTATTTCTAAATTTTTCAAGAAAGAAAGAAAGTATACTCCTTTGAATGAATCATTGCATAGTATTATGAATAAGTTATTGGAACAAAATGTGCTTACTCTTCCTCCTATAAGACAAATTGATCCTGCAAAGATTACTTCACCTTATTTTGATAATAAAGCCTTTTGTCAATTTCATCGTCAGCCTGGGCATGATACTGAAAAATGTTTTTCTTTAAAGGGTAAAATTCAAGATTTGATTGATAATAATACTATCTCTGTTTCTGGAGTGAATGATAAAGGCAACACATCTGTAGCTCCTCCTAATCAAAATCTTTAGATTTTCACTGATCCATTTCCTTCTCATACCTCTAATGCAATTGAGGCTAATGATTCCTCTCTCTCATTTGATGGTCTTGTGTCTATGACTCCGAATGTGATTAACTTTGTAGAGCAGCAAGAAATCCCTAAAGAACCTTCCATCACATTTGATTCTAGCGAAACCATTAGGGCACCTGATGGTCCTTTATACATAGTTGCAAAAGTCAAGAATACACCTTTCCGTGGAGTGCTTATTGATCCTTCGTGCATGGTTAATGTTATTACTGAAGAATTTCTTTTTACTTTGCAATTGAATCAAGTGATCTATGACAAAACAGATGTGATTGTGAAACTATTTGATGCATTTTCTTCTCCTGCAATTGGTTCTATTACATTGCCTATTGAGGTCCATAACAAATCTCTTGATGTGAACTTTGCTATTATTCCATCTTCCAAACAATTTCGTGTGAAGCTTGGTTATCCTTGGCTATCTTCCATGAAAGCTATTGCTTCTCCTATTCATAAGTGTTTGAAATTTCCCCATAATGGTGAAGTTGTTACTGTCAATCATAGTCTCTTTAAACCAGCTGAAAGAACTTCTAGTGTTCCTATTGATTACTTTTGGCCTAAACAATTCCAATCTCTTCCTCCGCGAAGTGATCATCTTTTCAAATCTTATCAAAAGTGGAAAACAGATATGATCTTATCTCTAAGTGAACCTAGAACACCTAAACTTGACATTCCTATCATTCTTGAGAAGGAAGTTCTTCCTTTGAAAGATAAAACTAATGTCTTTCCTCAAGAAGATTCCCAACCCATCCCTATGGATGTGACTATGTCTATACCTAATAAACTTCCTAAGAGTAGACCTATACCTCCTCGTCATGATGGACTTGGTCTTCTCCCTAAACCAAATATTCCTCCTTTATATGGAGCAGTTCCTCCTCCTTCTTTTTATAGAGAGAAGAGACCTTCTTCTTCTCCTATTATCCAGCCTAAGAGACCACAAACTAAACACCCAAGTGCTAAGGATGAGAACATTCCTCCTCCTCAGTCTTCTCCACTTCCTACTAAGACTAGACGAAATCGTTCTGCACGTGAACGCCGGCGAAAGCATCGTCTTAGAGCTCAAACTTTGCAATCTCCAAAAACACCTTCAACAAGCATTATTCCATTTTCTCCTCAGCCGGACATTGAGCCTAAATCTCTTAAACATAAGATGCATGATGGTCTTGATCCTGTGCGAGTTAAAGATCCTATTTTTATAAATCTTGATGATGATATAGATGAAAATGTTACTCCTCTTGCTTCTGATAGTGAATATGAACTTGTTGATGTTGATAACCATTTATCTAACGAATTTTCTAAAGCACTTATCCTAGCTCCTAGACAAGAACAATGTGGCTCGGAACATGAACATAGCCCTTGTTTGGATCTTGTGATAGCTCCATCTGCTGTGTTGGATGTTCCTCCTCTAGCATGTTCCCTGCCTTCCCGAAACATTGATCAGCAAGATCGGGGGGTAGATGACGTGCTAGACTAGTTACATTAGCATAGTAGACTCTCTCCCCCTCTCTTTTGTTACTTCTTCTATATGTTATTCTCATTCTTCTATTTGTTGTCCTTGGTGTTGTCTACTTGAGGACAATGCAAAGCATTGAGATCTCTCGATCTCTCTCATGTTGACTCAAAAGACACATGTGTTCCCTTCTTCTAGGTGACCTTCCTTGATTGGGGAATGAAGAACAATTATGCATACATACATATGATATATATACATGAATTATCATACAGCATACTGACCCCGAGGAAAGCGAAGTCACCTCGTGCTTTGTGTTTTGTGTCTATTATCCTTGGGTTTATCTCACACTTGGGGGCTAAATCCTTGCGATAACGTGCTCCTTTCTCATTTCTTATATGTATCACTACGTTAAAACAATCACCCCCGGTGAGGCGTGTGTGATCGCTTTAACGTAGGGGGGCATACATCCCGTTCATATCTTTTCAAGATACTTGAAAATTTCTTAGCAAATTTAGCCTTGCCTTGAAAATTTTTGATATCTTTCTTGCATGACTCATAGTGAGGGAGCCTTACTACTGACAGTCATGGTTCTTCCTCACGATCTTCCCTTTTACTTTGTCAATCGAAGTTGTAAGATCCTTAGTCCACTGGGGGCTTGGTGTATCTTGCCTCCTTGACGTGGTGAAAGTCTTTTCAATGTTGTTTCCTTGTACTTTACCGGAAGTATGAGCATACATACTCCCGCTAAAGTGGGGGCTAAATGTAGCGTCCTAAAATTGCAACACTTGCAATTTCGACTGCATTTCGGTCTTCACGATGGCGATGCAACACGCAACCTGAATGGAGACCCTAAAACTTGCTCACGACACTGAAAACTGCATTTTTTCAAGCACCCTGGCCTGAACCTCCCTGCACCCTACTGTCCCGGGAGGTGGGACCAGAGCGCCCAGCGCCCTGGTCCCTCAGGACCAGGGCGCCCAGCGCCCTAGTCCCTGGGTCCTATTTTGGGCCCGGTCTCCTAAGGGGCTCGGGTCTTTTTGTTTGCAATTTGGAAATTAACTTTCCCTGGTCGGCCTAAGGTCGGGAAAATCAGTCTATCAGCCCTAATTGACAAGTATATAAATGACATTTTCCTCTTTCATTCGATATGAGGGAAAAAGCGTGGAAATTATACTCAAGCATTCAAGCATTCAAGCATTCTTTCAAGCAATTGATCATTTCAAGTCTCCATTCAAGGCTAAGTGTTGCATTCAAGACAAGGATTCAACCATTGAAGAGGAGATCACATACAACATATTACTACAACATACGACATACAACATCTAAACCTTCGCACATAAGGATACCAACATCCTTAGAACAAGGTATTAGTACTTGTTTTACAGTCATTTACATTTACAGCTCTTGCTCATTTCTTGGTTAATTCCAAAACCGGGGTTTGCCCTAAAGGCAAACCCCTAATCCCTAACCCCCCAATCGTCTTCGCTTTTCTGTGTGTAGGTTGCAGGTACGCGGCTGAAATTGAAGATCTGGAATCCTTGTGCAGAGACGAACAGATCCCCCTTCGTTTTGTGGATTTTTCGGAGGACCGTGGTGCCGGCACCATCGTCCTGACAACTTTTGCTCAAATTTGCAGGACAGCACCGTATCGACATTTTACTGCTAATTCCAGGTCCGCAGCTTCATCCTGTAACCCGAACTCAGTTTATAAGCGAATCTTTATGACTTTCTATGCATGCTTAGCTTAATTTCCTTAACAAAATTCTTTACAAAAGAGGGTAGCCTTGCTTTCCTAACCCTTGAAATTCATTTAGCATCCAATCTTGCATTGCGTGGGATTGGATCTTATGAGTTTCAACCCCTCTTTTGAATGTAAAGTATCTCCCCTGTAGGATGTAAGAGCCAGCTGACCATGATACGGCCTCTCATCTCGCTTGGCATGACTCTCCCTATGCAATACATCTGCTCCCTCTGATGATCCTCCGCTACCCGATCAGTCGTGTATGTGACTGTCGCTCCTCTGATAGGAAGACGCAGTATACGGTACACATCCTCGAGTGTGACCGTCAGCTCTCCTACCAGAAGGTGAAAGGTAGAGGTGTCAGGATCCCATCTCTCCATCAGTGCCATCAGCATCGCAGGATGAAATCGAATGGCCGGCATAAGAATCACGTACCACAATCCTACTATCGATAGGGTGTCTCTCTCTGACTGAGTCAGCCGTGGAATCTGATCTCACAAAGTGCGAAGAATGTGTCCCGCTGTATGCTCTCTCATGTATGGGAGACCCTGCAAAACGAAAACATGACCATAATTAGTACTCAATCATCGAAATCGCAAATGCAAACTGTCGTACATTGTATGCTCGCCTTGTAACCCCTCGCCAGGCCCTGATTGGGGACCATGGCGCCCTGATGGGGACCATGGCGCCCTGTCAGGGACCATGGCGCCCTGCAAGGACCATGGCGCCCCTGTCAGGGACCATGGCGCCCTGGGGGGACCAGGGCGCCCCTCAGGGACCATGGTGCCCTAGGTGGGCCCCGGTCGGCATTCAAGGTCCGCATTCGATCACGAAAAAGTCAAACATGCGAAAAATCAAAAGTCAAACATTCAATCAACTCACCTCGTCCAGTGGCTCGTCGTCGATCACGGCCTGGCGCAGGATCTCGATCCTCGTGGGACGCTCCGATCGTCGTGAAGGCATGGTGATGGCTAGGTGGGCTCCGCTGCACTGAATAGTATCTTGAAATCGACAAAGTGACGAATACAAGTGTCACTTTCGAAGTATATACTCTCGTTTGTTTATTCTTACTTCTTGAAACCCTAATTTTTCTTCTATCATTCATTTTATCATAACTTGAGTTTGGGAGATGCGATTTTCGAGCTGTTTGTTGCATTGGAATCGTACTTTCCTTCTCCTACTCTCGGGATGTTCCAAAAAAGTGCTCTGATGAAGCCTATTTAGTGAACACTCCTCATCAACGCTCTCTTACACAATTTGTCGCAAGTAAACATGCTACCCTGTTTCACCTCCCTAAATAAGCAAGTCGAAACAGGGGGGGATATAGCTACTCACAGATTTCATCACTTTCCCTAGTAAGCATTAGGTGATTTTGTGATCTAACGTTTGTTTTGTAGGGTGCGGTTCCTAACTGTGTACTATAGATATCGTTGGGGGCTTCGTCCGACGACTTATGGATATATCCTTTTTCAAATAATGTTTACTTTTCTGTACTTTAGCTTGCATATGCACGTAGTACTCATATGACCGCTAAAGTGGGGACTAAATGTAGCGTCGTAAATTGTATGCACTCGCTAGGGTGGTACAATTTCGCACCTAGTTTAGCACCCGCCTTAGTGCATTTTGCATTCTGCATTGCATTTCTCCTTAAGCACTTAATTAATCAAATTAATTAGGTCTAAGGCCCTATTTCATCATTTTCTACATCATAGAGTTGGGCCCTTTCACTAAAGCGTGCCCTTCGCATTTTATTCTTCCAATACACCATTTAATCAAAAACCCTAATTAAGTCCTATTTCGAACTTGGGGGCTTGGTTTCGGGGTCTAAACATCTCGAAATCACCTGTAACTTCGGGATTCTCTCTAAAATCATCATATCCGATGGCCCTGAAAATTTGGTGAAAAGTTGTCGGGACCATGGCGCCCGTGCAACATGGTCCCGAACATTTTTCCCGAAATTTTGGGAGCACGATCCAATCATAAAATAAAGCTTAACCCCAAGAAATTGGCGGGATATTCAATCTCTAGGTCGGCCAAAATACGAATTTACGACCTAGGGTTTCATACATAAGAGCTCTCTTTCCTCATTTGAAGGGATCGGATTTTTGTTTTCAGGAACTTCATATGCAGCGAAAGAGCAGATCTTTGAGGACTTCAACAACACTCAACATCATTTTATCAAGCATCTATCAAATTCATTCATCCACTTAGGGCTTGGAAGACATTGAAGAACAATAGGAGATTACCGACTGAAGATTGGCTTGTACTCCTCCCTTGAGGGTTGGGTATGATTTCGTATTGTTTTCATGTCTTTGCATAAGCTTTGATACATCATTTATTTATGCTTTAGATCACATTGTATCTTGATTTAGAGCATTTACATTATCATTTACAAGCAATTAGTGTGTACTTTCTAGGTTGCTCTAGTTTGCTTTCTTGCATTTTGGACCTTGCACACACACGAGGTCTGCACACACAATACATTTTACAAAACAACTTGGCTATTCGTGGAGGTGGAAATCACCGAAGTGGGGGTTTGACTAAGGCAAAACCCTATATAGCCGCCCCTCCCCCTTTTCAGATATTATTGCAGGTTTCGGGATTCGGACGATGCCACGGGACACAGATCCGGAGAGAGAAGGCTGAGGCAGAACCCTGTGTGAAATTGCAGCTCAGAAGACTAGGACAGGGGCGCTGGGTGCCCTGGTCCTGCCAGGATAGGGGCACTGGGCGCCCTGGTCCCTAGGACAGAGGCACTGGGCGCCCTGGTCCTTCGGACAGACAGCTTTCCGGTGACTTTCCAACAGTGTTTCAGGGTGCAGAACAGTGGTTTCCAGTGCAGTTTTCAGGACAGTGGCGCCCGCGCCCCCGTCCCGAACATTTTCAATCCGATTTCGACTCCGGGTACATATCTGCATTCTTATTTTATCCTTACACTTACAGCTGTTCATTGTTTAATCTCAATTCTGCAATCTTGTTATTGGTTCATACTTGCATTTTGGGATTAGGGTTTGAACTTGCATTACTTAATCTTACAATTTCAACAAGGGAATAGAAATCCTAATAGATATCCCGTGGCTCTCTCTTTCACAAAAAGAAGTAGCCAATTGTGCGATATCTCTAGGCTCTTTCGTATTCCGTAATGTGTGTCAAAAGGTAGGATTAGGGTATGATGACCTAGTCTCGCTTTTTCCCCTACACACCCATTTATGTCATTTTTCAATTATAGCATGGGGGTTCGATCGAAGCCCCCTTCATTCGAACTCCCCCAAAAATAGGGGCTTCGCTCAAACCCCCCTTCATTCGAACCCCTTTTTTAACACTTCTCTAAAGATCTCTACATTTTTTTGTAGATTTTTGGCCTTGAAACCTCTGGTTGAAGGCTCAAATGGAATGATCTTGACAACCCAAAATGTAGTATTATAGTCCTCGAAGCAAGTTTTCCAATGAATATTATTTTATTACATATTGAGTTTACTATGAACTTGTTTTTTTAATTTTACCTAATATAGGTTTTCACCGAACATGAACTTCTCTATTCAACGCATTGGGAAAATAGGAAACTAATTCAAAAAAATTATGACAAATATCTAAGCCCTGGGCATTGATGTCTTCTTTCTAACAAAAAATGTAAAATTGAATTTCGATATATATAGAATAAGTTATGTGTTCAAATGTAAACCTATGTCTGAATTATGACTAATTGGACTTCAAAACTTAATAAAATGAAAAATATTGAACATATCACTATCAAACCAACTGCAAGCCTTGGATATTGATGTTACAAACCAAAACTTGAAAGAATTGAGTTTTTATCATTTATAAAAAAAAAGTTATGTGTTTCAGGAGGCACATCACTCTTAAAAAATGTAGTTTGATGTAAAAAACTACTTTTTGAGGGAGATGGAAAAATTAAAAAAAAATCCTTCAAAAAAATTTGAAAAATATATATATAGAATCTACAGACAAAATTCTACAAATCACTAATTTACATCATCTTCAAATTCTTAATAGTTTAAAAGTTATAGTTGTCAGAAGTTGAAGATTATTTTAAAATTGTTCATTTCAGTGTCAAAAGTGGCAAAAAAGTGGGAACCATTATTGTGAGTTCACCCAATGGCTAGGCAGAATGGAAGCGTTCGGCATGAGACATGGACGACTTTGAAAGTGTGGGTGGAGTGGGGATTCACATGAGTGAATTCAGTCCTCCCTTGTGATCATTCTTGCTCTGGAGTGCGACATTCGGTAAAGAGGCCAAAAGAAGTGTAGCATAGGTTGGGATGTATGGTACCATGCAATACCTTGAGATGGTCGATGTTTAGGAAGTGCGTGTGGAGATGGCAAAATGGGGACCTTGGCTAGAATGTAGAGTACTTGTGCAACGAATAGTTCCTACATGCACAAAATGATGGGGTTGACCTTGTGGAAGAACAACTAAGAAGGGTCATGTGCTGTAGTTCGGTGATGGCTCCAATAGGGAGACAAAAATTAACCAAGTTAGGAACATGGAAGTGTTGGACGTGGAAGAGGGCATGATCACTGTCCACGTGGCGTAGTGAGTTGGCACATACAACCTTTTTTGAAGCAAGGATTGTGTTTTTTTTAAAAAATGTTTTAGAATGTGTTATGTATGGATAGTTATGTATACCGTCCACCAACTTCGATGGTCTTGTCAGCTAGTCATCGAGGTTTATCTTTTAGAATGTAAACATTTTCAGAATTAATATAAAATATAGCTTTACTAGACAAATAAAAACTTTGTTGACACCAACTGGTACTCTTATCTTCTCTGTTTTGAAATTGTTGTTAACATTTCATTATATATGGTGGAAAAAAAAATGTTTTTGATTGTAAGTGCATGAAATTGTTGTATAACATCAAAGTCAAGCATTTCAATATATATGACTACAAATAAAATAAAATTCTTTTAGCACAATTGAGTTTCTATTCTAGTCATTTTGGTCATTCTTAGAGCATTTTATATGCCATTTTGGTCATAACCAATACTTCATCGGTTTCCCAACCACCGATTTGCTAAAAAAATGCAAAGTTTCTCAAAAAGTTGCAAAAAGTTGTCAAGCAACAATGATAACTTTTGGTCAAATGTGCATTTTTGCCTTTTATGCATTTTTGCTTATACTGAACCTCCTAGCATGACTTCCTAACATTAAACCCATATTCCTAAATGCCTAATGAGGCTTTAGAAGTTGTTTTAGATCATAATGCAAATTTATGTTATTTTAGGCTTATAAGGGCTCATAGGCCAGATTTGAGAAAAGTAACAACCTAGGGGACAATCATCCTTGAAATGACTATCAAACACATATGTGGAGCTCTGAGTATTCCATTATTCAAACACCTAATCCAAAATATGGACCATCACCTCAAAATGTGGAAAATGCATAAAAAATGGTAAATAGTTTCCTAACACCTCACTTGGTATGATGAATCTCCTTAGCATGGTCTTAATTTCCCTATCTCTTCACTTGGTAAGCTATTGGTGCCCAAAACCATAGATTGGAAAACAAAAAGACTCACCAAACCCTGAAGTAGTGCAATTGACCTTGGGCAATGAACAGGGATGGTCAAAGACAAATTCCCTCTACACTTTAGACTCCACTAAACCCAAGTGGGTGTGCCTCTTCCTCTCAAGCACAAGAGAGGTTATTTATAGTGGATTTAAACTTTACTAAGATAGTTCTTTGCAAGATAATTTCTTGCTACTGTTGATTGCTTTTATTTGAATGCTTTTTAAAATTGAAAACTGAATGAAAAGATAATTGTGTACAAAGATTGTTATATTTTGGAAGTAAAATGGTTTCAGAATATTTGAGATATATGCAATAGAATAATTCAAAAGGTTTAAGAAGAATACTTCTCTCTCAATGACCTAATGCATATTAAATCAGGATCTCAAAGAATTAACAACAGAGCAGTGCCTCTATCTCAGACTATAATGATACTTTGTGGATAGATAACATTATCAACTCATGAGACAATATGAATAATCACTATAATGGTTCACTATGTGTCACATAAACAATAAGAATCCAATCTCACATTTAATGTAGCAGAATGTGATTCACATTACAACAAATTCTTAAACATATTTATGAAGAGGACAAAGCTTGTTTCATCAACAAAGAAAGTAATTAGTACATTTGAAGTAGAAATAGTGAATCTTGTATATTAATGTCTGAGAAATGACAGTACAGAGAAGCTACAATTGGAGAAACTTCATTGCAATTTGCTTACACAAAATGACACTTCTGCTTCCTATAAAATTTCATAATACATATGACTTTCAGTCCTTACAGCAATGATGTTCTAAACCCACCCCCCCAAAAAAACTCCCTTTGTTACGCAAGATGACTCAATACAAATACAAATGCTGAAGATAGGAATGAAAGGACACACCCTTTCATTATCTTAACAACTAACTGAATAGAAATTAAAATTCCTAACCAAGATATCAATTACATTGCATAAACTAAAACACCACACTAGGACTTTCGATCCAGCAGCCGTCCACATTTTTTAATATGCCCCAAGTAGGCTAGATCCTTATATGTTGTAGCGTTGAAGATGACATCCTTGGCTGCATTCTCAATTGCATAAAATTTTTCCAATTGATCGGCCATGTCACTCATGTCAAGGACATCTGCTTTGGTGATGGCTTGGGCTGCATTAAGCATAGACTTGCACTCAGAGATCCATATGGTTTTGTCTTTGATCACACCTACATCATCTACCAGACTGGGAACCCCATGCTCAACAATCTATTGGCATTCATCAAATTTAGACTTCAATGCCTCTATAACTCCATCATGTGTAACAAGCACACCCTACACCTTCTTTTTTTCTTTCTCTTTGGTCATTGCATCCTATAACATCATATCGATTCTATCTCAAATTCTAGTGTGTGAAATCATATTGTCCATGTTCCTCTAATATTCACCCCAGAATTCATTCAATGCTTTCTCCATATTGTCATACCTCTTAATTAGCAACACGCAAGCGGTATCGGCCCTAACGCTCTTCATTTGTTTTTTCAACTTGTTATGTTCATAAGATAGCTTTTCAAATTTTTTCTTCCATTCGCCTCTTGAATCTGTAATTTGGGGAACAGGGTTCCCACTCCTCTTAAGGGTCTCTTCATACAAAGCCTTATACTTATTCTTCTTTGCTATCTCATGTTTCATTTGGGCCTTATTAAATTTTGAAATATTGATACCCATGTCAGCTGTGACTATAGGATCTACTTCTCCAGCCTTCAAGGTCATCATGTGACCAAAATCTTTATCTACATCAATGATTTTTGGCCTCTTATTAGGAGGATATAAGGCCCACAATAACATTTATTCCTCCTTTGGATCATAACTTGATCCAATAAAAATATCTTGCACTCCTTGGATGTTTAACTTCATATCCTTATTATCTGAATGTAACAAAGAATCAAAAATAAATGAAGCACTCAAGTCCCATCCTGGAAACACAATTATTCTTGCCTCTACTAGAAATTGCCTACCCCTTTGCGGGGTCATAGTCTCAACTTCTGTGTCAATGTCTTTCTTCAACCTCATCATCATTTCTGCTTCATTATCAGGGGTCACCTTTGGCACTACTTCCCTCAATTTCTTACCCTTGAAGTGGTATAGGAATGATTTGAATTGCTTAGACTTAATGAAGTGATCATTAGATACAAAATAAACATGTTCTGTGATTCTTTCATCTGTCTCTACATTTAGAGCAACAATAAGCCTATCCTCTGCCTCTGAATCCTTCTCCTTCTCAAGGGCATGGAGCTTGGAGACTACTTCATTTTCCCCTGAATCACTTTGGGCTGGTTCTCCCTCCATGTTTTCTAGTCTCTACCTTCTTTCCTCTAGCTTCTTCTTCAAGGTCTCCATAACTCCTGCAAGCTCTTCCACCTCCTTATTCCTGCACATGTCTTCAAATTCATCCTCCTCATGGAGGTAGTCTCCCAAATCTTGGCTTTTCCTACTTGAATGGATGTAACCCTCAGGATCATAGTGTTCTCTAGATACGTGCCGAAACAAATTGTATTCATCCACTAGCTTCCTGTCAATGGCATCATATGCCCTAGTTGATACAATTTTAAAATCCTGAAAGTGAAGTGTGCCAGGGAGGAAAGCTTGCTTGTGTGCTCCTCTGAAATGTTTGGCATTAGACACACTTAACTGCCTTAGAATTTCCAAGAAGGCAATCTTGTCTGGTGCAGGCTTAGGGAGAACATATGGATAACCCTCAAATCCATAGCATCAAACAAAAGTGAAGTTTTGGCATGAGTACCAATCACCCCAGTTGTGATTGACCTTTGGATTTTGGTGCTCATGAGGCCTAAGAAACTTCTTAACCTCCTCTGAAAATGATCCTTGTTGAGGCTCACCAAAGAGAAAGAAAACTAGTTTGACAAAGAACTCCTCAAATTTGAGGTAATGAGAACTCACAAACCTATAATCCCAAAGGGAAACCCATAATTGCACTAGTTGCTCCTTTCCATCTTTCCCAGTTGTATTCACATTTAATTCTTCTAGCCATAACCCTCTAAGTCTCCCATAAAATAAAATGATGTGCATTAACAGTGAGTAGTGCTTGAAATATTTGTCAGGATTGTCTTTCAAGTTTAAGAAACCTTCATGCAATCTGTCTACTAGGTAAGAAGCGAAGTCCAATGCCCTAGGCTCATGCCTCTAAACTTTTGCTGCTAGAATAAGTGGTCCTATGTTTTCCACATCAGGAGCTTCAACTCCTTCGACCTGACCACAATCCATATATGTATATTGCAGATACTTCTTAAAAATAGTCATGTCATATGGAGGACCTTCTTCCTCTATTAGCCTCCCCTTCTCTACTTTATGGACAGTGAGGTTCTAGTCCTGGTATGTAGTGTCCATCTTCATGTACTCTTCTTCCAAATCTACAAAAGATAAAGGCAATTCCACCTCCAAATCTACTACAAAAACTTCCTGAATTGTAGCCTTTGCAAAATGCACTAGAGCAATCCTATCAGGCAACATAATGCATCGCTTGTTTTCATTATACTTTCTTACTAAAAGCTTCAACAAATCAATGTTCACAAACACATTGGGTACTACAAGTTTACCAAGACCCGTGTTCCATGGGTTCGAAATTGGCGTGGGGTTATCCTTGCGGAAGTAATGGAAAAGGAACAACTCATGCCCTCGCACTGTGGTGAATATATCCCCAATCCCTATGTTTCTTTCCTCTAACTACTCGTGGATAGGCAAATTTGTCTTAGCTCTGCATGACCTAGCTCCTGGAGATCCCATTTGTTCTATCATGTCCTAATTCAGCTTTCTACCCAATCTCTTTGTTGCGATACTCGATACTTCGGCATCTTTTCGCTTCCCTTTTGAGCTTGACCCCTCCATTTCTGCAAATTATTTCACTCTATAGTCAATAACTCAAAAATTTTCTCAGTAAGCACTGAATATCTTTCTGCAATTACTTCATGAGAAATGCTGCTCTACAATACCGGCTATTTGGGACAGCAGATTTGCAATCTTTGTAATTGATTATTGCAATCTTTGATAGATTTGCTTCGTGCAGCAACGAATGTACTCAATTTATGCATTTAATGGAAAGTATGTTGTCATGGTCAGTTCTTCTCATTATGAAAACCAACGGCTAATCGGCAACACTCCTCTCGATGATTCAAATGTTTGGCACTGGTTGTTATTACTGTACTAGCTTTTGCTTTCTGATCGGAACAAACTACCCCGACCCACTTATCGGGTCTTGGAATACCTATTTTTCTTTATCTTGATGGTTCATTTCATCACGATGGGCATCACTTCAGTCTCCTCCTTGCCATTTGTTTTCACGTGCCATCGACATAACTCTCTCTGATGCATTCGCCATTAACTACAAAATTGACAATGTAAAATGCTAGACTAGCACGTGTGTTAGTCAATCGATACTATCTGTCTGAAGGTTTAGGGTTTTTGAAATTTACCATATTGGGATAGTGCAAAAATAGTTATATCGATCCCCGATGACATGGAGCATCGGAAGGCAGAACCATCGGTATTACCTATACCGATAAAACAAACTCGGAAGCATAAATCATAAAAGTGCATTGGAGATTGATTGGGACTTCGGTAGGAATAGAAAATGGCTATTCCGACCCCCAATGAAGATAAAAGCACCTGCGGGGATATCGGTGTAAATTATAGCAATAAAGTAAACATGCATTAGGACTCATTGGGACATCGGAAGAAGAAATTTTATGCTATCCCGAGTCCCGATAGGACTATTAAGGCGGATGGAGAGTTGCTAGGAATTCTTTGGGGTGATTTATGCCGATAACGTGGGGGACCTAGTCACAATGTGGATTGGTATATTGAGATCATCGGGGTATTGGAGGGACATAAATTAAACTATGCCGATACCCAATGGGACATATCAGACTATGTTTCCGCTATCTGGAGGGGTCGGACGCGACTATTCTTGCTCCAAAATAGACCTGTCGTACACCGTGTTAGTGAGAGGTTAGTCAATCGTAGCCGTTAATTACAAAATTGACGGTGTAAAATGTGAGACTAACAAGCATGTTAGTCAATCCATACTATCATTCTAAAGGTTTAGGGTTTTTGAAATTTACCATATCAAGATAGTGCAAAAATAGTTATATCGATCCCCGATGACATGGAGAATCGGAAGGCGGAACCATCAGTATTACCTATACCGATAAAACAAACTCAGAAGCATAAAGCATAAAAGTGCATTGGAGATTGATCGGGACTTCGAGAGGAATAGAAAACAACTATTCCAACCCCCGATGAAGATAAAAGCACCTGCAGGGATATCGGTGTAAATTGTAGCGATAAAGTAAACATGCATTAGGACTCATCGGGACATCGGAAGAAGAAATTTTATGCTATCCCGAGTCCTAATAGGACTATTAAGGCGGATGGAGAGTTTCTAGGAGTTCTTCGGGGTGATTTATGCCGATAACGCGGGGGACTTAGTCACAATGCGGACTGGTATATTGAGATCATTAGGGCATTGGAGGGACGTAAATTGAACTATGCCGATACCCGATGGGACATATCGGACTATGTTTCGGCTATCAGGAGGGGTCGGATGTGGCTATTCTTGCTCCAAAACAAACCTGTTGTACACCGTGTTAGTGAGAGGTCAGTCAATCACAGCCGTTAATTGCAAAATTGATGGTGTAAAATACAAGACTAACATGCATGTTAGTCAATCCATACTATCATTTTGAAGGTTTAGGGTTTTTGAAATTTACCATATCAGGATAGTGCAAAAATAGTTATATCGATCCTCGATGACATGGAGAATTGGAAGGCAGAACCATCAGTATTACCTATACTGATGAAACAAACTCAAAAGCATAAAGCATAAAAGTGCATTGGAGATTAATCGAGACTTTGAGAGGAATAGATAATGGCTATTCCGACCCCTGATGAAGATAAAAGCACTTGCGGGGATATCAGTGTAAATTATACTGATAAAGTAAACATGCATTCAGATTCATCAAGACATCGGAAGAAGAAATTTTATGCTATGCCAAGTCCCGATAGGACTATTAAGGTAGATGGAGAGTTGCTAGAAGTTCTTCAGGGTGATTTATGCCGATAATGTGGGGGACTTAGTCACAATGCAGACTGGTATATTAAGATCATTGGGGCATTGGAGGGACATAAATTGAACTATGTCGATACCTGATGGGACATATCGGACTATGTTTTGGCTATCAGGAGGGGTCGGACGTGGCTATTCTTGCTCCAAAATAGACCTATCGTACACCATGTTAGTGAAAGGTTAGTCAATCACAACCGTTAACTGCAAAATCGACGGTGTCAAACGCAAGACTAACATGCATGTTAGTCAATCCATACTATCTGTTTGAAGGTTTAGGGTTTTTGAAATTTACCATATCGAGATAGTGCAAAAATAGTTATATTGATCCCTGATGACATGGAGAATCGGAAGGCAGAACCATCGGTATTACCTATACCAATAAAACAAACTCAGAAGCATAAAGCATAAAAGTGCATCAGAGATTGATCAAGACTTCGGGAGGAATAGAAAATGACTATTCCAACCCCCGATGAAGATAAAAGCACCTACAGGGATATTGGTGTAAATTATATCGATAAAGTAAACATGCATCAGGACTCATCAGGACATCAGAGGAAGAAATTTTATGCTATGCGCAGTCCTGATAGGACTATTAAGTTAAATGGAGAGTTGCTAGGAGTTCTCCAAGGTGATTAATGCCGATAATGTGGGGGACTTAGTCACAATGCAAACTAGTATATTGAGATCATCGGGCATTAGAGGGACATAAATTGAACTATGCCGATACCTGATGGGACATATTGGACTATGTTTCGGCTATTAGGAGGGGTCGGATGCAGCTATTTTTGCTCTAAAACAAACCTGTTGTACATCATGTTAGTGAGAGGTTCGTCAATCATAACCGTTAACTGCAAAATCGACAGTGTCAAATGCGAGACTAACATGTGTGTTAGTCAATCCATACTATCTGTCTGAAGGTTTAGGGTTTTTGAAATTTACCCTTTTTATGTCTTGGAATCCCTGCGTTCTTTTTCTATGTTACTTTTCCACTTAAGTGGAAGGGTCAGTTCATCGTGAAGGGGTCCCCACTTTACTTTTCGCCTTAGGTGGGTCTCTATTCCCTTTTCCTAAGTTTTTAGTTCTTTGTTGGGTCCCGTAAAAACCATGCAAGTTCTGGTAGATCCAACGGTGTGCATGAATTTGCAAAGGAAACTAACCCGAACTTTACCTTTCACGAAGCCGTGAAAAGAGTGGCGGGCCCAGCTAGTGGGTTAAAGAATGAAGGTTAATGGATGATATCTTCCAGTTGATCCAACAACCTGCATTTTTTCATAAAGGAAAGATGCTTGGAGTTTATCTTTTGTGAAGCAGCGAAAGGGAAGTGGGCCCAGTGTGAGGATGACATGGAAAGTAAAGAAGGTGCATCTTGAAAAGGATTCGACAGTCTACATTATTTTGGTGGGAGAAATAGCATGGACTTTATCTTTTGTGAAGCAACGAAAGGATGGTGGGCCTGATAGATTAGACTAGTCCTGGTTTTTAAAAAAATGGCCATATCGAAGAAAAAGACCATATTGGGATAGTGCAAAAATAGTTAGATCGATCCCCAATGACATGGACAATCAGGAAGGCGGAACCATCGGTATTACCTATACCGATAAAACAAACTCAGAAGCATAAAGCATAAAACTGCATCATAGACTGATCAGGACTTCGGGAGGAATAGAAAAAGGCTATTCTGACCATTGATAAAGATAAAAGCACCTATGGGATATCGATGTAAATCATATCGATAAAGTAAACATGCATTAGGACTCATTGGGACATCAGAAGAAGAAATTTTATGCTATGCCGAGTCCCGATAGGACTATGAAGGCGGATGGCGAGTTGCTAGGAGTTCTTCGGGGTGATTTATGCCGATAACGCGGGGGACTTAGTCACAATGCGGATTGGTATATTGAGATCATCGGGGCATTGGAGGGACATAAATTGAACTATGTCAATACCCCGATGGGACATATCAGACTATGTTTCGGCTATTGGGAGCAGTCTCGGTCTACTATACCGATACCCGGTCAGTAATGACCAACACGCATGTTAGTCATGTGTTTTACACCGTCGATTCTGTAGTTAGTGGTTGTGATTGACTAGCCTATCGCTAAGGCACTGTACAAAATGCCCATTGGGGCCAAATACCATCCCAGGTATTTGAACGGCTCCAAAAGAGACCTTTCATACACCATGTTAGTGACAGGTTAGTCAATTGCAGCCGCAAGTTACCGACAGGTTAGACAATCACAGAATGTTGGTCACAAAATGGACGTTGTAAAATGGACTACTAACATGTGTGTTAATCATGGGGAGTTCAGGAGGATTAGAAAAACACAACTCTGACCCACGATTAAGATAAAATCGGCTATAGGGATATCAGTGAAAGTTACACTGATAAAGTAATCCTTTAGGGCTAAAGCCATTCTGGCTCCAAAATAGACCTTTCATGTAGTGTGGTAGCAACAGGTTAGTCAATCGCAATCGTTTATTGCAAAATCAATAGTGTAAAATGAGCAACTAACATGTGTGTTGGTCAATCTGTACAATGATTTTGCATAATAGTTTGAAGCTAATAGAGAGATTGAAGCAATATTAAAGTACAGAAAAGGCAAAACTAACAACTATAGATCAATACTTCATGTGATAGAAAATTTGTATTTGAATACATCAATACTTAACAAACATTGTGTTAAAAAATTGGCAGCAGTGTGTAAGAAGCATTGGTTCTTTACAAATTGTAATGTCCACCAGCCATCCCTCATCAGTACATGTAGATGAAAATGACATCATTAAAAATAAAAATATTGGCTACAAAATGACCATCGAAGGCGCTCCATGCACCTACAATGGTGACACTTTCTCCTATTTACCATGACAAGATGTTTTATAACTTATTCGGTAACTACCTAAAATAGCACTACTGCTAATTTTATAAAATTAATCCTATTGTCTACAATAGGGTCACATAAGTGTAGCGAGGGACATATGCAAAACAGGAAATTATAGATAAATAGCAAAACTAACTCCCAGTGTATTGGAGTATGACACCCATGTTCTCTCCAATCTCCATTACTTTGACAACAGCTGGTACGGAAAGCTAGTTATCATCAGAGTTCAGTAGTCTGCGGAAGGGATCCAGATTCCCATTCCTCACCCCTACCCTAAACACCTCCCACGTCTCCTGGATGAAGTTCTTCCTCCTCTCCTGTGCTGCCCTTTTTTGGGCAATTTCCTCGTCTTCATTGTCTGACTCCTTTGATTCAGAGGAGATGTAGTTGGTGTGGTTAAAATAGATGTAGAGGGATCCTACCCAACAATTAGAATCCAACTCTAGAATGGCATTTCCCATGGCTTTCCCATCAGATGGGCAAACAAAGTCATCGATCCTCTGTATGGTCACTTCCTTTGAATCAAATATGTCAACCATAGGGCAAATGATAGCTTCATAAACAAACCCATCACACCAGTGTCAATTAGCACCCAATATACCATTAGCCACCCGCCATACAACATTCTAGAGCACATCGTTTGCTTGAAATAGTTGGCTACACTAGGCCTGGATCGATTCCTCTCTACACAGGCAACAGACACCAAAATGATGCACCATCAGTTCAGATCGAGACTTCTAGGCTTAAGACTGCAATTTGAACCGTTCCTTATATAAAGTTTGGAACTTTCTAGAGAAGTCTAGAGACCAACCAAAAGAGGCCGAATTCCAATGAAGGTTCGTCCGAACAACATATCTTTACTATTATGAGAACTAGTCGTCAAGTTCCCTGCTCCTACGTACTTTATCTAACCGGCCTGATATGAATCTACCAAAGTGCATAAAAAAACACAAAGGTCTCCAGTTTGTCCTTCCACTAGTCCCCACTAAGGTATGGCCTACGTCTAGCTAAAATGAAGCTCTAGATGAAACCACATTGGCAAGCCAAAGGAGGATTATTGGCATCACTTATACCGATGAAACAAAGCGCAGACTCATTGGAGCATATTAAAAAATACTCAACTCGGTGCGCACTTTTCGAAAGATCGTTCCATCGAGATAGCTTGTTCCGATGAGGAAGTAGGTGGTTTCTTTCTATCAGCTTGCATTGGCTTATCAGCAAAGCATATAAATTGCTATATCCATGACCTATGAAACCATTGGTATAACTTGTAACGAAATGGCCAAGCTTATAACGTAGTATCGGGAGATCGGAAGCAATAAGAAATTTTTATCTCAATACCCAATGACTAAAGGAAATTGAAGGTGAGCCCATCGTAAAGAAGAACCATATCGGAGTAGTGCGAAAATTTCTAGACCAATCCCCAATGATATGGAGAATCGGAAGGCCGAGCCATCGGTATCACCTATATTGATAAAAGAATTCGGAAGCATATAACACAAAAGTGCATCAAGAATTCATCAGGATTTTGGGAGGAATAAAAAAGGTCTATTCTGACCCCCGATGAAGATAGAAGCATTAGCTGGAGTATCGATGTGAGTTATACCAATAAAGAGAGCATCAAATGAGGATTGATGGGGATGTCAGAAGAACTTTTATGTTATGTCAAGACCTGATAGGACCATGGTAAGTGTGAGGAGTGTTGTTCTCAAATTCTAATTCCTTCCTATTCCTCCCTGTAAGAAAATTTAACAACTCTATTTGTATATAAAGAGGACACCAAGAAAGTAGAATTCTAGAATAACATATAACAAGGTAATTCATTTTGAAAATGTTACATGACTCAAAGGTAATTCCAGAGAGAACCAGAAACACCCTAGATATATTTCAATAGAGTTTGTTTACAAATTCTTGTGATGATTTTTTCTAAGTCCTCATATCCATTTATAACAATATGGATGCAAACAAGCTTCCGACTTTCCTTGGAAAAGTTTGTTACAACCATGATATCGGCTGGAAAAGGATAGAAAAATACAATCACTTAATTTCCTAATGGCCTTTTAAGTTTGTTGTTTTGTTGCAGCATCTTCTAACTGTTGTTGGACTTCCTCTTCTTGTACTACATATTTGTTTTTCCACTCTTCGAACACGTCATCACTTGGCTACGAGAAGCTAACTATCTTCTTTTTCATCTTATTTAGCCTTTTCCATGTGATTCTAAATTTCCCAACCTCTATCTCCAGATAACCATAATGGGACTTTTCTTTCTCAATCTCCTCAACTATCTTTATAAATAAAGACGTGTCATCTGTATTAATGACCTCATTTACCCTCTCTAACAAGTTATACCCCAACTCATCAAGCCATGCCTTTTCCTCTTTCAGCTGATTTGGACCAACAAAACCCCTGGGAAACAACTCATACTTGTGATCAAAATATTCTTTTCTATATATGTGGGCTTTTCTCTTCACACCCACCCTTTCTTCTTCTGATCTAGTCATCCCTTTTATTAACTCACAAGTGGATTTGATATTGGCATCAACCTCTACCTCTACATGAGATGAACACATAAGTTCCAAATCCACTCCCCTAGGCATCCACTTATTCAAAATTGGCTCTAAAGTGGCCTCATGTTCTTTCAAAATAGTAAAAATATTCAAAATTATTTTCATGTAAATGTATACATTATAGGCTCTAAATGTGTCAGCAAATTTCAAAATTGTACCTCTGACCTTTTCTTCATAGTTTCTTGCAAGCAAGGCCTAACCCTGTTTAAACTTTTCCATCTCATCTTCTATGGTTTCAGTTGCTTGGAAACTAGAGGTCATTGGAGAAGGGGGAAATCCAATGATAGGACTTGTGGGTGGGGGTCTTGCTGGAGAAGATGCAATCATTAAAGTAGAGGACTCACCTTTCTGGTACTGCCCTCCCAATTGACTTTGTAAACTAGCAATGATGCTATCTCAGTTGGCTATCTCTCCTTTGGCCTCATTATAAGCCTTTAAAATTGTTTCCAGTTTTCCTAGAGATCAGCTCTCTCCTTAGCTTCATTCTAGGCCACTACCACACTGAATTTTACAGTTTCTAGAAGTATGCTAGCAGCTTCCACCACTCCAGTTTCCTGCACTCTCTTCACTATCATACCTCCTAGGTAGCTGGATTCTAAGGTGTCCTTCCTCCTTCTGCTCCAATCCCTCTTAAGTGACCATATGACCAAAGCAACATTATCCTTACTAAATGTCACTCCTTGTAGGGGCTTGGTTTCTTTCCTTACTGCTTCAAGCACTGAGGCATCTTCTATGTCCCATTTAGGAAGGATTAAAACACCAGCCTTTGACACCATTTCTCTCCCCTTTTGAGGAGTAATGGCTTTGAATTCTGCCATCATTTCTTGCTTCACCTCTTCCTCCACTGTATTTGCATCTTTGTGGGGTTGCTCATTCTTTTTCTTCTCACATCTTGCCTTAAATTGCTCAATGTTTTGTTTCCAAAAAAATTGCATAAAGGACCCTATTGTAACATAATTATTATCAGCCAGGAACTCCTGACTAGCTTGTTTGATAGTAGGGTCTAGCTCCTTTCCTTTGAACTCATCTGCAGTCAAATTCATCTCAGCACTGGATGGCTCTTCGGGCATTCCCTCTTGTGTTTCCTCATAAGTGTAGGCAATTTCACCGAGACTTCTTAACTGCAACAATTGGTCTGCAGCTGCTTGTTTATCTCCCACATGGATAGGGGATTGGGATGGAGAGTATAGAGGTTCACCTGTTTGCACCTCTTTGCCTTCCCTTTTCCTTTTAGGGGAGTTTTGGATGTTAGTGACATCTTCTATTGCCCTCTTTCCTTTTGAAGTAGATGGCTCACTAGTTACATACACTAGCACACTATACCTTCACTTCTTATGCATCACATAATCACCAGGAGGGATGGCCTTGGCAAAGACAGGCTTGGCTAAAACCAACTTAGCCCTTTCAAGATCATTCCTCATTATAATTTGCCTCTTCTCCTTCAATGTCTGCATTAGGTGTTCAAAATAAAGAATTAAGAATTTAATTTTCTCCTCAAAGGGAGTAAAACTAGACAGAGGATCATAACCACCATCAAATTGGTGAATAAAATCAAGAGCCTTCTTGTATGCTACCCATTTTCTTTTCTCAATTCTTGCTCATCTAGATTGAATTCATTTCTAATCAGATCCTCAGGAAAATAGAACTGATGTGGTATACCTTTACATGCTGCTCTCTTTCTAAACATACCATTGAAGAAATCTTCAGGGTCAGCAAATCTTGATACTGTAGTAGGAAACCTATATGGTTGAAAGAAATCATCAAAGTGTTTCTAGCTACCCTTGGTAATTACAAATTGATGAGCAATGGTGATGGTAGGGAAAATGGTCCCTTTTCCCCTATTTTTTAACTTTGCCTATTGGACACCCTCGATTTGCCTTAAGATCTCTACAATTCCTATCTTCAATGGGACTTGATAAAGAAGCAAATATGGAGTTCCTCTAAATCCATAAACTCTAAATACCACAGAGACAGGGTATAAATATACATCACCCCAGTTGTGCACAATCTTGATACCTTCAGCAAATTCTTTAGGCCTAAGGAACTCTAGGATGGCCTTAGGGATCCTAGGGTTTTGTTGGCACAAGAGAATCCTAAGCCTAGATGCAAAGCATCTGTCAAACTTCAAGTAACTAGTATCCTCTCTATCCCAAGACAAAATTGTACTCCATAATTGCATAGGTGTCTCTTCACCATCCTTTTCCTTAACCAAATCCATTCCATTAGCAAAGTAATCACCACCTTTAAACAAAAACATATACATGAGAAGAGAGTACCACCCAAAAGGTCTGTCAACCTTACCATTTTTTATCCCTATCAGCCCTGCACGGATTGCATCAGTAAGATAAGGTGCATAATCAAAAGTTACTACCAGAGAGGGATTTAAGATCTGTGCTATCATTAGCATATAGTGAGTTGGCATACTGATTTGGGCATCTTCCCCCAAAATTTGACAAAGTGACCAATACATGCCTTTAGCCCTCAGAGTAAACAAATTCACAGAGAAGGGTTCCATGGTACTAGGGCCTACAATAGTTAACCCTCCTATTTTGACAAAACATTCTTTCAAAGGACAGCTCCTGAGGTGATCTCTTTGCACATTGTAGACCTATGCAAGTGTATCAAAATTGATTGGCTCTAAGTAGTTTGATACCTCACTAAGCTTGAACACCTTCCTAAACTCATCATCGTTAATCTCAATTAAGGCTCCCCCATTCACATTTCTCACACATTTAGCAACAGGGTCATAATTATTTGCAACCTAGGTTAATAAATCTACATCCATAAAAACCCCAGGGACTATGAGCTTTCCCACATCTAATTCCCACATACTATTCATTGGAGTAGAGGAATGTCTTTGGCCAAAACCCACCTTGAAAAGTCCCAACCCTAATATCCCTATCTATGAATCCCTTAACCAGTTTCCTTTGTCATACAAACCATCTCCAATTCTCAAACGGGGGGCCTTGGGCACTAATTCTTTGATCTTAGCAGTGACATTTGTAGACATGGTTAATTGTTCTAAGAAATCATCACATATAGATCTATCCTGATAATTCACTTTCCCTGTGAAATCTCTTCGTGGTGCCATCTTGAATTATAGATATTTCAATTTAAAACTCAAATAGACCTCTGAGAATTTAAACACCTGATGAAACCAATTCAAGCTGTAACTTTCAAAATGAGTGCAGAACTTACTTTGCTTGAAGAAATTTGCTCTGTGCAATGGTTCATCTACAAAATTCCTTGAATTGATACTAAAATTCCATTGATGTGAGGCTTAATAGGGCAACAAAGCATTGAATTACAACATTAATCCACATGCTTGGGCAATCAATTCGCGATTGAATTTAAAAAAAGCTCCAACGGACCACAAAGGAAATCTTGTCCTGGATTTTCACTATTTCACAAAGATTAAAAACCATGCATTCGCTCAATCTTTACACTCCACGGTGACCGCTAATCCTTTTCACTATTTTGTTGTTTTGCTAAGTTTTAAAACCTTGCATCTCTGGGCTATGAAACAATGCTCATCGTTGGATCTCTTTCGAGATGTGCAACCTTTTAACCTTTAACTTGCCTTATTGATTGCTGGTAGATAGGTCTTATGTGTCAGACATTTAATTGTCCAGGACTGCCACGTGTTTTACTTAACCATGACAAATGTCAAATTACATTTTTCCTTATTGACTTGATTTCCAACATCCAACTATTCTGCCACATCATCCGCCATGTAACCGCCAGCTCATTTTGCCATTTCACGAAAGGTAAATTTCGTGTTGCTTCTGGCTACGAATCAATGTGGGCCATCTGATCAACTTGAAGTTGATCGACCTTTAAAGACCAGGACTATTCTAATCAGACAGTCTAATCTGCCACACCCACCATCCTTTCGCTGCTTCGTGAAAGATAAAATCCATACTATTTCACCCACCAAAATAACGCAGACCGTCAGATCCTTTTCAAGATGCTCCTTCTTTACTTTCCATGTCATCCTCACGTTGGGCCCACTTCCCTTTCGCTACTTCAAAAAATAAACTCCAAACATCTTTCCTTTACGAAACAACGCAGGCCATTGGATCAACCGGAAGATATCATCTGTTAACCTTCATTCTTTAACCCACCAGCCGGGCCCGCCACTCTTTTCGCGGCTTCGTGAAAGGTAAATTTTGGGCTATTTTCCTTTGTGAATTCACGTACACCGTCGGATCTACTAGAACATGCATGGTTTTTACGGGACCTGACAAAGAACTAAAAACTTAGGAAAGGGGCGCAAAATAAAACATTAATAGAGACCCGTCTAAGGCAAAAAGTAAAGGGGGGACCCCTTCACCCTTCATGACGGACCGACCCTTCCACTTAAGTGGAAAAGTAACAGAAGTAACATAGAAATAGAACGCAGGGATTCGAAGACATAAAAAGGGTAAATTTCACAAACCCTAAACCTTCAGATAGATAGTATGGATTAACTAACACGTGTGTTAGTTGCGCATTTTACATTGTCGATTTTGTAGTTAATGGTTGCGATTGACTAACCTCTCACTAAAATGATGTATGACAGGTCTGTTTTGGAGCTACAATACCTGCTTTCGATCCCTCCTGATAGCTGAAACATAGTCCGATATGTCCCATCTATTTTATCAGTTTAGGTAATACCGATGGTCCCGCCTTCCAATTCTCCATGTCATCAGGGATTGATCTAACTATTTTTTGCACTATCCCGATATGGTCTTTTTCTCTGATGGGCCCGCTTTTGGTTCCCTTCACTCATCAGGTATCGGGATAGACTTTTCTCATTACTTCTGATCTCCCGAGGCTATAACTCCATGATCCACATTGCCTTATCGTTACAAGTTACACCAATAGGTTCATAAGTTACACCTTCTATCTCATCGAAAAAAGCTATCCCGATGGTATGACTTTTTCAAGAGCGCACACCATGCTCAGTTTTTTTTAAGTGCCTCAATGAATCTGCCCTTTGATTTATCGGTACATGTTATGCCGATAATCCATCTTTTGCTTGCCAGTGTTGTTTCATGGAGACTACTTATGCCGATAATTAAAATTTTACAATTTTGAACAAATGAACCATCCACCTTGAATATTAGTGATCCCAACAATTCCTAGAAAATAATCTCCCTGATGATGTATGTTATCCCGATGAGTCTTCTTCCTTTGTTGACTGGAACTGCTTTATCGAAGAAAGTCTTTTTGATAGAGTCACCTTCTTTATTTGGTGCATTGGGTATCGGGGTAACATAAATTAGGACCTCCCAACGACGTATTCGTGTTAGTCATCGGTAGAGGTTGTGCCTGTCGATAGAGATCATAGATTTTCTTCACACTGTTTCATCGGTCAGATTTAAACCAATGAGTATGAACAAAGGTCAATCAAATTGGAGGCATATTTCAAATGGCCTTAGCTACTGTAGCTCCAAATCAAACCTGTCGAACACTCAACATATCACTCAACATTCCCTTCAATATGTTGAAGTGATTCTTTTTCATGAAGATACTGCAACATATCACCTGTACATACAATCCACCACTAAATGCTCTTATGATGAAACTAAAAGTGTCCATATATAGCAGAAAACTATTTTGTAAAAATATGTGCTAAAAGGATGAAGGTCTAACAGTAAAGTAGATTTGGTCATTTGTGCGAAGCAACCAATATCATGGAAAACACATTTGACATCAACCAATACCCCAAAGCAGTATCACACTAAAGATATCATCACTGTGGTTGTTTACTGTTTAGGATATCTATTTCTTTCTCTGATATGTGCAGGACGAGAATGGGAAAACACTAGAAATGGTAGGACATTATGGTATTGGAAGTTAAAGATGGTGGTGAAGGTTTGCATCATTTCTGTTCAAGGGATATTAGTGGATGCCAATTTGTGTCGAAAATGATTCAACGACAGACTTGTGTGCAACAATTCCATTGGGTAGATTGGATGCCTTCATGAGAGGGGAATCGTTGCGCAAAGGTGTTCAAACCCAATTCCTCTGAAAGCGGCACAATGAGCACAATAGTGCTTTGCACAACATGCATACAACAAATATGTACATCCAGTTCGTAGACACATTCTTTCATATTCTGTGTCTACGTTTAATGACGTTACGACTATTGTTGATAATAGGAGAGTTTTTTTTTTAAGGTATTGGTGTTCATATGGACCAAAAGACAATAGGAAGAAGTCGCTGAATAAGAAGTGCGCGTAGACATATCAGAAAAAAAGAGGTTGTACATGACACTTCATTGTTAAGGTGTTATATGGTAGGCCAGATGTGGCCATCTTGATTTTCAAGCAACCGTTGCATGTAGACAAGAATGGTGAAGCTTGTCATAGCGTCGATGATACCAGCAATGAGCTGCACTCTCAATTTGCACCAAACCTTTCTGATGAATGCAAAGCATTTATAGAGAGGCTGTTGTTGATGGATTTGAGCATTGATGCTATTGTGGACAGACATCTTGATGATCCCATTTTTTCATGACATGGTGAAGAAGAGAAATTCATTCGTGACATGTAAGGATGTTATCAACGTGGCAACGAGGGTCTGTTCTATTTGGTCATGAAAGGATGTGCACGATGCCACTAGCATCGTAGAATGGAAAAAACAAGATGAGGCAAATTTATTTTTTTCCAGTAGCCACAAGGTACTGACAGACCTTTCATTATGGGAATACAAACAACTTGGATGCTTGACATGATGGTATGATTCTTGCATGACTCAATCATCTCAATGGATTCAACATTCACAACAAACAAATATGGGGTATGTCTCTTCAAACTTAACCTATTTTCATGCATCCCATTTGATCTATGGATGGTCATGATCTTCATGTTTGTTGTTTAAAATAGTATCAATTGTATTCGTGTCTCGTCTTCAACGAGCAACAATCAGGGGTGCCTATTGCATGGGTTGTGACATCAAGGAACAAGCTCGAGGATATCCAGGTGTGGTTGATGGAGTTGCGGAGACAAGGAAAGGAAAAGAAGCCTGATTGGAGGATCAATGCATTTATCATGGATGATGTGAGTGCAGAGTCTCAAGCCATAGAGTAAGTGCAAGAGCGATATTTTGTCTACATGAAATCAAAAAGTATGATATGATGCTTTACGTTTTATTTCAAATGACCACGCTCACGGCTCAGCCTAATTAAATGTTTTGTTCATAACAAGACTATTTTTGAATGTCATGTCATACTTTGTATTTGGCACGTGTATCGAGCATGGTTGAAGAATGTATACAAGTATGCAATGAAGGAAAGAGAAATGGACATTTTTCACCATCTAGGGGTGATAATGATGGCAATGTATGAAAGTGAAGAGAGCACTATGGAGAAGTTGCACACTTTCTTTGCCAAATTTAGTGATCAGCCACATTTTCTAGTGTACTTATACAACACATGGTGTCAAGGAGAAGGCCATATCAGTGAGTTTTGATAGTTCTGATACTTAATATAAGTATAGATCCAATAACCAACAAGATGAGATGGGGAGGGTGAATCATACAAACTTAATCATCCATAAAAACATTAGATTCAACCTCAGTAACATATACTTCAGTAATAAAACCAAAACTGTCGAACATGCAAACTCAAAAGCATATAAACATCATAAACCTCATAACACCAGATTTAACATGGAAACCCAAATAGGGAAAAACCACTGTGGGATTTCGAACCCACTAAGAAATATACTCTTCTAGAGTATTCTCAGTTAAAAGAAAATCCTATTAAAGATTACAAACACATTTCTAGATGTGACCCAGTTAAGGGATTTCCCTCAGATTTGTTAGGATCTTCACCTTGTTAGAAGTGACCTTGTTAAAGGATTTCAAACACTCAATTAGAATGTCACCTTGCTAGAGGGTTTTACAAATAAGACTGTTAAGTCCACTCGGTTAAGAGATTTTCTATCACTTTCACAAAATAACAGTAATAAAAATCTATCTGCAACTTCACATCTAAAATGCTAAAGCAGATTCCTATTTGTTCAATACAATCTAGACATAGAACTAATCTTGTCTATCTGCTAGGCTTCTATACTCTGTTATTCTAACAGGTCTTCAAGCTTTTGTGCTCGGTAATCACTATGTAGCATCCATGTGCATACACTTGCCCGCATGCATTGTTTATCAATAATTTCCTATTTATAAACAGTTAGGTAACCGCTTAATCTCCTTGATCACATTTCCCATGATCAATCATTGCCATTAGATCTTCAATCTTGTCCAGGTTTAATGCATCTTTCGATCTAAAAATGTTTTACCCCGCCTAAGAACTTGCATATATTAATTGGAACTTGTGCCAGGGTATTGCGGTTCAATCTAAGTTGTAGATCTTCATGCCAACTTTCCTTTGCCTTAGATTCATTAACAAACTTCATGTACAGCTCACCAATCATTTAATCAGTTACAGCTCATCAACTTCCTTCATTAAATATCGCATGTAAACATTTAATGCATTCTGTTATAGCTCGGTTACAACTCGGTAACAACTCAGTGAATACTAAACTTCACTTAGTCGACATTCCACCTTCATTAACCGATAGCGATAACCTTAGGGTTTATCGACTAGGTTCTTTGCTTGATAACATAGTGTAGTATTAACCTTTACAATTTACAACATATGTATGATGTTAAAACAATCTAAAACATCATGATCTCATCATTGTCTGACTCGGTACTAGTTGCCCATTGAATACCTTATTCATCCCCTTATTCATCATATTCTTTCCTGTGTCTTTTACCGACATCTTTATATTCTTCATATCATACTTCTCAAGATATGGCCACATCATACTGAATTAGAAAATCAATTTCTTGACATCAATGACAAAATAATAATATCAAGACAGTAAACACCTTTAATTAGTTATATCCATAATCATCAACAACCTTCTCAATATCCTTAATGAAATGTCAACAATCTTTCATTGTCTATTATAATGCTATATTGCCAACAATCTCCCCCTTTGGCATTGATGGAAAAACCAATTGATTTGACCTTAAAAGATTCGGATTACTGTGATTTTGAAATGCTGAAATGCTCTCCCCCATACATTAGACTTCACCTCTTTTCTTAAGTCTTCTTTCCAATTTGTAGTCTGCTTAGTTTTCATTTTGTCTTTTCCCTTGATAGGTCTTCTTCCCTTATATTAGTCTTTAGTATTCTCCCCCTTTGACAACAATGCCAAAAAGTAAAGAACTAAAACATAATTTCTTTCTGTAAGAAGTTATTTCCTACTGTTGTGTATCCACTGAGTCTCGGTCAGAGCATTTGTCTTCAATTCCTGTTCATTGTATTATTTCCTGTATTATTTCCTATACACCTTTAGAAAACATCCTAAAGTGTATAAATCAGCATCAACTCATAAAAGATATTCAATAGAGTCATTGGATTGATGCTTTCACCAAACTCGGTCAGTGAGTAGAAGATAGGGGTAGGACCCCTAACTTACTTCTGAGATATTCAAAAGTGTCCCTTGGTAGTGGCTTGGTGAAAATATCCGCTATTTGTTCCTTTGTGCTAACATACTCCAACACCACTTTCTTCTCTTGAGCTTCTTCTCTAAGATAATGATATTTGATAGAGATGTGCTTTGTCTTAGAGTGCATAACAAGATTTTTTGAAATATTAATGGCACTAGTATTGTCACAGAATATAGTTACTAGCTCGGTAACTTTCTCATTTATACCTTCCAATAGTTGTTTGATCCATTCAATGTTGGTACAATTCAGTGTTGCAGCAACATATTCAGCTTCTACTATTGACTGTGAAACACATCCTTGTTTCTTGCTAAGCCAACTCACTAGTCTTTCTCCTAAAAAGAAAGCTCCTCCACTTGTGCTTTTTTTGTCATCAATGTTGCCTGCCCAATCAGCATCAGTATAAACTTTTAAATCAAAATTATTTTCTTTCTGACATACTAAGCCATAATCCTCAGTGCCTTTCAAGTATCTAAATATTCTTTTGATTGTTGTCATGTGTGTTTCCTTAGGATGTGCGAAGAATCTTGCAACTATACCTACTACATGTGCTATATCTGGTCTGCTGTGAACAACATACTATAGTTTTCCAATCATGGATTGGTAAAGTGTCTCATCAACAGATGCAGATTCATCATTCTTTGATAGTTTACAGTTGGTAGTCATAGGAGTACTTACTGGTTTTGAATCCTCCATTCCAAATTTCTTCAAGATTTCCTTTATGTACTTGGATTGAGTAATGAAAATCTCATTTTTCATTTGCAGTATTTGTAAACCTATAAAATACTTTATCTCACCGATTAATGACATCTCAAATTCTTTGCTCATTTCATTTCCAAAGTTCTTGCATAGAGAGTCATTGCCACAAAATATAATATCATCAACAAATATGGCTGAGATCAGTATTCCATTATCATCATTCTTTATGTACATGTTGTTGTTCTCACTTGTCCTTATAAAACCAATCTTAATCAAATAAGAGTGCAATCTTTCATACCATGCTCTTGGTGCTTGTTTCAAACCATATAAAGCTTTGTTCAATTTACATACTTGATCTTTATTATTGTCTTCAACAAATCCTTTAGGTTGTTCAATAAAAACTTCTTATTCTAATATTCCATTCAGAAATGCAGATTTAACATCCATTTGATATACCTTGAAGTTTTTGAAAGTAGCATAGGCCAACAATGTTCTTACTCCTTCAAGTCTAGCAACAGGTGCAAAAGTTTCACCATAATCAATTCCTTCTTCTTGAGCATAACCCTTGCAAAGTAGTCTTGCTTTGTTTCAAATGACCTCACCTTTTTCATTTAGCTTGTTTCTGAAAATCCACTTTGTACCGATTACATTTTTGTCCTTCAATCTTGGGATTAGTGTCCATGTGTCATTCTTCTAGATTTGATCAATCTCTTCTGTCATAGCATTTATCCAATCTTCACTATTCAATGCCTCTTTCATTATTCTCGGTTCAAATTCAGATATCAAACATGTGTTCTGTCTCAGTTTGTTCCTTGTCATCACTGAATCATCCTTATCTCCTATAATCTGACTTGGTGCATGATGTCTTCTATCATACTTGGCTAATACAGACTCGGTAGGCTCTGTATGATCTTCTTCATCACTTGGTAACTAGATATTCTCTTCATTTTCTTCAACAGTCTTCTCAGTAAGACTTCTCAGTTGAACATAGACAAATTCATCATAGTCTTCTGGTTCCTTGGAATTTCCTTCATCATTTCTTTCTGCAAATTCATCAATTTTCACATTTGCACTTTCAACTATTTTATTAGATGATTTGATCAGACATTTAAATGCTTTGCTTCTATAAGAATAACCTAGAAATGTTCCTTCTTCACTTTTCTGATCAAACTTGCCATTTCTATCATCTTTGTGAACATAGCATCTACTTCCAAAGATTTTAAAATAACTTACATTAGGTTTCTTATCATACCAGATTTCATATGGTGTCTTCAAAGTACCTTTCTTCAATTGAACTTGGTTCAAGGTGTTAACAGCTATGCTTATTACTTCTCTCCAAAATGTTTGTGGCACCTTCTTTTCAATCATCAGTGTTCTAGCACAATCCACAATGGATTTGTTTCTTCTCTCAGCTATTCCATTCTGTTGTGGAGTTCTTGGTGTAGAGACTTGTCTTTTAATACCATGATCATTGCAAAATAAGTTGAACTCATCAAATGTGAACTCTCCTCCTCTATCTGATCTAAGACATTTCAGTTGTCTTCCTATTTCATTTTCAACTCTTGCCTTGTACCATTTAAACATTTGAAAAGCTTCTGATTTTTCTTTTAGAAACATTACTGACATCATCCTTGAATATTCATCCACAAATAATATGAAATATTTATCACCATAATAACTTTGAACTTTCATAGGACCACAAAGATCAATGTGCACTAGATCTAAAATTCCCTTAGAAGTGTAAGACTTACTTGTAAAGCTTGATCTTGTCATCTTACCCATCTGGCATCCTCAGCACATAGCAATCTCACATTTTTCAAGACTCAGTAGACCTCTTACATGGTACTTCTTACTTATTTTGATCAGATTATCAAAATTTACATGACAAAACCTTTTATTCCATAACCAGGTATCATCAATCTTTGCATACAAACACTTATTCCAAGTCGAGTCAAGGTGAAATGTATTACCTTTTGTTTGTGTCCCAGTAGCAACTAACTTTCCATTCTTGTCATGAACTTTGGCAATTCCCTTTTGAAATTCTATCCGGTAACCTGTGTTGTTTAGCTATGCTACACTCAACAAATTATATTTCAAACCTTCAACCCAATAAACATCATTGCATCTTGCATCATCAAGAAGTGTTATAGATCCTTTACCTTTCACTGGACATGGTGCATCATTACCAAATCTAAGATAGCCTCCATCATAATCTTCTAATATAACAAACTTGTGTTTATCTCCTGTCATATGATGTGAGCATCCACTATTTATAATCCAAGAATCATTAGTGTTTATGTGAGATATTAGGGCTTTTTCTTCATACCTTTCTTCATCTAATCCATCTTTGATAGCCACATAAACTACTTCCTCTATATCAGTTTCATCTAATTTATCATCATTGGATTCCTCATCAGCTATTAAGCATGTCTTTCTATCTCTTCTTCTGAAGTCTCAGTGTCCTCTGTAATGATTATCTTTCTGTCTGTCAACTCAGTAATCTCTCTTTTCAGTAAAATCTTTGTTAGGACAGTTAGAAGCCATATGTCCTATTTTATCACAATTGAAACATTTCAAAGGTAGCTTTCCTTTATAATTACCTTTGCCTCTCGGTAACCTTTTGGCTAGTAGTGCTTCAAACTCTTCTTGCTTTCTAATTTCCTCATATAGTTTGTGTACTTCTTCCATGTTCTTATGAAATCTTTCACTTGCTCCACTCTGATCTCCTTTAGAGTACTTATACTTTCTTTCATTGTAATCATTAGATTCATCAAGATGAAAAGAACTAAATGCAGATTCAACTTTATTTACCGAAGATCCACTATTATCAAAATTACTTAACTCAAATGCATGTAGCTTACCAATAGTAGCATCTAAAGAAACTAGCATATTAGGTACAAACCTCAATTCATTGATTACAGAGACTCAGATTGCATAAGCTGGTAGAAGGGTTCTTAACAACTTACTTGTTATATCCTTTTCTTCAATAGTTCCACCTACTCCTTTGATTTGATTGACAATCTCCTTTAGTCTTGTATTGTACTGAGTTATGTCCTCACCTTCATTCATCCTCATAGATTCAAGTTGTCCTCTTAGACTATCTACTTTTTCTCTTTGAACATGTTCATTTCCTCCATACACTGATATGAGCTTATCCCACATTGCCTTTGCATCATTGCAGCCTTCTAGATCATTAAACTCTGAATTGGTCAATGTAGATGTTATTTCAATCATTACTTGAATATGTTCTTGCTTTGCCTTTATCTCTTCCATAGTCAATGGATAGGTGCTAGGTGTAACAAAATCATTTTCTAGATAGTATACATCATATTCTCCAACTCCTGATAGATGTAACTTCAGTGCATCCCTCTTGTACATCTTGGATCTTTAACTCAAGTGCCTTTAAACTTTCCTTTCGGAGTCCAAAGCTCTGATACCAATTGATAGTTCTGATACTTAATATAAGTACAAATCCAATAACCAACAAGATGAGAGGGGGGGGTGAATCATACAAACTTAATCATCCATAAAAACATCAGATTCAACCTCGTTAACATATACTTCAGTAATAAAACCAAAATTGTCAAACATGCAAACTCAAAAGCATATAAACATCATAAACCTCATAACACTAGATTTAACGTGGAAACCCAAATAGGGAAAAACCACTATGGGATTTTGAACCCACTAAGAAATATACTCTTCTAGAGTATGCTCGGTTAAAAGCAAATCCTATTAAAGATTATAAACACATTGCTAGATGTGACCCAGATAAGGGATTTCCCTCAGATCTGTTAGGATCATCACCTTGTTAGAAGTGGCCTTGTTAAAGTATTTCAAACACTCAATCAGAATGTCACTTTGTTAGAGGGTTTTACAAATAAGATTGTTAAGTCCACTCAGTTAAGAGATTTTCTGTCACTTTCACAAAATAATTGTAATAAAAATCTATCTACAACTTCACATCTAAAATGCTAAAGTAGATTCCTATTTGTTCAATACAATCTAGACATAGAAATAATCTTGTCTATCTGTTGGGTTTCTATACTCTGTTATTCTAACAGGTCTTCAAGCTTCTGTGCTCAGTAATCACTATGTAGCATCCCTGTGCATACACTTGCCCGCATGCATTGTTTATCAACAATTTCCTATTTATAAACAATTAGGTAACCGCTTAATCTCCTTGATCACATTTTCCATGATCATTCATAGCCATCAGATCTTCAATCTTGTCCAGGTTCAATGCATCTTTTGATCTGAAAACCTTTTACCCCACCTAGGAACTTGTATATATTTCTTGGAACTTATGCCAGGGTATTGCGGTTCAATCTAAGCTGTAAATCTTCATGCCGACTTTCCTTTGCCTTAGATTCATTAACAAACTTCATGTATGGCTCACCAATCATTTAATCAGTTCCACCTCATCAGCTTCCTTCATTAAATATCACATGTAAACATTTAATGCATTCTGTTATAGCTCGATTACAACTTGGTAACAACTCGGTGAATACTAAACTTCACTCAGTAGACATTCCACCTTCATTAATCGATACGAATAACCTTAGGGTTTACTGACTAGGTTCTTTGCTTGATAACATAGTATAGTATTAACCTTTACAATTTACAACATATGTATGATGTTAAAACAATCTAAAACATCATGATCTCTTCATTGTCTGACTCATTACTAGTTGCCCATTGAATATCTTATTCATCCCCTTATTCATCATATTCTTTATCATACTTCTCAAGATATGGCAACATCATACTAAATTAGAAAATCAATTTCTTGACATCAATGACAAAATAATAATATCAAGATAGTAAACATCTTTAATCAGTTATATCCATAATCATCAACAACCTTCTCAATATCCTTAATGAAATGTCAACAATCTTTCATTGTCTATTATAATGCTATATTGCCAACAAGTTTGACATGACATTTGAGTGGTGGCTTTATGACTTGTTACCCATTTTGGTTGTTGTTTGGTAGTTGACATCCTACTCCTATCTTTAATTTCTTTGTTTCAATTTTTTTTTTTTTTTGGCCAGCTATGTGGGCGAAAAAATTTAGGAATTTTTCTCATGCTAACTAGGACACAAATAATGCCATCAAATCGTACCATGGTAAATTGAAGTCACTGCACCTAAGAGATGATTAAAAGACATGCTCGAGGATGATGTACAATTTTTATTTTATACTTGTGTATAAAGTGGAACCATTCTCCCAGCATAAGTGAGAATTGCAACATTTTGGATTTATCAAAAACTACAAGTTGACACATTTGCAAACTAGTATGGAGAGGGAAAAGGCAATTCCTGATGCGGATTGTGTTCCAGATGACACTACTCTTGGATTGTACTGGGTGAAAAGTCAGTCCTCGTGCAACTGGTATGTGGTTAGGAAATTTGGGGATCACTTCTACATCTGTGAATGTCTGTGGAGTTTGCGTGAAAACATGTGCAAGCATGCATTGAAGGTTGTTGCAATGATGAACAATTCATTCCACGATTTACGTGTTCTGGGTAAGTGGATGTTCCTAAATGTTGATTTTTGCTAACTTAAAAGATGTGTATTTCACCCTAAGATCTTGTTCCATACAAATCTTATTCCTATGTCGACTCCAACATCTGCTAATACTAATCAAAACCCAACACCTGAACCTGTCATCAATACCATTTCTAATGCACATACAAATTTAGAGGATGTGGACACCGTAATGTCGAACGAAGCAAACAGAAAGTTAAACATATTGTCGCAAACAATGTTGGGTTTAGGCAATAAACTAATGGCATTTTTAGGCTGTCTGGATAGGTTCATGGCTGATCTTCAGAATGTCGGTGTCATGTCATTTGATTTTAGACCGTCTACCGATCCAGTTGATACAACCACCGAACATATGCGGCCTTGGTTCAGTGCAAGTCGGGTCTGTCGTTGCAATCGACAGCAACATAGGCATAGTAGTAGGAGTGAGATCTATCATGATGTTCAGCAGCTTCTCACCTTTGAGTTTCCCTTTGAGACTTCTAGGAGGAGAAAGGGAAAGAGGTAATTGGACCAAGCATGGAAAACCACATGTCCTTGCCACTGCATTATTTGTGTTTGATACAGGTTGGTACTCTAGTGTCACCTATAAGTGGTTTCTAAATATGTGAATGTTGCACACGTTTATTTAGTCACTGTGTCTTGTAGTTGGTGAAAGTGATACACACTTATGTGTGACAGTGTTCGGCACCCCCTCAACACCTGGCCATAGGAGTCCTCATCGGTGATTGGCTTTTGATGGTCTTTTACGTGGAGAGGGATCACATAGTGATCCTTGCTGATACTAATTTTGGTACTATTTGTTCACATCAAGCTTTCTGTTTGTAACTATGTCATATATGTGCTTGATGTTTAGCCATTCTTCATTCAACCTGTTGCGTAATATTGAACAACTTTGTTTATTGTAGTTGTGTTGTAATGTTTACTATAACTGTCCCTAACCATCTTTTATAATGTATCTTTGTATGCACGCCCATTGTTTTTTGGCCCCGTTTTATCACTAAATGGTATTCACATACACGTCGGTCAACAGGCGCAGGTTTTATGCAACTTGATTTTCAGTATTACACTTTTATGTCTTCAATTTATTGAATTCTCTAGTTAAATAATTAATACTCTTATGGTGTGATTATGTCTTGCATTTTTTGAGTGCTTGATACTCTTATGTCTTACATTTCTTGAATGCTATAGTTATATTATTAACACTCTTATCGTATGTATCTGCAAACTGCTAGAGAGGTTGGTAGAGAATGATGAGGAGTCTACCTTATTTCAGCACCTCCCGAATATCATTGTTTCAAATATTATCCGAACAATAACTCCCAGATGGGCCGCTGAGTGGATTATACCAAGGACAATATGTACACTATCGACATAGAAGACATGATCTTGTTCGCTAGATTGTCGACTCCGTTGACGGTCACTTTGTATAAGCGACTATGGCCAGTGTATTTTGCCCTTGCATACTGGCTAGTCACTCTCCCTTGCATTCACATAATCTATGCTGATAGACCGAGAGACATGGACGGTCCCTGGTGCCATACTCCGATGATAGTATCGAGGATGTCATGACATTCTTTCCATGAAACCTACTTATTATGGACTACACCCCCATTTTCACGGGTTATGGTAGTCCACGGCCAGCAAGGAGGTTTGTGAGGATACCGAGTAGATTCCCAACATAGAGGAGGTCCTCTAATTAAAATTGTATAACTGCTCCTGTATGACTATGCTATTATTTAGAAAACAGTTAATTTCTATGGTTACATAGCCAATTTTTGAACGTCGTTTGTCTCCAATGTTTATGATTTATATGTTTGTCTCGGTTATGTTTACAATTTGTATGTTTGTCTCGATTATGTTTGCAATTTATATGTTTCTCTCTATGCACTTTATTTGTCTACAAAGTGTAAAGCGGAAAAATCGAACCCTAGTCGTTCTCCCCTCCCCAACTCCAAGGAGAGAGAAGGGAGAGTCACTAGGGTTGATGGTTTTCACTTAGGAGAGACTTTACATTCAAAAGAGGGGTTGAAACCCACAAGATCCAATCCCACGCAATGCAAGATTGGATTCTAAATGAGTTTCAAGGGTTAAGACATCAAAGATACCCTCTTTTGTAAAGAATGTAGATAGAAAGATTGAACTAGGAATGCATGTAAAGTAGGAAAGATTCGCTTATAAATAGAGACAGGGATATGGGATGAAGCTGCGAACCTGGAATTAGCAGTAAAATGTCGAGACGGTGCTGTTCTACAAATTTGAGCGAAAGTTGACGAGACGATGGCGCCCGACGTGCACACGGTCCTCTGAAAAATCCGCGAAACGAAGGGGGATCTGTTCGTCTCTGCACAAGGATTCCAGATTTTCGATTATAGCCACGTACCTGCAACCTACACACAGAAAAGAGAGGACAATTGGGGGGTTAGGGATGAGGGGTTTGCCTTTAGGTCAAACCCCAGTTTTGGAATTAACTAAGAAATGAGAATGCTGTAAATGTAAATGTTTGTAATGTAAACAAGTACTGATACCTTGTTGTAAGAATGTTTGTATTCTTACATGTGAAGGTGTAATGTATGTAGTATGTTGTATGTTGTATGTTGTATGTGATCTCCTCTTCAATGGTTGAATCCTTGTCTTGAATGCAACACTTAGCCTTGAATGGAGACTTAGAATGCTCAATTGCTTGAAGAAATGCTTGAATGCTTGAATGCTTGAATGTTTGAATATCGCTTATGCGTCTTGTTCGCATATGTCCTCCTCTTTTTAAAATGGGAGAGGAAATGTAGTTTATATACTTGTCAATTAGGGTTGATAGACTGATTTTCCCGACCTTAGGCCGACCAGGAAATATTATTTTCCAATTTGCAAACTTAAAGACCCGATGCCCAAAAGAGACCGGGCCCAAAAATAGGGCCAGGGACTAGGGCGCTGGGCGCCATGGTCCTGGGGGACCAGGGTGCTGGGCACCCTCGTCCTAAAGGACCAGGGTGCTGGGTGCCATGGTCCCACCTCCCAGGACAACAGGGTGCAAGGAGGGATCAGGCCAGGGTGCTGAAAAATGCAGTTTTTGATGTCATGAACAAGTTTCGGGGTCTCCATTCAGGTTCCATGTTGCATCGCCATCGTGAAGACCCAAATGCAGTTGAAATTGCAAGTGTCGCAATTTTAGGATGCTACATTTAGCCCCCACTTTAGCGGGAGTATAAGTGTACGCTCATACTTCTGGTAAAGTACAAGGAAACAACATTGAAAAACTTTCACCATGTCAAGGAGGCAAGATACACCAAGCCCCCAGTGGACTAAGGATCTTACGAATTTGATTGACAAAGTAAAAGGGAAGATCACGAGGGAGAACCATGAATGTTAGTAGTAAGGTTCCCTCACTATGAGTCATGCAAGAAAGATATCAAAAATTTTCAAGGCAAAGCTAAATTTGTCAAGAAATTTTCAAGTATCTTGAAAAGATATGAACGGGATGTATGCCCCCCTACGTTAAAGCGATCGGACACGCCTCACCGGGGGTGATTGCTTTAAGGTAGTGATACATATAAGAAATGAGAAAGGAGCACATTATCACAAGGATTTAGTCCCCAAGTGTGAGATAAGCCCAAGGATAATAGACACAAAACATAAAGCACAAGGTGACTTCGCTTTCCTCGGGGTCAGTATGCTGTATGATAATTCATGTATATCATATGTATGTATGCATAATTGTTCTTCATTCCCCAATCAAGGAAGGTCACCTAGAAGAAGGGAACGCATGTGTCTTTTGAGTCAACATGAGAGAGACCAAAAGAGATCTCAATGTTTTGCATCATCCTCAAGTAGACAACACTAAGGACAACAAATAGAAGAATGAGAATAACACATAGAAGAAGTAACAAAAGAGAGGAGGAGAGAGTCTGTTATGCTAATGAACTAGTCTAGCACGTCATCTACCCCCCGATCTTGCTGATCAATATTTCGGGAAGGTAGGAAACATGCTAGAGGAGGAACATCCAACACAATAGATGGAGCTATCACAAGATCCAAACAAGGGCTATGTTCATGTTCTGAGCCACGTTGTTCTTGTCTAGGAGCTAGGATAAGTGCTTTAGAAAATGCGTTAGATAAATGGTTATCAACATATTCATATTCACTATCAGAATGAACAGGAGTAACATTTTCATCATGAATAACATTTTCATCTATGTCATCATCAAGATTTATAAAAATAGGATCTTTAACTCGCACAGGATCAAGACCATCATGCATCTTATGTTTAGGAGATTTCGGCTCAATCGTCAGCTGAGGAGAAAATGGAATAATATTAGTTGAAGGTGTTTTTGGGGATTGCAAAGTTTGAGAAGCAGCTGCTTGAGCTCTAAGATGACGCTTTCATCGGTGTTCACGTGCAGAACGATTTCATCTAGTCTTAGTAGGGAGTTGAGAAGATTGAGGAGGAGGAATGTTCTCATCCTTATCACTTGGGTGTTTAGGTTGTGGTCTCTTAGGTTGAATAATAGGAGAAGAGGAAGGTCTCTTCTCTCCATAAGAGGAAGGAGGAGGAACTACTCCATACAAAGGAGGAATATTTGGTTTAGGAAGGAGACCATGTCCATCATGACGAGGAGGTATTGGTCTACTTTTAGGAAGTTTATTAGATATAGGCATAATCACATTCATAGGGATGGGTTGGGAATCTTCTTGAGGAAAGACATTAGTTTTATCTTTCAAAGGAAGAACTTCCTTCTCAAGAACGATAGGAATGTCAAGTTTGGGTGTTCTAGGTTCACTTAGAGATAGGATCATATCATTTTTCCACTTTTGATAAGATTTGAAAAGATGATCACTTCGTGGTGGAAGAGATTGGAATTGTTTAGGCCAAAAGTAATCAATAGGAATGCTAGAAGTTCTTTCAGCTGGTTTAAAGAGACTATGATTGACAGTAACAACTTCACCATTATCGGGAAATTTCAAACACTTATGAATAGGAGAAGCAATAGCTTTCATGGAAGACAGCCAAGGATAGCCTAGCTTCACACGAAATTGTTCGGATGATGGAATAATAGCAAAGCTCATATCAAGGGATTTGTTATGGACCTCAATAGGCAATGTAATAGAACCAATTGCAGGAGAAGAAAATGCATCAAATAGTTTCACAACCACATTTGTTTCATCATACATCACTTGATTCAATTGCAAAGTAAAAAGAAATTCTTCAGTAATGATATTAACCATACAAGAAGGATCAATAAGCACTCCACGGCAAGGTGTATTCTTGACTTTTGCAACTATATATAAAGGACCATCAGGTGCCCTGATAGTTTCACTGGAATCAAATGTGATGGAAGGTTCTTTAGGGATTTTCTATTGCTCTACAAAGTTTATCACATTCGGAGTCATAGACACAAGATCATCAGGTGAGACAGAGGAATCAGTAGTATCAATTGCATTAGAGGTATGAGAAGGCAATGGATCAGTAAAAATCTTAAGATTTTGGTTAGGAGGAGCTACAGATGTGTTGCCTTTATCATTCACACCAGAAATAGAGATAGTATTATTATCAATCAAATCTTGAATTTTACCCTTTAAAGCAAAACATTTTTCAGTATCATGCCCAGGATGACGATGAAATTGAAAAAAAGATTTGTTATCAAAATAGGGTGAATTAATCTTTGCAGGATCTATTTGCCTTATAGGAGGAAGAGTAAGTACATTTTGTTCCAATAACTTATTCATAATAGTATGCAATGATTCATTCAAAGGAGTAAACTTTCTTTCTTTCTTAAAAAACTTAGAAATAGGAGGCACACCTGATGCCGCATTCACATTGTTGTTGATGATGTTTTCATTGAATTTAATGGACTCTCTGTTCAGTTTAAACTTCCCAAATGGTTGTTGACTACTATCACCCTTATCACTCGGAGCCATAGGATTTGCTTGTTCTATTTGACTCACAGTCAGTTGATAATTGTGAAGAGTTGCGCACAACTGTTGGAAAGAAGTAAACTCAGAAAACAAAAGTTTTTCTCTAATATCTTTTTGTAAACTAGAAATAAAGATTCTTTGAATATCATTGTCAGGCACTGGAAAAGAAATTTGAGCATACAAATGCTTATATCTACCAATGAAATCAGTCACTTTTTCTTTAACACCTTGTTTACAATGCATTAAATCAATCAAAGTAACTTTAGGACTTATATTGTTTTGAAATTGTTGAATAAAAGCATTTGCAAGTTGTTCGAAAGATGTAATAGAATAGGAAGGCAATGAGCAATACCATTGTAGGGCTTTATCTCTTAATGTTCTAGTAAACAGTTTTGCAAGCAACCTTTGGTCATAAGCAAAATCAGTACATATTGTTTGAAAGGTCTTAACATGTGTTAGAGGATCACCCTTACCAGTATAAAGCTCCAAATGCGGAATTTCAACATGTTTAGGGGGGGTAGCTCGAACAATGTCAAGAGAAAGTGGGCTCGCAACATCAAACATGGGCACACTAAACTTAGATTGATTCATAGAGGCAATTTGTTGCTGTAAAAAAGAGACAGTTTGTGCAAGATTGTTAATGGTCGCTTCAGTTGAAGAGTTCATATTAGACGTGTTAGATTGTGATGGATGTGTTATGTTATTGAAAGAAGGTAGAGAATAAGGTGGTGGGACACTATGATAGTTAGTCATAGGAGATGATTGGAAAGGAGGAACACTACAAGGAGGAATGGAAGGGTTAAATGAATTGCCCCCTTGCGTCATGTTCATTTGTGGAGATATAAGAGGAACACTCATTGAAGGAATGAATGAAGAAGTTGGATTGAATGAAGGAAGAGGTTTGATTGAAGAAGAGGGATTGCCCCCATGACTAGTGATCATAGGAGGAATGTCTTGTATTGAAGTAGTCATTATGTTTGATGTAAAAGTAGGTATACTAGCAATAGAAGTTGTCAAAGGAATAGAATGATTAACTTGAGTAGGAGGTTGTGTATAACCCAAAATTTCAGCACAACTCTTCATAGGCATCACATTCGAATCCACAATGTGTGCAATACCACGCAAAATATCAATTCCATTCTTATCACTTTGAACCATACGTTTTAGACCCTCAATTAATGAAAGAGCTTGACAATCGGGGTATTCCTGAGACATCCATTGTCGAAAATCATCAAATTGGTTATCCAATTTTGAAAGTTGTTCTACAGAAACCTCATGGAGAGCTTCTTCATCATTAAGAGGATTAGAGGAATTACCCATGTCCTCGTTAAAAAGTCCATTCAAATTAGGTTCCATCTCCTCAGTAATCAAACCTTGGAAAGACTTAATTCTAAGGCTTCGTCTAACGGGAATAGCGTAAGTAGGGCTTATTGTTGTAAAACTCGTGCACTAAAGAGAGAGAGAAGATTTTGAATTTTAGAGGTAGCAAATTTCAATATAATCAGCCAATCTCCTAGATTTAAGCTGTTAAATGCAATCAGGACAATCTCCTGAAATTTCGAAAAAAATGTCCGGGACCGTGGCGAACGGAGTGCACACGGTCCTCGCAACTTTTTTCAAAATTTTCAGGGATGAAAGTTATGATGATTTTAAAGCTAATCTGAAAAAATTGAGTGATTTTACAATTTGTAGATAGGCCAAATTAAAGTTGCAATCTCAAAATTGAACCCTACCAAGATTGTTGAAAAATGTAAAATTTGAATTTTGAAAAAGAGTGGGAAACTAAAATTTTGAATTTTATGATTTTAGAAGGAATACTAAAAGCAATGCAAGTTTTGAAATTTAAAAGTTGACTCAATTTCATGCAAAATTCAAATTTGAAAGTGGAAATCAAAGTTGTTGCAATTAAACACTTAATTTCAAAAGTCACAAACTACAAAAATTTGAATAAAACACTAAAATTTTGAATGAATGCCAACACACTTTTCAGATTTAGGACTGTAAGAAACACAATTTTGATATGAATTTCAATTTCAATAATTTTTGAATGATTAGAAGCCTCAATCCAAGCAATCGCTAGACCAACTTCAACTTTAATTTTGAAAGTGTTAAAATTGATAAAATTAGCCAAAATTCTGGATTTTAGCAGAAAAATACAGTAAGATCTAGCTCCCGAAATTTCGGAAAAAATGTCGGGGACGATGGCGCTTGGGGTGCACATGGTCCTCACAACTTTTTTCGAAATTTTCAGGGATGAAAGATATTGTGATTTTATTGCGGAATCCAAAGTTACAGCCAATTTGGAAGTGTTTTGATTAGTGAAATTATCAGTCAAAGGTTGAATCAAGAAGGTCTTAAAAATTAGGGTTTTGACATTTAACCACTTAATTTTCAGAATTAAAGCACAAATATGAATTGACAATTTGCAATAGAAGGGTAGATCTGAAACAAGCATTATCAATTAAACATTTCACAAGTTTAATTACTTAAAAAGAAAATTTTAGGGTTTTTATGCAATCAACCTCTAAAATTTGCAAAAGATCAAACATGGAAATATAATTAGGAAAGCAAAATTTTCAGATCTAACCATGAATAATCAGAATGAGGATGTTCACATCGAGTTCACCAAAATGTAAAGTGGAAAAATCGAACCCTAGTCGTTCTCCCCTCCCCAACTCCAAGGAGAGAGAAGGGAGAGTCACTAGGGTTGATGGTTTTCACTTAGGAGAGACTTTACATTCGAAAGAGGGGTTGAAACCCACAAGATCCAATCCCACGCAATGCAAGATTGGATTCTAAATGAGTTTCAAGGGTTAAGACATCAAAGATACCCTCTTTTGTAAAGAATGTAGATAGAAAGATTGAACTAGGAATGCATGTAAAGTAGGAAAGATTCGCTTATAAATAGAGACAGGTATATGGGATGAAGCTGCGGACCTGGAATTAGTAGTAAAATGTCGAGACAGTCCTGTTCTGCAAATTTGAGCGAAAGTTGACAAGACGATGGTGCCCGGCGTGCACACGGTCCTCCGAAAAATCCGTGAAATGAAGGGGGATCTGTTCGTCTCTGCACAAGGATTCCAGATCTTCAATTACAGCCGTGTACCTGCAACCTACACACAGAAAAGAGAGGATGATTGGGGGTTTAGGGATGAGGGGTTTGCCTTTAGGTCAAACCCCGGTTTTGGAATTAACCAAGAAATGAGAATGCTGTAAATGTAAATGTTTGTAATGTAAACAAGTACTGATACCTTGTTGTAAGAATGTTTGTATTCTTACATGCGAAGGTGTAATGTATGTAGTATGTTGTATGTTGTATGTTGTATGTGATCTCCTCTTCAATGGTTGAATCCTTGTCTTGAATGCAGCACTTAGCCTTGAATGGAGGCTTAGAATGCTCGATTGCTTGAAGAAATGCTTGAATGCTTGAATGCTTGAATGTTTGAATATCGCTTCCGCATCTTGTTCGCATATGTCCTCTTTTTAAAATGGGAGAGGAAATGTAGTTTATATACTTTTCAATTAGAGTTGATAGACTGATTTTCCCGACCTTAGGCCGACTAGGAAATATTATTTTCCAATTTGCAAACTTAAAGACCCGATGCCCAAAAGAGACCGGGCCCAAAAATAGGGCCAGGGACCAGGGCGCTGGGCACCATGGTCCTAGGGGACCAGGGCACTGGGCGCCCTAGTCCTGAAGGACCAGGGCGCTGGGCACCATGGTCCCACCCCCCAGGAGAGCAGGGTGCAAGGAGGGATCAAGCCAGGGTGCTAAAAAATGCAGTTTTTGATGTCATGAACAAGTTTCGGGGTCTCCATTCAAGTTCCGTGTTGCATCGCCATCGTGAAGACCCAAATGCAGTCAAAATTGCAAGTGTCACAATTTTAGGATGCTACACAAAGCAATACAGTTTATATGTTAATTTAAATCTAATAAATATAATGCTTTCTCTAAATAGGATGCGTCTATTCTGGCTCCGAAAAGTTAGTCGCACATTTTACAGCGTCAATTTTGCAATTATGGTTGTGATTGACTAACCTGTCACTAACATGCGGTTGACTAACCTATCACTAACATGTCATAGGCATTGCAATTTTGATATGCAATGAAATTAAGATTTCAAATATGGAATGCAAATAATCTAATAAATATAATCCTTTCTCTAAACATGTGATATGCATTAAGTCTTCTCTAAAAGGAATAGCATTGATTTCTATAATAATGCAATATTGATATGCAATGAAATTAAGATGTGAGATATGGAATACAGATGTGTAAATAGTGAACACTTGGATTGAAGACAATTTTATCTCCTTCATGATGATGCAAGAATGTCAATTTTCTCTCCTTGGATTGAAAACACATGGGCCAGCCAGTCACCGAATCAACGAAAAAGACTAACGCGGCATGTTAGTCTCTTTCGCCATTTCACGTGCCAAAACGAAAAGTCTGCCAGCTAGTACTAGAAACACAATTGTTAGTTTCGTGTGTTAGTTAAAGGTTAGTGAATCAAAACCGTAAATGTTGCATGTTTGTAAAAGGTTAGTCAATCGCAGCTATTAGTTTCGCGTGTTTGTGACATGTTGGTCAATTGCAGCCATTAGTTTCAGGTGTTTGTGACAGGTTAGTCAATCGTAGCTGTTAGTTTTGCGTGTTTGTGATAGGTTAGTCAATCACAGCAGTTAGTTTCGACAACATGTTAATCTACTTTGTTGTTTCGCATGCCAAAAGGAAAAGTCTGCCATCCACTAGTTGAATTGCAACTGTTTGTCAATCGTAGCCATTAGTTTTGTGTTTCTATGATAGGATAGTCAATCCTAGCCGTTAGTTTCATGTTTTTGTGATAGGTTAGTCAACCGTAGCTGATAGTTTCACATTTTTGTGATAGGTTAGTCAATCGCAGCTATGAGTTTCGCGTTTTAGTGACAGGTTAGTCAATCGCCCCTCAAGGGATCAGGATATGATCCAGATCAGAAAGATCTTCTACAATGGGCTATCTATCCTAAAGATAAGAGACCCACACTGGTTGATAGTGAAGAAGCTTTTGGACATTTGATGATACAACAAGTTGGAAAGACTGACCGTAGAATCACTAGCAAACTAAACTTAGATGTGGCTAAACTGAATCAAGATCAAATATAGTTTTTGCTGAGGGAGAACTCTACATATAAGAGGCTATTTTGAAAAAAGTGATGAAGACAAGCAAAGACTGCAAGCAAGATTACTGCAAATCGAGATTGTGCATCCAAAAACAACAAAGAAGGCACTGGTCATCTACAAGATACAACTCATTACCATATTAGTTAATTTTTGAGTAACACGCATGTTAGTCATTCTGTACTGTCTTTGTGGAGTGGGGATAGATGCGTCCGCCATTTCCTTTAGGCCCACGAATCAACGAAGACGACTGACTAACAATTGTCACATGTATATGAAGTCTTACTTTCAATTTGAGTTTCTTTGTTTACAGAATACAAGTAGAACTAATCTGCGTGTTATAGTACACCTTTTTCGTGTGGGCTGAAGCTATGGTGGCTCCAAAACAGATGGTCGTGGCTATTCTGGCTCCAAAATAGACCTTTCGTGTGGTAAAGCTTTAATAGTTAATACTCATTGATCTATATTTAATATTTACGAAGAATAATAGTCATTGAGAAGTCTATCTTATGTACTTGTGATTCAGTTTATCCATCATTTATAAATAAACATTTTTTCAGTTTATAAAAAAAAATTGCCATCATAAAAATTAGTGGTTCTTTTAAATCCGCTATAAAAAAACTTTTAACCTGCAGTTAGGTTTCAGGTATAGATTCACCTACCTTGGTTTGTGAACACTGATTGGGAAGTCATATTAACTTATTAAGAGAAGTGCGAAAACCATTCATCATAGAAGACATGTAGAAAAGCCACATAGAACCATTCAGAAAACATGAAAAAGTGTACAACAAACCAATCATTAACCATTGATGTTTAAGTGAAGTCAATCACATTTATTTTATTTTATTTTATTTTTTTTGACAAGGTGGCAAGGCCACTTAATATATTTTTACAACTAGTTTAAGAAGGGTTCCCGAAGAAAAGAACCAGAAAAAAAAACTTCGGTCAATCAAGTTTATTGAAAATAACCATTCATGAAGCATACAAAGTGTCTTCCTAAATGAAAGAATATGTCTGATTACAAAAGGTCTGCACCATTGCTGACATTTTATTGGACAGGAAAAATTTCGTAATAGTGCAAGCCTATTATAGAGGTAGAGTTTGAGTATTTAAATGACTTTTGTTTCCCCCAGTGGTTGCAGTAAGGGGAGGCACATCATTCCCATCATCTTCATCAATTACAGAGGCAAACACCTCCGCATACCTCTGTTTCTAGTACTAAGTGCGTTGCGCACAAACATCTAGCATCCCCTGCATCTGGTCACTTATGATTTTGCTGTTTTTAGCACACACCTCACGAACTACCTCCTGTCTCTCATTCGCCATCTGCAAACCATGCACTTCCAGCTCAAGGTCTATATTCTTATCGTTCAAGTCCATGACCTTGTTATTGAGTTCCATGCATTTCTTATTGACTTTAGTGCATTTCTTATTGAGTTCGGTGCATCTCATTTTCACTTCATTTAGTCTCCATTCAAGATTAGAAACAATCCCCTTCAGCCTTTCATTTTTAGTGTGGGTCATTTCGACCTTCTGAATTAGTAGTTCTACTTGCATGGCGTCAAACTTCATTGTCTCCATCCCATCATTACAGTCTGCAAAGGGTGGTGGTGGTTGTCTTGCAGACTTCCCTAAACCACCATCGGAGGTGAGAAAATTGGTCATCCCATTCACCTTTGAATTTGTAGCAGGTGTTCCATTCTATGGAACAGATGTTTCAACACCCTTTATTTTTCCTATTCATGGTCTTCCCATTGCCATCCCTGCAAACAATGCCAAAAAGAAGTATCTGTAGACAGGTGGGCAAGACAACATGAAAAATACAGGAAATAATAGTTTATGCCAACAAGAAAGGAACTGCTATCTGTTGCATTTTTTGGAATGAATAACATTATGCACGATACAAAAAGTTAACGTGTTCAGTAAAGTTGACATGTTCACTAAACTGGGCACTTGGGTGGTAGGTTACCTGCCAATTGGGAATTCATGTTTTGGGAAGATAACTCCATCTGTCAGCACTACTCATCTTGCATCCAACTTATTACACATATGCCATGAAACTATAACAGAAGTCTGGTGTATTTTAATAGATTTTTTTTTGAGGGGGTTTTTTTGTTGTTAATTCATTTCAGATTTAGTGTTAAAAAACAAACAATAACAATGGTATATTCAACTATCGTAAGCTATAGTGGAAAGAGCACATGGTTCACAATTTCAATCAAACATTATGCTTCATCTATATACGTAAAAGAGTTGCAGGGACCCTATTGGTACGCAATAACAAAACCTATGCATATGCAATATATAAGAGACCTTGAACAAAACTTGAACAGTAAATGACTATCATCGACTTTATTGTACCATCCACTATTATTATTAAAAATTTTGCACACCAAAGAAAGGTTTGTGAAGTTATTAAAGGGTAGTTTATGGTGTAGGATCACCATGAAAGAGTCCAACAAATCAAGCCTTTACAGTTATTTTTCTTAAAATAGTAGGAAAGGTTGAAAATAATGTACAATTCATCTAAGACAAACAATAATTGAGAGGGTTTAAACTATGCTAAGGTAAAATCCATGTCAATATAACATCTCCAAATCCCATCTGAATAAAGTCTATCAAGACTGAACTTCCACCATAGTATCTCGCTCTAAATATTTGGAAAGAGGGACAACAACTATGATCAAAGAATATTATCGCCTCGACTGTCTAGATTGCGCAATGGAGTTGACAGAACCATAAAATGCTTTACACTTCTTCTCATTCTTATGCAACTCAGGAGGGGTGATGCCAAGTGATTGCAACTTGTGACTTACTCATCTAATCACAGGGCTGCATTTAACATCCTCTTTTTGTGGTTGGACACTTTCGCCAACTTTATCCTGCCACATACAAACGACATCATACGAGTGCTGCCTATTTCATTCCATTGGAATAAGGTAAAGGATGGAATGAGAAGACAGAGGAAGGAATCCTGTCATCTTCGAAACTTATCGAGGGTGGGGAACAAACCAGGTCTTCAATGGGCCACACCACCCACAATTTTAGGGAATCTAACAACACATCGGCGAAAGGACCTAGGCAAGGTAGCTGGGCATTTGCATCAAAGACTTTGACGATGTGAACTTTAGCACAATGTCATGGGAGTGGAATAGTATGACACATTACACCCTTCCCTAGGCCATCAACAATGCCTTCCCCAACCATTGCCCCATCCAGAAGTAGGTGGACTTCAACTCCAACAACAACAACATGAGCATCTTCATTGGCGCACTCTTCTTTGTCTTCCACGGTTGCCTGCATCAGTAATGAGTGGACATGATCGCTTAAATAAAATTCTTTATACATGTCAATCAAACATAGTCAAATTAATTCATGGAAATGCAGTACAACAATACCGGAGTAGCTATCTCTCCTAGCCCGTTGCCCCCATCACGGTCATGGTCTGCATTTGTACATCCATCATCATTTTCCCCCAGACTCTTTTTCAATGCTTGTTTCTATTGGGTTATGCTGCAAAACATGACACATTATACAAGAGTGTAAGTACACATTAAACCTATATGCCTACAAACACTACTGGACCAAGGCTGATGAATTTTACATAACTAAGGCAATAACAGGAACATAGATAATGGACACAAACCACAACATCATAAAAAATTCTCTCCAGTATAACACTGCCCCTTACCACCTGTTATCCAAAAGAAGAGCCCAATACCTGTTGATCTCTATTCTTATCCTCCAATGTCTGCCCCAATTGAGTGGAATCCTTTGCAATATTTTTGCCACTGCATGCACTCAAATTTCCATTTGCCGTCTCCTTCAATTTCTCCCTCAAAATAGACTTCTAAAGTTTCTTGTCCAATACAGTGGCCGACTACATAAATAAAGAGTTACTGTATAGTATAACACACCATGTCATGATATAGCACTACATGTCATGCACAATGGCACCACATTACCTGTTCATCTTTGCACCTATCCTCCAACCTCTGCCCTAGTTGAGGAGAGTGCTCTGCAATCATCTTGCCAGTGCATGCACTCGATTTTTCAATAGTTGTCTCCTTCAGCTTCTTCCTCCTAATAGACATTCAAGATTTTGGACTTGGTTTTTCGGGAACACTACACATGGTGTCATCAAGAAACTGCATTTAATTCTCTTTGCTCATAGCATCCATCATCTGCCCCAAATTAGGAGACTACTCCACAATCTTCTCGACACTGCATGCACCCAATTTTTCATTCGACGTCTCCTTCAACTTCTTTGACGAAACAAACTTATACATAACAAACACCTGAGGTTTTCAAATTAATTTTTTGCGCACACTATGTTCTATGTCATCCAATACCATGGGACAGTCCATGCTCCCTCCATAGACCCCATCAGCCTATAATTACATGGACAAAATAGTCAACATACTACACAGTGCAGTGCAAAGCATACCATGCAATGAAAACACACATATGGACAGGCCAACAGACAGTCACCTTCAATGACAAACGTGTCACATCAGCTGAAGTCAGACTTGTTTATTCTATGCATTCTTCTTTTCTTGCTTCCTCGACGAATCACATGTAGGCTCATTGACTCGCACATTTGTTTCAGGATGTGAAGTCTACCTTCTTTTTTCTGTAGCATTCTTCTTTTTTTGCTTCCCTGACAAAACAGGTGCACCCTCTTTTGTTTGATGACCTGAAGCCAGCCTTGATTTTTTTGTAGCATTCTTCTTTTTTTGCTTCCCCAATGAAACAGATGCAGCCTCATTCACTGGCATGTTTGTTTCATGATTAGCCTTCAATGCTAGAACCTCCTCGCCATGGCCTGTATTGTCACTTAAAATCTAGGCACCAGGATAGGATATGTCAATAAGTCATTCTTCACATGTTTAAAGTAATTTACTAAGCTGCAAAAAAATATGATCAGTAAAAAATTACCTCTGTTGCAATATTCTTTCTTTGCAGTAACTCTAAAATATTCTTCCTTCTTGCCTCCCTAACCAGACTATTGTCATACACTCACATTGCTTCCTTTATCTCTTCCTTCCCTTCGGTAGGAAGCTCATCACGTGTTTTCTTACCATATTTCATACAGACCTAATTAGTGACATGTTTTCTTTGCATACTGCGTCGTACGCCCATTTGGTATTCAATATTAGACTCCCTCTTTTTTAACTCCAATAGTGATTTCTTCACATGATCCGCATTGTGCTTTCCACTTCCACACTGTTGATGACTGCGTCGGGCAATCCCCAAAAATGGTAGTTGATGTTCTCTGGCTCTATGCATATTAAGCCTTCCCAGATCCCAAAACTGATGACCTCCATTTTCGAAACAATAACGAAAGAGACAAAAGTAGTGCAACCTGCCATTAATATGTTCTCTTTTGTGATCGGCCTGTTGCTGCACACAGCTAACAGAGACAAAGAGTCACATTCACATTTGCACTAATCACGCATTATAAAGATAATCCAACATATAATGACTAATAGTGGATCTCCTTGTTACCCGCCCCTCCTTGTTCCTATTCACGAGCGCTGACAGAATCACGTTGCCGTTCAGTCCCCTACTCTATGCTCACCTCGTGCTTGCTACAAACGTCCCCTTTTTCACTCTCATTGCCTCGAGCATCAGTATAATCGCCCTCATCTACACTTCCAATGGCCTCATCTTCCTCACCAGCACAACCACTATCATAATGTTGTTCAATAAAATAACACACATCATCAATCCATTTTATGCCTGTGTATATATCTACATTTCCACTTATAAATCCCAACTTCCACTGACCATGCCATGCAATGATGGAAAAAAAATATAATGCAATGATAAATAATTATCAGTGTGGTTGTGCAGTCACTGAGAAGCCAACTTGACAATGGATTCAAAATTGGAGACCCGACTAGTGACTCATTCAGATTTGAATCCCCAACTAGTCCCTGACCTGAAGGCCCATCCCCTGACTCTTTCGGATTTGGATCCCCAACTAGTCCCACATCTAAAAGCCCAACTCCTAACTCTTTCAGATTTGAATCCTCAACTACTCGCGGATGTGAAAGTCCAACTCCTGAATCTTTCAGATTTGAATCCCCAACTTGTCGTGCATCTGAAAGCCCAACTCCTGACTCTTTTAGATTTGAATCCTCAACTACTCATGGATGTGAATGTCCAACTCTTGAATCTTTCAAATTTGAATCCCCAACTTGTTGTGCATCTGAAAGCCCAACTCCTGACCCTTTCAGATTTGAATCCTCAACTAGTCCTGGGTATGAAAGCCCAACTCCTGAAACTTTAAGATTTGAATCTTCAACTGGTTGCGCATCTGAAAGCCCAACTCCTAACTCTTTCGGATTCAAATCCTCAACCTCTCCCAGATGTGAAAGCCCAACTCTTGAATCTTTCAGATATGAATGCCGAACTCGTCCCGCATATGAAATCCCACCTCTCTCCTAGGTATACAAATTAGTTCTCCAGTCACAAGCATTAAACAGTTACAACACCAAGCAATACTATATATTACATAATCCATTAAAACTACTTAGCTTACAAGTAGGCCAATGTCACGTGTCACTAGGAAGCGAACGTGGCCAACTCCCAGGAGATCATCTGCCTTTAGCTCCAACAACCCATAATCAAGATTAGCATTTTCCCTCAACCTTTTTCACAATGCAATTGACATGATTGAACTGAAACATAAAAAAAAATGCAATTCATATTCGTCACACTATCAATAACACCACACATTCACCACAAATGACACAGCCAACACATGACCGGTTATGCCCACATTCCAATACAAAGTCAGCATGTCATTGTGTTATGCACAACCCAGCTAACGGTTTAGCCATAAACTATCCATGACATTCCACTCTAGAACATATTTGGTTGCAATTGCAATGAAATAATGACCATGATCCATCACCAATGCTATTAAAAAGGATTCTTCTGTTCTCCCCATCCAAAATACAACACAAAAACTAGACTTTCTTAAGGATTGATAAAGAAGGATGCAAAACACGCTTAACAGATCGGTTGTGTCTATTCTGGCTCCAAAATGGACGTTTCCTACAACATGTTACCAATAGGTTAGTCAATCGTAGCTGCTAATTGCAAAATCAATGCTGTAAAATGAGTGTGCAGCAATTAAGATGGTCAATCTATGTCAGAGAATAAACAGTGATTCATTACCATTAACAAAGTCTTTGATGATAATTAGTGGGTACAGAGACCTCCAATTCATTTTTGGAAAGACACAAGTCTTTTGAAACGAGTGTCTATTCTAAAGATTCCATCTCTTTGTTGACATGGGAATATTATTATTTATTAAAAATGTACTCTTAAGTTATAAAAAGAAAAAAGAAAAAAAAACTCTGAAGGATAGACACGTGAGGAGTTCATCATGCCAACCCAAGACATCTCAAATAGAAGCCCAAATCACATTTCAAATCAGAGTTGGATAATCAAACACATGTACTTCTCAAACATCATGAACATCAATAATCTAGAAATACAAATACACTAGGATGAACATTAACACTCTCATGCAAATCAACAGAATGTATACAAATTTATAACACAGTTCGCAAGAATCAGGATTTATGGTTCATATATTCAACACTGGTTTGATGACTCGAAGATCCATAAATAACAATCGTACTACATTCAAGTTCAAAAATTATATCTTATTGTCTAATATGGTGCATCTATAGCATATAATATAAGGCATCAGCCAATTGCATTGTTCATTTTTATTATTATCAAATTCACTAAAAGTAAGGACATTAATATTACATGATCAAGAATTGAAATTTATACATACATTTGTACTGCATAAAAAAAGTGATAAAGTTATATACAACTATATATATATATATATAACAAGCACCTTTCAAAAAGTTGCACAAGACCAAAGATTATTAATAAGGGGACATTACAATGCAAGTAGTATTAAACAAGGGAGATAGAGCAACAACCTGGGAACGTCTAGACATTTGTCGGGGGACTACTCAATAGTCCTTGATAATCAACAACCTGCATGGATAACTAATGTTACTGGTAGTCTACATTGGGAAGTACATGCATTTCAAAAGACATAAAAGGAACCTACATGTTCATATATGAAAATGCAGTTTAACATTCAATATAAACTACCACTAAGTAATTTATATCACCTAAACTATATCTGTCCATTTGCCATAGTGCTAGATTTGTGCCAGAGTTGTCTATATCAACCGCCTATTTCCGTACTGTTGTTTTTTACTCAAGGATAGACGCCTCTATTCCAACTCAAAATCAATGTTATGGTCCGACTAACACGCAGCTTAGTCACACGTTTCACACTATATTTTACATTCAATGGATGCAATTGGTTAACATGTCACTGACACGCAGTACCATTTGTCGGAGAGGTTGTGTCTCTTCTGGTTCCAAAATAGACAAATTGTACAGACTAACAATGTTGTGTTAGATAGAAGCAGCCATCAAATGCAAAACCTATGATTAAAAACTTGCCACAAACATGGGGTGTTAGTCCCCCCATTCTGTTTTTTGCAGCCCCAATAGAGGCGTCCCACTACCAGAGTAACTTGAGTTTCATGCTAGTTTTTTCTCTGACAAAAGTACCAAGTTTTGCAGCCCGTGACCTCTTCTTCTTATTGGGATGCCCTCTGAATGCGATTCCTTCATTCACAAGCTTTTAATGTGCGTGTTATGCACAATAAACCAATGGTAACCACGAACCATGCTGCAGCCATCCTCAAGCATGTCCACATAATTTTGTGTGGGCACCGAGGACTAAAACCGAAAACTTGACAACAACTCCACATCACATACCATGGCTCAGAGCACCACGAGAAGTTGGCATGGTATGCATGTCTTGGAAATACTGTCGAGCCACAATACACATAGCCTCCCACATATATTTGCATATATGTTTATTCCACAATTTTCGAGTGTGATTAGGTGCTTTGAACTTGTGTCATGTCTATTCTACCTTCAAAAAGAGATTGTAACAATGACATGAATCGACATACATGACACGTGTCAATTCTGGCTCCAAAAAGGACATATTGTACCAATGACACGCATCAACATACATGTCCAAGAATAAATATATATGCAAATACAAGTGGCAGGCACCTAATAGCTACATGAAAGATAAAGCGAGGTAAAATGTTTTGTTTCAAATTGAGCTTTTTTTACGTGGTCTTGGCCTCGTTTACATGTTATGGTTTGTCGTTTGATGCAAACAGACTCCTCAAAATCAGGTTGTTGACTGGTTGATGCAACCATTCCTTGACTGTGTGTGACCTGCTCTTGTTGAGGAGTTGATTTGTTGTTTGCTGACAATTAGGAGTTGATATGTTGTTTGTTGGATGATAGCAAACATGGGGCCTTTTTTATTTGCCTAACATGGAAAAAGTAAGACTAATGCACGAACAAAAACATTATTGTTGAAGGGCTCCTTGTTGAAGCAGCCTCCATTTATTCTGGCTCATTGTTGAAGGGGGATTTATGGGACTGTAGGTTTTCTTTTTTTTATCTAATGAGCACCTAAGAATAATGGAAACAGAGCATAATATTTCCATAGTTTCTTTTATCTATGTTTTATTCTGTCGTTTTCCTCTGTATTACAGTAGACATGTTTGTGTGTGTGTGTGTCTCTATGTGAGTGTGCGTGTGTGTGTGTATTGCTTCACACACACACACACACACACACACACACACAGATATATATATATATATATACACACACTAACACACACCAAAACGCAAACAAACAATGCAAACCTTGATGGTTTTCAACAAAATCCCAAAAATCAGCCCTCAATAATGAGCCATCAACAATCAAACACGGACCCTTGCTATCCTAACACGACCATGCTACAAAATGATGCCTAATTTTCACAGGCAGAACACAAAATGACAGAGAAAAATAAATAAAAATTATTGAATGTCTTAGGGTTTCAAATTACCATAGCCGCTTAAGCCTCCACACAAATCGTTGTCCTCTTCACACCTCCCGAGGGCACACTCACAACCACCTCTGCGATACAAAAATGATATAAAAAATTACAATTTCAAACACAGGGTTGACGAACGAATCATAAAACTATCTTTATCTGTTAGGGTTTGAATTTACCGATGCTACCATAACCCTACACAACAATCTTCAATCGTACCACCCCCTATACGCTACGATACCTCCTCCCTGCACATGAAATAAAATCCACATGTTAACAGGAGATAACAATAGGACTAACAATATACCTAGACAACTTGGGTTATGCATACGGTCGACTTTTCTCCTCCCCTTTGGAGCCACACATATTTTGAGAATGCATACCTATAACTACAATTGAAGCGCAGCTCCTTCGCTCAATAATTCAACTGGGGACATGAATTTATAGCCTGAATTTACACAGTGGAATATTTTGTTTCACCTCCACCAGTGCATTCTACATGCAGCTACCGGACGAAATATATTTTTAATTTTCACAAAATTGAGTTTTCATTCAAAATTAAGAAAAAAATGAATTGAAAACTGCGCCCATAACACGTGACTGCCGATGTTAGTCGACTCGTGAACGCAATAAAGTGGGTTAGCAAAAAAAATTTCTACGTGGCCATTCAAAAAAAATAAAATCAAAATTGGCGGTCACCAAAAATGTAAAATGCTTGCCCGACGGTATGTTAACCGCCTCGCCCGATGTAACCGTCACATCGCAGTGACAATGACCGGGAAAATGTTAACTATGAGCAAGCTTTTCCGTCAAACGCAAAATGACAACATCATCCATGTCATCGTAGCCGCTAATTCCTCCATGTCATCTGTGGGTCCCAGGAACATCGCTCTCATGGACTTGTCGTACTTGAATGGTATGCCTTCGGCATCATATGGAGGCATGCCATTTTGGAGCTAGAATAGCTACAACCAATAGACATGTTGCAAGCACTCATAGATGTACTATTCTTTGACATGCCATTAGCTTTGAACTTGATAGGAATGCGACATTAAGTAGAAAAAATGATTTGTACATAAATGAAAGTAGACAATATTGCACTATTATTTTTGATAGAAATGAACTGTAAAATATTACCTAATTCTTTTACTATTATAACATTCTTAAAAAACCAATTCTGATTTGTACCTCTGCCTTAGTGACTAGTATGGACAGAGAGGTTCAATAAATGGCAGATTTTTCTCAAGATCAAAATCAAGTATTGGCAAACTATTTCTTAAGTTGAAAATAAAATTCCCGTTTAACATTCAAACTAATTGCTGATTTTTCGGCTCACCGACAACGTATCAATTAACGTGTGACGTTAAAATAATGAGTGTGTTTGCTCTTATATAGGTTGCATTCTTCAAATTCAAATACAAAATTATAAAGTAACCTCAGAATCAGGTAGAAGATAACCTTATAAATTGACATCGAGGCTAAACACTTTGGAATATGCCGAGACATGAGAAAGAGAAATGGGGGAAATATGTGGCTGAAATTCGGTTAGGAAAGAGATCGCATATATCGCTGGGCTCGCATTCCACTGTCTATGTTGCAGGTTGAGCTTATGATATTGTGCTCTTGTGCCTTCGAGAACCCTGCAACACAACATCTTTCAATTTTCCGAATTCGAAGATCAACTCAACTACGTTGGAAGTGGCAACTGCACAATCCAATCCATCGCCGCAGGCTGCTCGAACAGCTGCCATAGCGGTTGGCTCTACCTACGACACATTTCCTCCAACAAGTATGAGCATTGAAGAAATAGCACCAGTGGAATATTCGATTGAATCCAAAGATGTAGTAAAAGATAAAGCACATCAGGTGGCAGAAGAAGAAGAAGGGGGAGAAGAAGAGAATGATACAAAATATATGTTACGTAGACCACTTGAGCAGAGCGTTCAGATGCCTCCACTTCAGCCAAATTTGCAGGTCGTAACCCAACCCTACGACCAATCTCAACTTTTCTATGATTCAGATGGTTGGGACGTCATGCCAAAGCCACCTACATAATAATCGTTGATCATGTTGGGTTTAATAATAACACCCAGAAACGATTATTGATGTATTGCGTTAGCAGTGGAGTTGGAGCAAATAAGGATCACCCACACCAGTATGACGTGTAGAGGGTTGTCGACTTGGAAAGGTTCACATTTGTTGTTACATGTAATAAGTTCTTTAACTGCTATTTAATGCTTTGTTGGATGAATTCAACATTCAACGTTTTATTAAGATAGAAATTAGGAAGATTATACATGGCCTAAAAGGGTAGATTTTGGACAAGTAGTAGAGAAATTCATTCATTAGATTAACTAGAAGCTACTTGTAAATATCCTTGTTTGTAGGTTGTTTAATGGAGGACCCCTTCGTTGAATGGAGGACCTCTGTAAGTGGGAACAATCTAGAACTCTCAATTTCTTAAGAGGGATGAAGTAGAGCATCATTGTCCATGGTAGCAATGAGGTACTATAATTGCCCCTCCCCACATAGATTAGTGGTGGCAACTCCAAAGTGGTGGGCGAAAGAATAGAAGTGGAATGCGAGTTTGGTTCTTGAGTTTTAGGTCGAAATGTGTGCTCTAGAAGGTGGTGTACAACCCTGGTAATGGAATAGTTTCTAAATAAAGTGTTTGTCAATTCACAATTATGGTCAAGGATATAAACATTTAATTAGAATTTTGGTTTAATTTATTTTGTATGATTTGATTCATGTTATTCTCTTGTCTTTCTCATTATTGTTTAAAATTACATTAAATTGTAAGATTTTCTTAGATTAATAACATTTTTTTAGCTTTTCGTATCTTTGAATTTTTTTTAATAATTGATTTTAGTAATCTAAACCCTTGATGTTGGGATCATTCGGATGGAAGTGTAGGAAAATAATACCAAAACACTCTTGTAAGTTCACACTTAAATAATTCACAAAGTAATTTGCCTGTTCTTAATTTTCTTACCTATTCACAACTTTGATTATACATTTATATGGCTTGAGAACAATATTCTCGTTGAATATACTATTTGTAGAATTTCCTCTTAAAGATATACTAAAAAGCTAGGTCAAGTCCACTTGGATCCCTCATAGGGTCCATGTGGAAGGAATTCAAAATCTTACAAAATTTCTTTTTCATTTTGTTGATGTTAAATTTTACAAAAGTAATTTTTTAGCATGGCTTTTGGTACATATGAAACTGATGTAGAGCCAGGCAACAACTAGGTGAAAACCTTCTCTCACCCACAACTACTATGTCCAAAACAAGTTGTTTTGTTTGTTCAAGGTGTGAACAAAACACCTACCAAATGCTCAACTCACACAACAATTTGTGTGACCAGATCCGTACCGGTTTAGTATCTTCCGATATCAGTATGATGAAAACACTCTACCCTGGTGTGAACTGGTTTAGTATCTTCATTGATTGTTGGCATTTTTTATGTTTATGTTGTGATTGTCATTGATGGACACACACTTGTATTGAGATCCCCTTTATATGTGTGAGCTCATGCTCAACTGGTATTTGTTCCAACCAGTATGTTGTATTCTAGTCTCTTAGACTAGTAGTGATTTTGCAGAATGTGTTTCCCGGTCTGAAGCGGCATGTCGACCCCAAGCGGTTCACAGATTACAAGCGGTACGAGGAAGAAAAGCGACACAACACATTCTTACCAGTCTTCATTTCTGTCAAACCAGCAACTGGCATTTTATGATGAGTTACCAATCCACCGATTGTTTGACGGTGCCGACACATTGACAGTGATTCTTGTGTCATGTTACTGAGTATGTCTAGATTCACTGAACCTAGGAAATTGTAATGTAATCCTATTGGACCAACATGAAATCAGATTCCTTTAAAAGGACATCATGTCTAGGGTTTTTGTGCTGTTGAAGAAGTTGCGAATAGGGTTTATGTTGAGCTAGGGTTTAAGGTGGAAGTGAAGAGCAATCTTATCTGAGAAGATCGAGTTGTAATTGAGAGAGATAGAGAAGACTGAAGTAATGCTGGAATGCATTAGCTGTGAGCAATACTGCATCTAACCAAGTAGTTTGTGCTAGTAGATAGATCAAACACTTGTTGATTAAGTTCACATCTTTAACAAGTTTGTAGCCCTTAACCAGGTAGGCCTCAAAGCCTTTGTAAAATCCTCTAACAAGGTGGTTCACACATGTGAATCTAAAATCCTCTAACAAGGTAGTCTTTAATCGGACTTATCTCCTAACAGAGATTGAGATTCCTAACAGGATCTGTTCTGGTGAAGAACATTGTAAGACCTTAACTGATCTGACCTTAACCGGTCTGGTTTCTATTCTGCAGATAGTGACTTGTGAGTTCCATCTCACTGTGGTTTTTCCCAGTTGGGTTTCCACGTCAAATATCTTGTGTTATGGTTGTATTGCTTTTGTGGGTGAATGTTTTATTCGCATTTTGGTTTGTATGTGTGATAACCAGTTTGATTGTCAGACTGCTTTACCAATTTATCTTTAGACTGTGTAAGTGTTTTAGTGCAAAGATTTTTGGCATACTAATTCACCCCCCCCTCTTAGTATTCATCAATTGGTATTAGAGCCAACCTTTCTACAAGTTTAACCACTTGGAAAGAGATATGGGGGAATACACATTGAGGAAACTTACTCAATGGCTCATTAAGTCTGAGCAAGCCTATGATGATCTTATGGTCAAATACAAGGCATCTCAAGAAAAAAGAAGAGAACATGCAGAGAGGCTGATGAAACTATCTGAAATTAGTTCTGAAGATGAAGCTAACATGGAAGTTATGATTGCTGAAGTGAATAAGCTGAATGATTCAAACTCCAATTTGAGAAAGGAGTTGGAAGGAATGACTATTTGGTTTACCCAAGAGCTTGAGAACCAGAGAAAAGCTGAAGATTTGGTAAAAGACAAAGATCATGAGATCTCCAAGTTGAAACATGAGATTAGTGCACTAATTGGTCGCCTTCATGAGAGCAGAATGGAGAAAGAAGACATGCAAGGAGAACTCAACATTGCCATCTCTAAAAATGCAAGTCTTATGGAGACAAACACTGCTATTTCCAAAGAACTCTTTAAATCAAAGGAAATACTAGCTAAGTTTGGCAAAAGTACAGTCAGGCTATAGCAAAAGCTTGAGTCATCTAGACTGGCAAAGAATACCAATGGTCTTGTTTTTTTTGGACATGAGGAAGGAGAATCCTCAGGAACAAATGCTGAAGCATCAAAGAAGAAACCGACACTCAAAGGAAAAGGTAAGCAAAAATTCAAACCTGTTTGTTTTAACTGTCTTAAAGAAGGACACACTCCCAATGTGTGTAGGAGCAAAGCCTACAATAATTTTTCTTATTTTATCAACAATGTACCTAGATCCAATAAGTTCAATGGTCATTGTTATGCATGCAACAAGTTTGGGCATAGAGCATTTGAATGCAAGTTTGTAATGGATAACACTGGAAGATATCCTCAGAGGATCAGAGGAACTGGTCCTGAATCTTTTATGAACCGGAACCATAACTGGTTTAATGTCTTCAGTCATCAGTCAAGAAGTGGTGGTCATCAAGCGGCAACCGGATGGAGAGAAAGTTGTATGATTTGTCATGGTCATGGTCACACTGCTGCAACATACAGAAGGAAGAATGGAAACATGTACAATGGACCTTGGAGAGCACCTGAACTTGTTTGCTATCACTGCAACAAACCGAGTCACATTGCAAGATTCTACAGAAGCAGAAAAAGTATATCTGATGATATACCGGTCACTTAGGAAGGAGAAATAGATGTTGAAAAAGTTCAAGAAGACATTAAGAAAATATGGAAGAAGAAACTAGTATTATTGGAGGAGGAACCGGTTTCTGCACCCAGTGTGGAAATATCGGAACCGGCAAACTAAGCCTCAAAGGCTTAGGGGGAGCAAACAGCAAAATGCTTTCGAACCCCCGGTTAACACCGGTAAAAGACCTTAACCGGTATGCTACACCTATCGCTTGGCAGAAGACCGGAAACTATAAAGAGGCAAATTAGGGTTTATGCCCTAATATAGGAGCATTAATGATGGTAGGTGGGAGATATGTATAAATGCAATTTTCAAATCATTTCTCACTATCTATTTTTCAAGAGAAGAAAAGTTTTCAAGTGCAGAGTGAAGAAAAGGTGATTTGAGCTTAGATTTCAAGAAATTGGATAGCTTTGAAAGAGATTCAAATCTAGTTTGCAAGCGGTGGTGGAGAACTCAAAACGGTGATTTGGCATCCGACGGAGAACGAAGCAAAGCAGAATCAAGAAGCCCTAATTTTGCGTTAGAAAGGTATTTTTCGTGTTCTTGAAATACTCTTCAATGGCTTCCACATCTCATACCAGTTCAAGCACATCCATTGAGTCAGAAAATTTCATTCAAAGGAAGTCCAAGTATAATGCTTTGTCACAAGTCCCCGCTGGAGTCATAGTCGAAGAAGGAATTTCTGACTATATTGATTGCAAGATAGAAGACCTAGGGTCCTTAGCCATTCATACTCAATTAGGTCTATTTTGTGGAAAGGACAAAAGGATCAAACCGGAGTTCAGTATCTTAGAGAAGAAGAAACTCCATAATGCGGTGTATTTTCTGGAAGATTTCACAGAGGATCACATCAGAATCATCCTGACCAGAGTCCATGGTGACAAGATGTACCTGGAGAGAATGCATGATATCATGCCTGAGGCAATTCATGCAGTCACCGGTTTCTACAACACAGGGGAAGTACCAACCCTGAGAACTGTAAGCAAAACAGAAATGACCAAGCTCACCAGCTCGACAAGTGATTCACGAGGTATGATAGATAATCCTATCAAGGATGAACTGGTAAAATACACTTGCATGGTGATAGGCTACAGAACATTCTCAGCCAACAGGATTAATTCTGTATCTACTACAGTGGTAAATGCTGCTTATCGGATGATTATAGAGGATAAATCATTTGACTTATGCACCGGTATGCAGAGGAAACTCCTCTTAAATCTCAAGGCAATCAAAAAGGACAATTCACTGAGATTTAAGTTTGGACAACTACTGGTAGGGTTGTTTTTCTATTTCCAAGGCTACTTTCCAGGTGTAGGAGATGTCCAGTGGTCCCTTGACCAACTGGTAACCAAGCAGATAAAGGAAAGTGTGCAAGCCATTGGAACCGGCTACCCTAAGATCCTAAAAAAATACTTTGATGAGTTCAGAAGAAAGATGAGTCAGAGGATGCAAATCTCAGGTGACATAGTGAAGAAGTATGAAGATGACATATGTTTCACTATTCAGGTGGACAAATGTCTAATGGAGGTTGTTGAGCCTAGAATGGAGGAAGTGGAGCCTATGGGCTATGAGGTCATGTTTGACATGCTGGAAGGGTATGCTTCAACCCTTATTGCCTCAACTCTTGATCCTAAGGTGAAGCGAACCGGAACCTACTTGGAGAGGATCGCACCAGTTGAAGAACCATCGGTGAAGAAGGGAAAAGAATCAGCAACCAAGAAAGCTAAGGCAGTGCTTGCGCCATCAGCACCAGCTACCACTGAGACTCCAAGAGTGACCAAGTGGTCACCGGCAAAGAAGAAACCGGAGGTAACACTGGCAAAAGTCTTCGAAAGAAAGAGGAAGACTAAGGCAAATGAATCGGACTCCGAAGAAACTGAGTCTGATGAACAGCTAAAGAAGGCTAGACAGACCAAGAAGGTAAAGAAGAATGAACCGACAACATCTGCACCAGTAAACATAGATATCTCCTCTTACAAACCTTTGACATATTGTCAAAGAATAGTAAAGAATATTAGGAGAAAGTTACTTCATGATTTAGTTGATTATTATGATGATTTCAATAGTGAAGAAAAAGATGAAGTACTACAGGAAATCATTCTTTATTTATGCAAAAATGACTGGTCACCATCAGAGATTAAATCTCAGACATCGTATTCAATGTTTAAAGAATTGGATAACAAATGGCGCATTGCCATTGAAAAGGAACAAGAGATTAGGGAGAAAGTTTTTGCACATTATTTCCCTGAACTCTCAAATTCAGAATTATTTGATGTATTAGATCAAAATAAAGGTCTCTTCTTCACAAGGAGAAGGAGACTCTGGTTGTTGGAAGGGAGAGTTGATGATGTAGAAAAGGATACACATCAATACATGGCCCATGCTATCAGCTCACACAAAGCTCGAATGGCCAACCTCCAAGTGAAAAAGGAACCGGTTATTTCCAAACCAGATGAAGTTTTTGATGAGGAAGGAAACCTGGTGGAGGAACCAATCAACACCATAGATGTCGATGCCCTAGATACAGAAGATGTCACTCAGGATATACCTTCTGAGGGAACTGAATAGGGGCAATAGGCTAATCAGGGTGGTGCACAAGCTGTGGACACACAACAAGTGGCAAAAAACAAGGAAGAAGACAAAAAGAAGAAGGATGAAGATGAGAAATAGAAAAAGGAGGAAGAGAAAAAGAAAGAGGAAGAGGAGAAAAGAAAAGATGAAGAGAAGAAAAAGCAAGAAGAAGAAAGGAAAAAGAAAGAAGAAGAGGACATGGAAGAAAAGAAGAAGAAGGAAGAAGAAGAAAAGAGGAGGAAGGAAGAAGAAGAAAAGAAAAAGAAAGAAGAGGAGAAGAGGAAGAAGGAAGAGGAAAAAAAGAAGAAGGAAGAGGAAGAAAAGAAGAAAAAGGAAGAGGAAGAGAAGAAGAAGAGGGAAGAAGAAGAGGAAGAGCAGAAGAGGAGAGTAGAGGAGAAGAAAAAGGTAGAAGAAGACAAGGAAGAAGAGAAGAGAAGAGAAGCAGAAAAGAAGAAAACTGAAGAAACCAAGGAACGTGAAGTAGCAAAAAGCTCTCAGTTGGAGACTCCAAAGGCAACCGGAAGTCAATCCTCACTGGTTGATCTTTCTAGTCCTATCAATCTCCAATCTGCAAGTGAATCGGAGCTTATGTAGAGCATCAAGGTTGCTCAAGAGCACCTTGAGATCATTCGTAGGAAAAAGGAACAAGACATCATTCAGGCAGCTGTAGACACACTTACCGGTTTAATCCCCAGTACTAATCTTCCTAACACTGATTCATCACTAGCACAACTCAAACTTCTGTGTACTATAGTGGATGATCAGGTGTAGAGCCTAGAAGAAGTAGTTGAGGCCAATGTAAAGAAAGAGCACCAAAAGGCTCTTAATGTTGCTCTGGTGAAGAAACTGAATGAGCTTAGGACTGAACTGTCAAAGGATCAAAAGGACATAAGGAGTGCTTTGGATGAAGGAAACTTGCTACTCAACAAAATCTGTCAACCTCATCTATTTTGTGATGATGTGCTAGCTAAGAAGAAACAGCTTCAAATGGAATTACAGTCCTACTTAAGCACATTCAAGACTCCTTACGACTCCTTTGTGGCATATGGGCAAACCGTTCACCGGTTGCAGATCCAGTCAGCCAAGATAGAGCAAGAGATCAGCACAAGGTCTAGGGATTTGCAGGAACTCCAACTGGTATTACTTCCACGACTGCAAATTCTTCATAAATGCTATCTGAACCTAGAAGCACTGACAATCATCCAAGAACTGAGCACAATAGATGCCATGGAGGAATAGGTATCACAAATGCAGACAAAGAAGGAAGTGGCGACCTCCCTACTTGAGTCCTGGTCTCTCTCCATGAAACAATTTTTGCAGGAATACAAAGTGGTTTTTGACAAGTATTATTCACTATTGTCATAAACTCTTTTATATATATATGGAAACAGGTTTTTGCAGCGGTACTTTGTCATTGTTGGCAAAGGGGGAGAAGTATATGGTTTTAAAATTTTGATGGTCTTAAATTTTTGAAATTTTGATATATGGGGGGGAGAAGTATATCAGAGGGAGAAGTATCTGTTTTGAAATTTTGTTATATGCTGCGATATATGCTATATGCTTTGATGATTATGCTCTGAATGCAAAATTTCTATACACTCTGTTGATTAAGGGATAGTGTATATGCTTAGGGGGAGCAATTTTGGTAATGGCAAGTTTTTGTTGTAAAACACTTAGATGTCAAAATTTTATTTCCTAAGTGTTGCCATCAATGCCAAAGGGGGAGATTGTTGGCATTTTTGATGTTTATGTTGTGAATGTCATTGATGGATATACACTTGTATCGAGATCCCCTTTATATGTATGAGCTCATGCTCAACCGGTATTTGTTCCAACCGATATGTTGTATTCTAGTCTCTTAGACTAGTAGTGATTTTGCATAATGTGTTTCCCAGTCTGAAGCGACATGTCGACCCCAAACAGTTCACAGATCACAAGCACTAGTTGTGAGCAATACTAGATCTAACCAAGCAATTTGTGCTAGTAGATAGATCAAACACTTGTTGATTACTCACATCTTTGACAAGTTTGTAGCCCTTAACCGGGTAGGCCTCAAAGTCTTTGTAAAATCCTCTAACAAGGTGGTTCACACATGTGAATCTAAAATCCTCTAACAAGGTAGTCTTTAATCGGACTTATCTCCTAACAGAGATTGAGATTCCTAACAGGATCTATTCTGGTGAAGAACATTGTAAGACCTTAACCGGTCTAACCTTAACCAGTCTGGTTTCTATTCTGCAGATAGTGACTTGTGAGTTCCATCTCACCGTGGTTTTTCCCAATTGGGTTTCCACGTCAAATATCTTGTGTTATGGTTGTATTGCTTTTTTGGGTGAATGTTTTATTCGCATTTTGGTTTGTATGTGTGATAACCTGTTTGATTGTCAGACTGCTTTACCGGTTTATCTTTAGACTGTGTAAGTGTTTTAGTGCAAATTTTTTTGGCATACTAATTCACCCTCCACTCTTAGTATTCATCAGTTTCAGCCCATACAAAGCTTTATTAAGTTTGCATACAAAATTTTGATCTTTTGTTGATATCCTACCTTCTAGTTACTCAATATATACTTCCCATTCAAGAATACCATTTAGAAGTGTAGATTTGATATCCTTTTGAGACACTTTGAAGTTCTTGTAGACTGAGAATGCAATAAACATTCTGATTGTTTCTAAATGTGCCATAGGTGCAAATATTTCTTCAAAGTCTTTGCCCTCAACCTGTGCATAACCCTTGCACACACATCTAGGTTTTTTTCTAACAACTTTAACTTCTTCATTTAACTTGTTTCTGAATTCCCATTTGGTTCCAATTACATTCTTGCCCTTATGTCTAGAGACAAGCTCCCATGTTTCATTCTTCTCAATTTGATTGAGTTTTTCTTGCATAGCATTAACTCAGTTCTCATCTTGAGTTGCTTCTGTGAAGTTATTGGGCTCAACCAAGGAAAGTAAAGGAAATCTTTCAGGTTGAGTATCATTTTCAGATTGAACTTCTTGTGTTCTCATTGCAATCTTTCTCCTTGTCTGCGCACCTACATTTTTATCACCAATAATCTACTCTTTTGGATGGTCTCTTAATACAATCCTTGAAGGTATCTTTGTGTCATTCCTGGCTAATTCTTGGACTATTGGCTTGGTATGAATTGGTTTAGGTTCATTTGAGTCATCTTTAGTTGCTAGAGTATACAACAAATCCTCATCAAACTTTACATGTATGCTTTCCACAATTCTACATCGCCTCATATTATAGCATTTATAAGCCTTTCTTCTTGAGTAACATCCAACAAAGTATATATCCTTCATCTGATCTAACATCAAATTTTCCAAGATTTTCATCATCATGATTTATATTACACTTACTTCCAAACACCGGAAAATGATTAATTGAAGTCGTCCTTCCTGTCCATAACTCATAAGGAGTTTTAGAGCTATTTAGTCTCAGTTGCACTCTATTTAGAATGAAAACTGCTATATGAACAACATCCTTTGAAAATCTATCAATAATCTTTGACTCATTCAATAGGGTTCTTTCTATTTCTTGCATTGTGTTATTTTTCCTTTTAACCACACCATTTTGTTGTGGTGTTCTAGCTATAGAAAACTATCTTTTTATACCATGTTTCTCACAGTACTCCTCAAATTCATTTGATGTGAACTCTCCACCTTTGTCAAACCTTAAACATTTCAATCATAGATTCATCTCATTTTCAATTATAGGCCTAAAAGCACTAAATTTTTCAAATGATTTTGATTTTTCTTTCAATAAGCACACCCAAATCATTCTAGTGAAGTCATTTATGAACAACATGAAATATTTTTCACCATTCCAACCTTTTATTCTCATGGGTCCACATAAATCAGTGTGAATCAGCTCAAGTGGTCTTGTAGTTGAAAGCTCTTTACTCTTGAATCTCACTTTTGTTTTCTTGCAAATTTGACAATGCTTACATATAATGTATGATGGATTTGTAATAGAAGGCATACCTCTTATAGCCTTCTTTGAGATAATTTTGACAAGACTGTCAAATTTCATATGTCCTAACCTTTTATGCCATAGCTAGCTTTCATCCTTTTGACTCATGAGACATTTGGATCAATTCCTTTCCTCGAGCTTATTATGTACAAGTTTCCATCCATTCTATGTGCAACAATAATTACTCTTCCATTTTCTTGATATCACATATGATTTGAACAACTGCTATCAACATACCAAGTACCATTCTCATCTTGTACATGAAACACTGCCTGGACAAGAAGAGACTTCCCTACATTTTTTTCTTCCTTCTTCACCTCCCATTCTATTTTGGTATCTTTCTCATGATGTACTTCAAGTTTAGTCCTTTTTTCTCCTTGAGTATTTATTTTGTTATCTTGTTTGGGAGACTTAATACAACTTCTACAAAATTTTGCTATATGACCAACATTGTTACATTTATAACATACTGTGGTGAAATCAGTAAGAGGTGCAAATGGATTTTTACTCATGAAAGTATTTCTTCTCATATTAATCCTACAATCTATTGCCTTATGAGGGTAAGTGCACCAAGATGGGGGACCAAAAAAAGTGACAATTTTTTTTCGCCCCCATCAAGCCTTATGGCATGCACCAAATAAGGAATGCTCTCTATTTGGTGCACACCAAATAGGGTTGGCATGTCGAACCTAAGGTATGGGAACTCCATTTATATTTGGCATATTCCAAATAAGGCGAGTGCCAAATAGGGAAAGTGCCAAAATTGGTGTGCACCAAATGGATTTGCATTATGACAAGTGCATTTTCATTTTGGAAACTAGAAATTTGTCTTTGTCTTTCTCTCTCTCTCTCTTCAAATATATACATAAAATATAACATAACTCACATTTCTATTTTTATTTTCCTTTCTTATAATTTAAGTTACATTTTATGTATATATTGTCAATATGTTTGAGAGTAGTTTCAGATCTCTAGGACCTATAATGCAGATTCTAGTTTTTAGAGTATTCAAATAAATTTCAAACTTAGTCAAATTTTAGTAATCAACATGCTCTCTCTCTCCAGTATCTCTGTCTCTTTTCCTCCTCTTGCACTTAGGCTTTCTCTCCCTCTAGTGTCTCCCTCAACCTTCACCTTCCTCCTCACTCTCTCCATCCCTCCCTCTCTCTCTCTCTGTGGTTGACGGAAAGAAAGGAAAATATCAAGGAGGTAGTGGTTGATGGAAAGGAAAATACCAATGATAGAGAGATCCCAAAGGGAAAGAGAGAGAGAGAGAGAGAGAGAGAGAGAGAGAGAGAGAGAGAGAGAGAGAGAGAGAGAGAGAGAGAGAGAGAGAGAGAGAGAGAGAGAGAGAGAGGCATGATGGAAAAAAAGGGAGAGACCTCAGAGAGAGAGAGAGAGAGAGATGGAGAGAGGAAGGGGTTGATGGAAAGAGAGGGATACACTAAGTGAGAGAGTGGCAGAGAGAAGGGAAGGTAGGGGTTGAGAAAAAGGGGGAGAGACTTTAGAGAGATAACACTACCTTCCTCCTTCCTTCTCTCTCACTTGAGCTCTCTCTCTCTCTCAACCCCTCTCTTCCTCCCTCCATCTCTCTCACATGGGATCTCTCTATCTCTATCTCCAATATCTTCATCTCTTTCAACCCTTCCTTCCTCCCTCCCTCTCTCTGGTCTCTTACTCATTTTCATCCCTTCCTCCCTCTCACTCAGGCTCTATCTCTATCACTCTCTCTTAGGTTAGGCTATGGAGGGAGAGGGGGAAAGGGAGGGGAGAGGATGGAGTATAGAGAGAGGGAAAGAGGGAGAGATTATTGAGAGAAAAAGAGAAAGAGAGCATGAGAGAAAGAAAGAGTTTTAGAGGGAAATATAGAGAAACTTGAGAGAGAAAGAGAAAGGGAGGGGGAGCGATAGAATGTGAGAGAGATGCTTGAGAGAGGGGGGAGAGAGAGAGAGAGAGAGGAAATAGAGAATATGGGGGAGGGAGAGGGAAAGAGGGAAAGAGAGGGATATAATAGGAGAAGGTGACACATAAGAGAGGGGGAGAGAGAGAGAGGGTGAGAGGAAAGGAGACTTGAGAGAGAAAGAGAAAGGGAGTGAGAGGGAGAGAGGGAAAAAGAGTTAGAGGGAAAGAGAGAAAGATTTGAGGGAGAAAGAGAAAAGGAGGGGAAGGGGGGGGAGAGAGGGAGAGAAGAAAAGAGATGGGGAGGAAAAGAGAGATACTTGAGAGAGAAAGAGAAAGGGATGTAGAGGGATAGAGGGAAAGAAAGGGATAGAGACACTTGAGAGAGAGAGAGACTAGATATAGAAAGAGAAAGAGATAGGGGTGAGAGAGGGAAATAATGGAGAGAATCAAAAGAATGGGAGAGAGGAACACTTGAGAGAGAGAGAGAGGTGGAGGGGGAGGGAGAGAGGGAAATAGAGAAAGATAGAGATGGAGAGAGACTTGAGAGAGAGAGAGAAAGAGGGAGAGAGAGAGAGAGAGAGAGAGAGAGAGAGAGAGAGAGAGATGGGGAGGGAAAGAGAGTGACTTAAGAGAGAAAGAGAAAGGGATGGGGAGGGAGAGAGGGAAAGAATGGGATAGAGACACCTGAGAGAGAAACTTGAGATAGAAAGAGAAAGAGATGGGGAGGGATAGAGGGAGAGAATGGAGAGAATGAAAAGAATGGGAGAAAGGGACACTTGAGAGAGAGAGAGGTGGAGGGGGGGGACAGAGGGAAAGAGAGAAAGAGAGAAATATAGAGATAGAGAAAGACTTGAGAGGGAAAGAGGGAAAGAGATAGGGAGAGAGGGAGAGAAGGAAAGAGAGGGAGAAAGATATGTGGAGGGAAAGAGAGAGACTTGATAGACAAAGAGAAAGGGATGGGGAGGGAGAGAGGGAAAGAATGGGATAGAGACAAATGAGAGAGATACTTGAATTAGAAAGAGAAAGAGATAGGGAGGGAGAGATGGAAATAATGGAGAGAGGGACACTTGAGAGAGAGAGGTGGATGGGGAGGGAGAGAGGGAAAGAGAGAAAGATAGAGATAGAGAAAGACTTGAGAGGGAAAGAGGGAAATAGAGAGGGAGAGAAAGAGTGAGGGGGAAAAGGAAAGAGAGGGAGAAAGAGATGGGGAGGGAAAGAGCGATACTTTAGAGAGAAAGAGAAATGGATGGAGAGGGAGAGAGGGAAAGAATGGGATAGAGAAACCTGAGAGAGAGATACTTGAGATAGTAAGAGAAAGAGACAAGGAAGGAGAGGGATAGAATGGAGAGAATGGAAAAATTGGAGCGAGGGAGACTTGAGAGGGAGAGAGAGAGAGAGGTGGAGTGGGAGGGAGAGGGGAATAGAGAGAAACATAGAGATAGAGAGAGACTTGAGAGAGAGAGAGAGAGAGAGAGAGAGATGGGGAGGGAGAGAGGGAAATAATGAGATAGAGACACCTAAGAAAGGGGTAGAGAGAGAGGGAGGGAAACACACACACACACACAAAGAGAGAGAGGGAGGGAGAGATAGAGATAGAGGGCAAGAGGGGATTGGGAGGGAGAGAGTGAAAAAAAGTTAGAGGGAAAGAGAGAGAGAGAGACTTGAGAGAGAAACCAAGTTAGAGGGAAAGAGAGAGAGAGACTTGAGAGAGAAACCAAGTTAGAGGGAAAAGAGACAAACTTGAGAGAGAAAGAGAAAGGGAGGGGGAGGGAGAGAATGGACAAAATGGGATAGAGACACTAGAGAGAGAGAGAGAGAGGGAGTGGGGGAGATATAGAAATACTTGAGAGGTGGATACATCGATTGTTATGGATTATTATCAAAAGAGTTATGGTAGTGTAGACTATGTTTTTATGGTGGATTCTCTTTATCTTTCTTTCTTCATTGGTAGTGAGCCTTTCAGGGCAGTGAGCCCACCAATAGTGAGCCTTTCATGGGAGTGAACATCTTGGCAGGGAGCCATCCTTTGTAAAAATCACCTTAACCGATGTTTATATATTGAGAATTAGGGTATGTATAGGATCATGAGGGGCCAAAAAGTGGTGATATCCTTACTAAAGTTTAGATTGATAGGCTAATTGAAAAATATCTATAACTTTCAACTGGTATCACATTTTTGAATTCAAAACATGTATCACATCCTATGATTTGTATAGTATAGTATTAAAAAAAAATAATTGAATTTCATAAAGTTCTAACCAAGTTATCATGGTCAGACATATGAATTTTTTATATTTTTAAAATGCTATAGTAAAAAAATTATAATTAATTATTTTTGCATAGAAAAATACAAAAAAATATGTGTCACATCCAGACATGAGTCTTCTACTTATATCTAAAATCTTATGAAAAAATATTATGATTTGTTTGTGGTTAGGGTGGTTAGAAAGACACTTTCTTCTTACTTTTTTCGTGAAATTTTAGTACTATTGCATTGAAATTTTAAATTTTCATCAAATAGATTTTTTTTCTTGAAAAAAAAACTAGTAGCTTAGAAACTAAATTCATTTTTCTATAGATTCTATTCATACTTATTTTTGAAATAATGTCAGTAACTTATTCAAATTTTTTATGTCAAGTTGCCTAACTCTATTTTTCTGATTTTCATTGCCACTTAAGGGCTTGTTTGGCCCACCATGATCCTACACATACCCATTAGCATTATTCATGGTTTTTCCTTTGGGGTTTCCACATAAATCCTAGGGTTTCTTTTTTCTGATCTGTTTCATGTATGTACTCTCATTATTTGTTAATTTTGTTAATCATTCTAGATTTATGAATTAAATTGTTTTTCTTAATTTATTGTCAACTGATTCATCCCCCCTCTTAGTTTCCCAGACATTCAAAAATTGGTATCAGAGCTTTGATTCCTTGATATAAAGCTTAACCACTTGAGATAGATCCTGATCTGATGGCACTCAAGTTATCCATTCCTATATGTGAAGGATTTGATTATAGCTTCTAGAAAGTGAAGATGAGAGGTTATTTGGTTTCTCTAAGTTACAACACTTGGAAGGTTGTGGATACTAAGTATGTTCTACTGGTGAATGGTCTTAACACTCCAGATGAGATTCATGCCTATGAAGAAAATGAAAAAGAATGGTATGTTATTTTCAGTGCATTATCGAAAATTGAAGTAACTAAAGTAATCTCTTTGAATACTTCTTATGAGCTTTCGTAGAAGTTGAAAAACATCTATGAAGGAAATGAGAGAGTCAAGTTGACAAAGAGGTTAACAACTAAGAGAAGATACAAAAACCTAAGGATGGAAGAAGGAGAAGACATTGTAAGTTATTTTGAGAAGGTTGACACTGCATTGAATGAAATCAAAGAATTCAAAGGCACCTTGAGTGATGATGATTTGATTGACAAAATCCTGATGACATTACCAGTAAGCTATAGGGATAATATTTTAGCAATTAAAGAAACCTATGTTCCAAAGAAGTTCACCAAAGAGCATCTTTTTGGTACCCTGACAACATTCGAAGTAAGAAAGTTTGGAAAGGACAAAGACAAATCAGAGACTGCATTCAAGGCATTTGAAGATAGTCTGGATGATGAAGAGAGGCCCGATGAGGTGGAAGCAAATTTTGTGAGAAAACTGAAGAAAGGCATTGGCAAGTACAAAGGTATGTTACCCTTTAAATGTTTTATATTTGGAAAGATTGGTCATATTGCAACTAGATGTTTGGAAAAGGGAACTAGAGAAAAAATTAAGGAAAACGAGGGAAAATTCAATAAGAAAGCATATTATGTTAAGGATGATGCTGACATTTCAGGTGATGAATTAGACTATGAGGATGGTGATTGTTTTTTTTCTGGTAGAAAAGGATGTTCCTAAATTTGACATCTCTAAGATTGTTTCTAATGCATTTCATGCTAGAAGAGATAATAATGAGTGGTTTATTGATAGTGGATGTTCAAATCGTATGATCGGTGATAAAAGTAAGTTCGTAAAACTTGAAAAATATGATGGAGGTTCTGTTAGATTTGGACATGATCAGACAACACAAATTTTTGGTATTGGGTCAATTACTTTTGATGAAAAACATAACACTGACAATGTTTATTTATGTTAAGGGTTTACATCAGAATCTCGAGTGTTGGATAGATGTTTGAAAATGGATACAATGTTATTTTTTAGGACAATGGATGTGAAATCTAGAAGGATTCTGAAATAGTCATTGCAACTGGAAGAAGGACAAATGGAAATATGTACCAATTGGAAGGAGCTATAAAACATTGTTTAATATCACAACTTGATGACAATTGGCTATGGCGTCGGACGATGTGTCATATCAATTTTGACAACTTGGTATAGATTAGTTCAAGGTGTGCAGTAAGAGATTTTTCCAGATTGACTAAAGTGGAAAAAAACATCTATAGGGAATGTCAAGTAGGAAAGAAGACTAGAAGCGTATTTAGAGGAAAGGAGTACTCGTCCACTAGATTATTGGATTTGGTGACACAGATCTTTGTGGTTTGACTCAAACAAGGAGCCTACAAGGTGAGAGGTATTTCATGTCATTGATTGATGACTACTCTAGAATGACTTGGGTTACATTTCTAAGAGAGAAATTTGAAGTATTAGAAAATTTCAAGATATTCAAGGTAAAATTTGAAAATGAGGTTGATAGGAAGATCAAGTGTTTAAGGTTTGATACAGAAGGAAACACCATACAATTTGATAATGTTAAGGTCTTCATCCATAATTTCTTTTGTTAGTGTGTCCATTTTTTTTTTTCAAAAAACAACATGTCATATTTCAGCCACAGAGTTTTACTCATTTATTGAATTTTGAAAAAAAATATTTTTTTAGAAACTAAAGTCCATACTACACAATTTTAAAAATAAAATAAAAATTTGATTGGTTTTCACAAATTTTTAGGGGGAGTACACTCAAATTTCTGCTTTTTAGGATGTGTCCACTTCGATAATTAGTAAGAAATCATATATTCATTAAAAAATTAGCCAGAAAATATGGCATAAATTACATGGTGTTAGCTAATTTCTCACCAGAGAGATTCTGAAAATTCCAAAAAAGAGTTGACATTTTAGGGGGAGCACACTAGGTGATATGCTATGTTTTTTATGAAAAAACAACAACACTTTATGTGCTCCCCCTTTTTGAAACCCTTAATCTCCACCATTTTCAAAAAAAAAATAGTAGTTTAGAAAGTATACTTGGAACACTACAACTCTTGTTCTTGCCGCATCCTCATATTTTAAGTGTAATTATCTTTGTTTTCTTGTCAAAGTTCAGACTCTGCTGATTTTAGAAAAAAAGTGGCATCTTAAGACCCATTTTTGGTCCCCCATCTTTGTGTACTTACCCATGACCAAATGTATTACATGAGAAACATTAGTCAAGAAAAGAATGATTGAACCTGAATGCTTGTTGTTACCTAGCAGGAGGTGATCTTTTGAATCTTCTCTTTTTATTGATAACATCAATGAATCTCTCAGTTTCCTTGTTTTTATATTTCTTGTCAGTTGTCATGTCCTCCTTTTCTATAGTTGATTAGATCTTCTCTTCATATTTCCTTTTGTCTTTAGATTTTACAAAGACATCACTAATTTTGTCTTTGCATCTCTTCTTATCTATTATAGTGTTGGTAGAACACTGTCCCTTCTCACAACCTAGCCCATCCAAGATATTAGACTTCCATTGTTTACTCAACATGTTGTCCTAGGCTTTAGTGCTTTTGTCATACTTCCTTAGACATATTATCCTGGCCTTAAGTAGCTCACATTTCCTTTTCTTTGGCTTGCAATTTTTCTGTCAAAGAATCCTCTATCTTCTTTGCTTCTTCAATTTTAGTTTTGAGATTGATGATTAGTGCTTTAAATTCCTCAATTTATTTTTGTACTTTTGATTCTTTTCTCTTACATGATCCAATTCATCCAAATAAAAAATGAGCTCTCCTTCCAAATCAACCTCAACTTCTTCTCCACCATTATCAGTCTTTTTAATCTCAACCTCAACAATGACCATGAATAAATGTTCCCATTTCCAAGTTTAGTGACATCTTCTGCATCACTTTCAACATTAAAGGTATCACTATCTTCTTTGGAATATAGACTCTTCTGGTTCTTTCCTTTCTTAGGAAATTTTCATTGATTTTAATTTTCCTTTTTGTTTCTATGTTGGGATGCATAATGTTCTACTTTATCACATTCAAAACATTTGAATGGTAGTTTTCCTTTGTACTTACCTAATTCTCTTCTTAATCTACTTACAAAGTTGGCATCTTCTTGGTCTGAATCTTCCACCTTAGTGGCCTTAAATGTAGCTTTTCTTTTTGATGTATCACCTTTTTCAATTCCCATTTCATATTTAGAAAAAGGTCCAAATAGTAATCTATAAAAAAACTTATCTAATTCTTTAGCTTCTTCAATAGCTAAGACTTTTGAGTCATACCTAGAGGGTAGAGATATTAACACCTTATTCATGATCACAACATCCTTAACCTCTCCATCGAGTCCTCTGATAGCATTGACAACTTTATCCACTCTGAGGAAATGTTTCACAATTCATTCTTCTTCATTTTCAATCCCTCAAACTAAGCTCTATAACTCTGTAATTTTGCTTGTTTAATTCTGTCATCACCCTCATAGATACTATGAAGTTTGTCCCAAATCTCTTTTACAGTTTTAAAGTGCATTACTTTTACAAATTTTGAGTTTGATAGTCCACACAATATGGCATTCTTTTCTTTTGCATTACTCTCATATTCCTTCTTCTCATCAAGAGTAGATGGAGAATTGGTAGGAGGTGTATATCACGTCACAACTGACAGCAAAATATCAAATCCAAGACAAGAAATATAGGATTTCATCCCAATCTTCCAAAAAGCATAGTCTGTTTCATTGAACACTAGTTCCTTGTTAGATGAAGTTGCTTCATTACTAGCCATGTCCTCAAGACCAAGATCTACCCTGAGTGGTTAAGTCTATACCAAAGAATTGTGCTCTATTACCAATTGTTGAACACACAAATACATTGAGAAGGGGGGTTGAATTAGTGTATACTAAATACTTCTAAAAACACTTTTCAACATTTACAAGTAATTACCCATATAATGCAGACGCATGTGAAGATCAACAATAGAGAAGACAACACCAAGATATATGTGGAAAACCCAAGATGGGAAAAAACACAGTGAGAAAATGATTCCTAGAGCTACTGTCCAAATCCAACCTCACAAATGTATCAACTATTTACAATTAATTTGAAGACACCAATCTCCCACAGTTTATGGACACCAATCCAAAGGAGCACCAACCCTTATGGTAATTTACTCAAAATTTGGGAGACCAATCCCTTTACAACATTCAAGACTACAATCTTGATAAAATAAGAAAAATGAATTAAAATAAACCTTGGTAGTTTTGTTGTCTCTCTTAAAAAATCTGGTTCACACCCTTTCAACTCTGCAACTTTCCTTCTCTGTTGCTCAGATTGATAAAATAATATTAGCTCTCACTCTGTCTTGCTTCTCTAGAACTCCTTAATCTTTCCACTTTTCAGGTATGTGCAGGATCATGGTGTGCCAAAAAGTGGCGATATGAAAAAATAGCCTTCTCCACTTGCCTAAAAATGCGAAAAATCCATGTTGACTTTTTGGTTGTCTTGGATGTTAGTACATCTTGCCATTACAAAAACCCAAGGAAATTATCGGATATCCAAAATTATCAGATAATATCAGATATCAGATATTAATGGGATATTATATTAAAAACATATATATTATATATAATATATTATATATTATATTATATTATATTATATCATATTATATATAATATATAATATATTATATATTATATTATATTATATTATATCATATTATATATAATATATAATATATTATATATTATATCAAATTAATGATTAATAATGGGGAGCGAGAAAGAGCAGCCGAATAGCGAAAGCCACCAGGATGCATGCGAAAGAGAGAAACTAGGGCAAGACCACCTGCGAAAACCTGTCAAATGGAGAATACTGGAAGTAGACTGGGACGATCAGGGAATGCCAAATAGTCAAGAAAAACAAGCATGTCACAAACCAATGGAGAAAACCACAAATGCCTGGAACAATTGGCATCCAAAATGAAAAATAGAAAGCGACACAATTGAAATCGACCTCACTGAGGAAGTAGATGAAGACAGACACATCCTTGAAACTCATGCGGCTATCACCAGATTTGTTGGACCAAAAACGCCCAAGAAAATCATTCACACATGGGTGGACGAAAATTGGGGAAAGCATGTTGTCGTCAAATTTCTTCCCAAAAATTTCTTCATCACTGTATTCAAAGATGGTATGGACATAGATTACACCCTAGATCTAAAAACTGGTTTTTAGACACATATCCTCTATACATCCAACCATGGGCACCAAATTTTGATCCAACATCCTTGGCGGAATATGAAACACCAATTTGGATAAGATTATTTAATTTGCCAATAAAGTATTGGAGCGATCAAAGTCTGGAAAGAATTGGTCGAACATTGGGTATTATGCTAGAAATTGACAAAGGAATTATAGAACAGGATCTATACACATGTGTGAGATTGAAAATTGCAGCCATTAAAAAGATTCCACAATCAATCACCCTCCTATCAATGGATGGAGAATGGACCCAAAACATTGAAACAAAAAAGGAAATAAAGCCATGCACGAAATGTGGAAGTAGACTACATCAAACTGAAAGTTGCAGAATTTTTGTTAAAAAAGCTTTTGATAGACCCCAAAGGAACCCTAAAAAAGTTTGGAGAAGAAAAGAAAACATTCCGCCACAGGAAGGCCAAGGATTAGAGGTCATCCCCCTAAAAGTACAAATAGATAGCACCCCACAGAACATCTCACAGACCCCCTTTGAGGAACTAGCGAACAAGTCTTCGGACAAAAACCAATCTAACAAAGGAATTGAGCCAAAATTAACTGAGAAGGAGGCACAAGGCAATCAAGAGGAAGACTTGGAAGGACAAGTTGAAACCTGCTCAAAGAACTCAGAACCAACAGTGGATAGAGATGAGCTTGATATATTAGATCCAAGATGCATAAGTCAATCTGCTAACACCTTTCTTGGTAGATCCAAAGGAATGAGAGGGAGAAGGAGCCACAAGATGATAAGAGAACAAAGAGCAAAGGAAAAAGGAATTATTAGTATATTGGATTACATGAAAGTACCCAAGGGAGGAAACCCCTCCCTTAGAGAAAGATGAAGGTTACATCCAAGATTGTCAAGGGCCTATCTGCCCCTGACAAAAAGTTCTTGTTCAAAAGAGTTTTGAACAAGTTAGATTCAGATCTAGTTATGTTGCAAGAAACCAAACTTAGTGGAGAAAAAGCTATGGAACTTATGAAATACTGCTTCAGATGGGAAGGTGTTTCCCAAGATGCTCAAGGCACTGCTGGAGGGTTGGGATTAATGTGAAACCCGACTTGTGTGGAGGTCAATCCAATTGCATCATTCAATAATTGGATGGCATGCATTATTCACCATAAAACAACAAACCTCAATTTTCCTCTGTTCAACATATATGGACCTATTAGAACAGAAGAGAAACTGAAACCCTGGACAAAAATTACTGATCAAGCTAGGCTACTCGATTTGGATAAAACAATAATGGTAGGAGACTTAAATGCTATACTGGACATCGATGAAAAGGAGGGAGGTCTCAGGAAATCTACAAAGGTGATAGATGATTTCAGGGATTTTGTATCAAATTGCAAATTGATAGATATTATACCAAAAAATGGTCGGTTTACTTGGACAAACAGAAGACTTAATTTTTCAAAAATCTCAGAAAGATTAGACCGCTTCTTTGTCAGGGATTGGTGGATAAGGGGTGAATTTGTCATGGAGACTAACATTATTCCTCAAATCGGCTCAGATCACTTCCCTCTATCCCTATCAATCACGCAAGAGTTAACTGGTAAGAAAAACTATTACAAATTTTTAAGCATGTGGTGGCACGATCCAAATCTCATGACCAATCTTAAAAATTGGTGGTTAGAAGGAAACATTTTTTCTAGTTCCCCAAGCTACAAATTCATGAAACGAATCCACTTTCTAAAAAATAAACTCAAAATCTAGAATAGATTCTCCTTCAAGAACATATTTGCAGAAAAAAAAAGATTAGATGAGGAAATGGAAACTATTAGTAATCAGGTTATGGTAGACGGAATGACAAATTCCGACTATGAATTAGAAAAAAAATTAAAAGAACAGTATGGGGAGATTTTAAAGAGGGAAGAAACATACTGGAAGGACAAGTCTAGAGAACTGTGGATAGGGGATGGAGATTTGAACACAAAATTCTTTCATGCATCCTCCAAAGATAGAAGAGCCAAGAACAAAATCAATGCAATCAAAGATGAACAGGGCTCACTAAAAAAATCTGAGAAAGAAATAGAGCAAGCACCACTAGATTACTTCATAGGGCTGTTGGGAGAAAAGGACCAGAATGATAATGAGAATTTCCCTATAATTTCAGAGGTGATTGACAAACTTATAATAGAAGGGGATTGTGAAATGTTGTTTGCACCTTTTTCACTAGAAGAAATAAAAAAGGCTACCTTTTCTCTACATCCACATAGGGCACCTGGACCGGATGGACTGACTGCAGAAATCATCCAGAAATGTTGGGATTTTATGGGCAAAGACATTTGGTCTGTAGTTGAGGAATTCAGAAAGAAGTAGAAGTTCATTAAAGAAATAAACCACACTCTAATTGCACTAATACCCAAGAAGTAGGACTCTGAATCAATGAAGTATTTTCATCCCATATCCCTATGAAACACAATTTACAAAATCATCTCCAAAGCCTTGGCTGAAAGACTAAAGAAACTGCTTCCTAAACTCATATCAGAAAATCAAAATGGATTCACTCCAGGAAGGGAAATAGCGGACAACATCATCTTGGTTTCTAAAATCATTCACTCTATCCATAAAGAAAAGCAAAAAGGTATGATCATCAAAATTGATGTAGCTAAAGTATATGATCATGTTGTTTGGAATTTCTTAATATGTGTCCTTACAAAGTTTGGATTCCCTGGAAAATGGATTGAGTGTATCAAATTTTGCATATCTATGGTAAACTTTTCACTGTTGGTAAATGGAAATGTATGCAGATTCTTTGGTGCCAACAATGGTCTGCGATAGGATGACCCTTTGTCCCCAACCCTTTTTGTGCTCATGGCTGAAGTGTTAGGAAAACTGATTCAAAAAAGACAAGCAGAAAACACATGGAAAGGAATCAAAGTGCATGAACAGATGAGAGCAGTCACCCATTCTCAGTTTGCTGACGACACCATTATCTTTGGAGAAGTGACAATTGAGGAAGCAAAATGCATTATGAATACATTGGACAACTACTTAGAACAGTCCAGGTAGATTATGAACAAGCAGAAATCACAAGTAATATTTTTGAACACCAATAAGAAATCTCAGCAAAGAATTACAAATCTCATGGGGATAGAAATTGCAGACCTCCCCCTAAAATATCTTGGAGTCCGAATAGACAAAGGTTGCAGACAATCACAAAAATGGGATGATGTGAAGAATTCTTGTTTAGCAAAATTAGATCAATGGAAGAATAGATGGCTATCACAGGCAGGGAGATTCATCATGGTAAAATCAATACTTTCAGCTATCCCAATTTACAATATGTCTTGCTTCAAGCTTCCATATGCTACTGGAAAAAACTTAGACAATATTCTAAGGAAATTTGTATGGGAAGGAGCTAAGGAGACCAAAAAGATACCTCTCATAAATTGGGATACAATGTGCATAGTAAAAGAAGAAGGAGGTGTTGGACTAAGGAAAATGGACTTGCAGAATAAAGCCTTGGGTGCAAAACTGGCATGTAAAATGTACACCAAGGCCCAGAAGCTATGGTGTAGGATATTCCAAAGGAAGTATCTGGACTCGGAAAACCCAAACAGAATTCTTACCATGGTGAACTCTGAAAGAGGATCAGCCACATGGAACTTTCTGTGGGACTGTAGAAGCATCATAACGGAGCATATTTCTTGGCATGTTGGGAATGGCAGAATGGTTAAATTTTAGAGAGATTCTTGGGAAGGGGAACCCGCTCTGATGGAATTAATCAATAAGCATGACTGGATCAAGAGCATGGAGAACACTTGGGGCCAATTTGTTGGCGATTACTTTGACATAGCTAAAGAAAAGGATGGGAAAAGAGCATGGAAATAGTTCACCAATGGATGCCCAATATTATGCAACCAAAAAAATCAAATACTAAAAGGCAGGGTCATCCCAATATCATTAGAAGAAGACAATATTTTCTGGTGTGCTACCAAATCTGGTGCATATTCAGTAAAACTTGGATATGAAGTTCAAAGGAATAAAAATTCTAATCCGGAATGGCCATACAAGTTATGCTGGGACAAGAAGCTCCTACCAAAAGAAGGAGCATTCTTGTGGATAGCACTCCACAATAGAATTCTAATTGGGGATAGATTAAAAATGGTAGGCATTGAGGGCCCCAACATGTGCATCATGTATAGAACACAAGAAGAAACTGCCAATCATCTACTTTATAACTATCCTTATGCGGAAACCTGCTGGAATTGGTTCTTTGAGAATACAAATTTCAAATGTGTCAGGAATGAACAGTTATGTAACTTCCTCATTGCATGGCCTATCAAGCACAACTCAAAATGGAGTGACCTCTGGATAGTTGGACCATCATAGATTACATGGCATATCTGGAATGAAAGGAACATGAGGATATTTAAAGAAAAAGAGCTCCCAGTAGACAAACTCATTTGCAATATCAAAAGTGCAATTGAAGAAACTATCAATGGAAAAGTAAGAAAATATAAAATAATGCATATAATGAATGGGATCGCATGATAGAAAAATATTGGCTTCTAAAAAGACAGACATACATCGCGCTCACCACCAATAAGAAACTGGATAGAAAGAATGTCAGATGGAAAGCTCCGCAAGAGGATTGGCTAAAACTAAACTTCGATGGTGCGAGTAGAGGAAACTCGGGAGAAGCTGGTCTGGGTGTCATAATCAGATATAACATGGGAGATATTCTTCATGGAGCATATGGTGACCTTGGCCATGTCACCAATAATGTGGCAGAAATCAAAGCTTTAGAGGCAGGATTGAATCTATGTATACAAAAAGGACTCTCCAAAATCATCATTAAGAGAGACTCACAGATTGTTATAAATGGGATAATCAAATCATAATTTCACAGTTGGAATTTGGAAAAATGGCTTCCCTGAATTAACCAGGTACTCAGCTCGATTGGAACTTATGATATCAATCATGTATACAGAGAAGGGAATCGGTTGGCAGACCATCTAGCAAATCTGGGAGTTGACTGCAATAATGAAATTGTCACATTTGACAAATACTCGATGATAGAAAGCATTATTGAGCTAAGCAAGATGGATTCTTCATGCGAAGGCATCGGTTAAAAAATCCAAGGAATAAACATCCCGACCCAAGATATGTAGGTGGCAAGAGATATATGGGTCTGCCTTCATAATATATCTTGGATCGGGATTATGTAATCAGGGTGGCAGGTGAATAGTCTTAGTTTTTATGTTATGTCTGAAGGAAAACAGTATGTAACCATATTTTGATACATTAATATAGGGCGCTATCCCCATAAAGATAGCACTTACCTTAATATATATATATATATATATATATATATATATATATAATATACATTAGATTATATATGATATACATTATTTAAAATGCAAAAACCCTAAAAAAATTGGATATCTAATTTTGGGGATAAAAAATTGTGATTTTCTCATCTGAGGTATGATTTCATGCCATTTTGTTGTTTTCTATCAATTTTTTTTGCGTTTTTAATTTGTTTTTTGTTTTTTCATTGAAACTAGGTTTTTCTAATTGAAATACAATTTTCTTTCAAATTTGTTGATTAAATGGATATTTTCAAATTCAATCAGGTTAAATGGGGGATAACAATGAAAATCGTGAACAACCACAACCACCAAACCCTCCTGTAGAAAACCCTCCATTGCCAAACCCCTCCTCAATTTAGGATTTAATTGCCCAAAATTTGAACCAATTGAGGGGCATTGCAGATGTTTATATTAGAATCCCTCCTCTAGCCCCAATGTTAGATCCCCTCAAAGCTTTAATAAATAATGTACAAACTGTCACTGAGGAGCACAATGCCGCTCTTTTGTGGTGAGACTCTGTGAGGGCTAAATATGTGAATGGCTTGACCTATGATGAGGTCAATGAGCTTGATATTTTGAAAGCTGATATTGATGCATTGTTTGACAATCCCCACACTAGACAGCCCGTAGATGTGAAAAAAACAAAACTTTCCATAAAATGGTGTACAAATGATGATATGGTGAAAAATTTCTGCGATTGTTGGTGGATGTTTTTTGATAAACCACCCAACAACAATCTTGATGTCCCATTTTATTTTATTAAAAAATTGTATGCTGAGTTTGTTTTGGGCAAGCATATCAACTACTTTGACATCAAGCCTTTCTAGGGTGTGGGTTTAGGTATGCCTCAAGATAGACCTGGGGTAGTTTGAGTAGTACAGGTCCCATATGTCCCCCCTCCTCTTGTTGATCCCCCATCCCTAGTGCAACATGGAGACATCATTTCTGAGATAGTGTCACCAACTATATCAACTATTCACTCTTTGAGTAGCTTTTTCGTTTCTCAGGCTGGGGCACTAGCTCAGTGATGCAGGAGCACCTAAGGGTGAGAAAAGACCCTTTCAAATTTTGGAAATTTTGTCTTAAGCATTGGTGTTTGTCCATTAGGTTGTTTGTTTGGAGCTTGGAGTGCATTTTGACTTCTTTTGAAAATTTCATGTATCGGCTTACCTATACCGATAACTCGATGAGGTGCCATCAGCTATCGGTGGGGCTATTTTCTACCTACCCCGATAGGCCGATGAGGTCGCAAGTGGAGTAGAGCGAGCGGAGTGAGTCTATTGTGGAGCCATTGGGTATCGGCAAGACATGTTTTGGACTAACCCAATGACCCGATGGGAAAGCATGCAATTTGAAGCGCACCATCGGCCATCGGCAGAACATGTTTTGGGCTATACCGACAACCCGATAAGGAAGGTTTTCGTGGGGAGCGCACCATCGGCCATTGGACAGACTATCTCGATGCTAACCTGATGACCTAATGAAAACCAATGTTGAAGTACACAATGTACAGAATGCCATCAAACATCGGAGTAAGTATTTTTTGACTACTCCGATGACCCGATAGGAAAACATGCGAGTTGTAAACCGCCATGGGACGTCCTGATTAGTGTTGTGGTGCAAACTTGATGACCCGATGAAGATTGAAAGACAGTTACAGTGGGAAACTGACTGTGTCAAGTTTGATCTTGTCCATTAGGGATGTTCTCATGATAGGTCGCAGAGGATATAAAAGACCCAATGGGCATTCTGTAAGGGATTAGATTTTTGGATTGTTGGGTGTGATAGTTCCACAAAACGAACATCTTTTGAATAATAATTTGTAGACTATTTTTTGTTTCTCTTCTTAGAGTTTTGTAAATAATGGCTTAATCTATAAATGCCCATATGTTAGAGTAAATGTTTCTTTTCTGCATTCAATGAGTTCCAATTCTATGTTCGTGCCAAGCTCGGTTTTGTAAATAAGTTGCCATTTGTTTCTTGTTTTTTGATGGTGTCAAGTAGTCATAAAACATGGCTCTATCTTGACTCTCCATCATGGGATCTACATGACCATTGGAGGTTGTCAAGAAGAGCCAGTCATGTACAATAGAGTCCCATTTATAGCAAATCCGGGAATGGCATCAACCGTTTCAGCAAACTGGTCCTAGGCGAGCTTTATGATAGCCAGACTAGGTATCAGTGACTAAAAAGGAAAACACTTGCAGGGTAGACCAAAGACTAGGCTATCGACCTCAGACAAGAGGAAGATGGGATTGAATGGAGAGAAGGTCCCAACATGAGAATAAAATAACTTAGGAGAAGTTGTAGGTGTAATCCATGGCAGAGCAAACCCTGTAAGGTGTCTGGTTGAATTTAGTGGATTAGTGAGTTGGTGGATTTACAAAAGTGAATTCACAAGGAATAGAGTAACAACCCTTGGTAGTGAGGACCTAGAGTGGATTAGGGGAATAGAGAGACATATTCCTAGGTTAGGCTAGGAAGAAATCCTTGGAGTGAGTTAAGCTGACTCGAGCAACTAAGATACTCCCTATTAGACTGGTATCAGAGCAAGTTAAGGAATTGGGGTGAAGAGTGTAAGACTGATCTAGTATCATAAGGAAAAGTAAAGATGGTGACCAATGTAGAATTGGATAAGAAGGTCACTGACCAAGAAGATGAAAACCGATTGCTCAAGGAAAGGTTGGAGTAGTTGGAGCAGAAACTGGGTGTGATGGAAGTCAAGACAGTAGAAGTGAGTGGGAATATAGACAAGAAGGGTGAAATGTTGGCAATAAAGGATGAAGTCCCTACACCAGACCCTATTATTGATCAAGAACCATTCTTGAAGGCTTTGAAGGCAAAGAGTGGAAAGTCTTTGGAAGGAGTACCACTATTTAGTGGCAAGATGGAAGCAGAGTCGGTAATGGAATGGATAGAAGGAATGGAAAACCATTTTGAGTGTGACGGTGTGACTGAGGCCTAGAAGGTTAAGGTGGCTAAGTCAAGAATGAGAGGTGCTGTCGTAACTTGGTCGAAGTTTATACAAAATGAGAGAGAGAGAGAAGGTAAGAATGCCATCTCTACTTGGAAAGGGATGGTAAGCAAAATTAGAGAGACTTATCTTCTTGAGGATTATGAAGTGCAGTTGCATAGGAAAAGACAAAACCTAAGGCAAAAGGAGTTAGATGTAAGTACCTACACTGAAGAGTTCCAGAAGTTGTGTCTAAGGTCAAAAGTGATGGAGGATGAGAGCATCAGAGTAGCAAGATACCTTAATGGTCTGAGATGGAACATACAAGAAGAATTAAGTTTGTTGAGTCCAAATACCATTCACAAATGTTACCAGTTGGCCCTGAAGGTAGAAGAAAAGAATAAGAGGAAACATGAAAGCACTAGTAGAGGCAGAGGTAGAGGCCAAGATTCAAGAGGTTTCAGAGGAAACTATAGAGGTAGAGGAAGTGAAACAAGATCACAAGGAGAGTCAAAATTGACTGAGCAGTCCAACGAATCCAGTGGAAGAGGAATTTATGGTAGAGGAAGAGGTCCTAACAACAACAACAGAGGTAGATCTGGAAGTTTTGGTGGAGGTTCATACTTTGCAAGCATGAAGTGTTACCATTGTAGTAAGTTTGGTCATCCTTCCTATAGGTGTCCAGAGATGGAAACCTCATCACATAAAGAGAAAATAACTAATTATGTGCAGAGGATTCCAGTAGTGTGAAGTCTCCTGAAGTAAACCTTGACCCAGAGAGTGGAGATAATTTGATGATTAGAAGGGTGCTAATCAAGGAGCTGGTTAAAGAAGAACCAAAACGGAGGAGGTCTCTTTTCAGGATAAAGTGCAAGATACTTGGTAAGGTCTGTAAAGTAATTATTGATTTAGGATCAACTAATAATATCATCTCCAAAGAAGCAGTAAGTAAACTTGGGTTGAGTAGCATGCCACATAGTCATCCTTACAAGGTCACATGGTTGAATAAAGGACAACATGTGTTAGTAAATGAACAAGTTGATGAATAATAAGAGGGGGGGTGAAGTAGTATGCAAAAAATCAATGCACTAAAACACTTACATAGTCTAAAGATAAATCGGCAAAGCAGTCTAATAGTCAAACCGGTTACCACACATGCAAACCAAAATGCGAATAAAGCTTTCACCCACAAAAGCAATACTACCATAACACAAGATATTTGATGTGGAAACCCAACTGGGAAAAACCACGGTGAGATGGAACTCACAAGTCACTATCTATAGAATAGAAACTAGAATGGTTAAGATTAGACTAGTTAAGGTCTTACAATGTTCTTCACCAGAACAAATCCTATTAGGAATCTCAATCTCTGCTAGGAGATAAGTCCAATTAAAGACTACCTTGTTAGAGGATTTTAGATTCACATGTGTGAACCACCTTGTTAGAGGATTTTACAAAGGCTTTGAGGCCTACCCAGTTAAGGGTTACAGGCTTGTCAAAGATGTGAGTAATCAACAAGTGTTTGATCTATCTAATAGCACAAACTGCTTGGTTAGATCCAGTATTGCTCACAGATAATGCATTCCAGTATTACTTCAGTCTTCTCTCTCTCTCTCACAGTTACAACTTGATCTTCTCAGATAAGATCGTTCTCAACTTCCACCTTAAACCCTAGCACAACATTAACCCTTTCAGCAACAACTTAAAACCCTAGACATGATGTCCTTTTAAAGGAATCTGATTTCATGTCGGTCCAATAGGATTACATTATAATTTCCTAGGTTCAATGCATCTAGACATACTCAGTAACATGACACAAAAAGCACCGTCAATGTGTCGACACTGTCAAACAATCGGTGGATTGGTAACTCATCACAGAGTATTACTGGTTCATACAAAATACCAGTTGTCGGTTTGACAAAAATGATGACTGGTAAGAATGTGTTGTGCCACTTTCCTCCCTCGTGCCGCTTGGGATCTATGAACTGCTTGGGGTCGACATGTCGTTTTAGACCAGGAAACACATTCTGCAAAATCACCACTAGTCTAAAGACTAGTATACAACATACTGGTTGGAACAAATACCAGTTGAGCACAAGCTCATACAGATAAAGGGGATCTCAATACAAGTGTGTGTCCATCAATGACAATCACAACATAAAAAACAAAAATGCCAACAATCTCCCCCTTGGGCATTGATGGCAACACTTAGGAAAATAAAAATTTTAACATCTAAGTGTTTTACAACAAAAACTTGCCATTAACAAAATTACTCCCCCTAAGCATATACACTATCCCTTAATTAACACATTGTATAGAAATTTTGCATACAAAGCATAATTATTAAGACATTAGAGCATATAGCATATATCAAAATGTCAAAACTAGATATTTATCCCCCTGTGTCAGAAGATCAAAATTTTATAACCAAAAACTAGATATATTTCTCCCCCTTTGCCAACAATGACAAAGTACCACTGAATAACCCTGTTTCCATATATATATATAAAATTTTATGACAATAATGAATAATACTTATCAAAAACCAATTTATAGTCCTACAAAAATTGTTTCATGGATAAAGACCAGGACTCAAGTAGGGAGGTTGCCACTTCCTTCTATGTCTGCATCTGGGATACCTGTTCTTCCATGGCATCTACTATGCTCAGTTACTGTGTGACTGTTAGGGCATCCAGGTTCAGATAACACTTCTGAAGAATTTGCAGTCATGGAAGTAATACCAATTGAAGCTCCTGCAAATCTCTAGACTGTGTACTGATCTCTTGCTCCATCTTGGCTGACTAGATCTGGAACCGGTGAACGGTTTGCCCATATGCTGCAAAGGAATCATAAGGTGTCTTAAATGTGCCCAAGTAGGACTGTAAGTCTATTTGAAGATTTTGCTTCTTGGCTAGCACATCGTCACAGAATAGATGAGGTTGACAAATTTTGCTGAGTAGCAAGTTTCCCTCATCTAAGGCATTCCTTATGTCCTTTTGATCTTTCAGCAATTCAGTCCTAAGCTCATTCATCTTTTTCACTAGAGCAACATTAAGAGCCTTTTGGTGCTCTTTCTTTACATTGTCCTTTGCTACTTCTTCCAGACTCTGCACCTGATCATCCACTACAGTACATAGAAGTTTGAGTTGTGCTAGTGATGATTCAATGTCAGGAAGATTAGTACCGAGGATTAAACCGGTAAGGGTGTCTACAACCGCCTGAATAATATCCTGTTCCCTTTTCCTGTGAATGACTTCAAGGCACTCTTGGGCAACCTTGATGCTCTTCATAAGCTCAGACTCACTTGCAGATTGGAGATCAATAGGACTCAAGATAACAACCGGTTTGGCTTGGCTCCTAATTTCCTTAGGAGTCTCCATCTGTATGCTCTTCATTGCTTCAGCTGTCTTGTCTACTTCTTCCTTCTTTTTCTTCTCCTTCTCTTCCTCTTCCATCTTCTTCTTGTCTTCCTCTTCTTTTTGCTTCTGCTTTTCTTTTGCCTTCTTCTTTGCTTCCTCTTCCTTCTTCTTCTATTCTTCCTCTTCCTTCTTCTTTTGTTCTTCCTCTTCCTTCTTCTTCTTCTCTTTCGCTTCCTTCTTCTTCTTTTCTTCTTCTTCCTTCTTCTTCTTCTCTTCTTCTTCCTTCTTTCTCTTTTCTTCCTTATCCTCTTCTTCTTTCTTTTTCCTATCATCTTCTTGCTTCTTCTTTTCTTCATCTTTTCGTTTCTCCTCTTCCTCTTTTCTCTTCTCTTCCTCTTTCTTCTTTTTCTCATCTTCATCCCTCTTCTTCTTCTCTTCTTGTTCCTTTGCTGCTTGTTGTGTGTCCTTAGCATGTTCACCACCCTATTTGGCTTGTTGCCCCTGTTCAGTTCCCTTAGAAGGTATGTCCTGAGTGACATCTTCTACATCCAGGGCATCAACATCAATAGTGTCGATTGGTTCTTCCACCAGGTTTCCTTCCTCATCAAAAACCTCATCCAGTTTGGAAATAACCGGTTCTTTTTCCGCTTGGAGGTTGGCCATTCGTGATTTGTGAGAGTTGATAGCATGAGCCATATGCTGATGAGTATCTTTTTCGACATCATCAATTCTCCCCTCCAACAACTAGAGTCTTCTTCTCCTTGTGAAGAAGAGACCTTTATTTTGATCTAGGGCATCGAATAATTCTGAATTTGAGAGTTCGGGAAAGTACTGTGCAAAGACTTTCTCCCTAATCTCCTATTCTTTTTCAATGGCAATGTGCCATTTATTATCTAATGCTTTAAATAATGAATCCGGTGTCTAAGATTTAATCTCTGATGGTGACCGGTCATTTTTACACAAATAAAGAATGATTTCCTGTAGTACTTCATCTTTCTCCTCGCTATTAAATTCATCATAATAGTCTACTAAATCATGAAGTAATTTTCTCCTAATATTTTTTACTGTTCTTTGACAATGTGTCAAAGGTTTGTATGAGGAGATATCAATATTTACCAGTGCGGATGCTGCCGGTTCATTCTTCTTCACCTTCTTTGTCTATCTTGCCTTCTTTGGCTTTTCATCAGACTTGGTTTCTTTGGAGTTCAGTTCATTTGTCTTAGTCTTCCTCTTTCCTTCGAAGACTTTTGCCAATGTTACCTCCAATTTCTTCTTTGCCGGTGACCGCTTGGTCACTCTTGGAGTTGCAGTGGTAGCCGGTGTCGATGTTGCATGCACTGCCTTGGCTTTCTTAGTTGCTGGTTCTTTTCCTTTCTTCACCGATGGTTCTTCAACTGGTGCAATCCTCTCCAAGTAGGTTCTGGTCCTCTTATCCTTTGGATCAAGAGGCAAGGCAATAAGGGTTGAGGCATACCCTTCCAGCATGTCATACATAACCTCATAGCCCATTGGCTCCACTTCCTCCATTCTAGGCTCAACAGCCTCCATTAAACATTTGTCCACCTGAATAGTGAAACAGATGTCATCTTCATATTTCTTCACTATATCACTTGAGATTCTTACCCTCTAACTCATCTTTCTTCTAAACTCATCAAAATATTTGTTCAGTACTTCAGGGTAGCCGGTTCCAATGGCTTGAACGCTTTCCTTTATCTGTTTGGTTACCGGTTGGTCAGGGGACCATTGGACATCTCCTACAACAAGAAAGTGGCCTTGGAAATAGAAGAACAACCCTACCAGTAGTTGTCCAAAATTAAACCTCAATGAATTATCCTGTTTGATTGCCTTAAGATTCAATAGGAGTTGCCTCTGCATACCGGTGCATAAGTCAAAAGATGCATCCTCTTTTATCATCCGGTAAGTGGCATTTACCGCTACAGCAGATACAAAATTAATCCTGTTGGCTGAAAATGTTTTATAGCCTATCACCATGCAGGCGTATTTCACCAGATCATCCTTGATAGGATTGACTATCATACCCTGTGAATCATTGGTTGAACCGGTGAGCATGGCTATTTCGATTTTGCTCCCTTTTCTCACGGCTGGCACTTCCCCTATGTTATAAAAACTGGTGACTGCATGAATTACCTGAGGCATAATATCATGCGTCCTCTCTAGGTACATCTTGTCACCATGGACTCTGCTCAAAATAATTTTGATGTGATCCTCCATGAAATCTTCTAGAAAATATACTACATTGTGGAATTTCTTCTTCTCTAAGACACTAAACTCCGGTTTTATCTTTTTGTCCTTGCCGCAAAATAGACCTAACTGAGTGTGAATGGCTAAAGACCCTAGGTCTTCTATTTTGCAATCAATATAATCAGAAATTCCCTCTTCAATTATCACTCCAGCTGGAACTTGTGATAAAGCATTATATTTGCACTTCCTCTGAATAAAACTTTCTGACTCTATGGATGTACTCGAACTGGTATGAGATGCAGAAGCCATTGTAGAGTATTTCAAGAACACGAAAAATACCTTTCAAATGCGAATTTAGGGCTTCCTGATTTTGCTTTACTTCACTCTCCATCGGTTGCCAAATCACCACTTTATGTTCTCCACTACCGCTTGCAAACTAGATTTGAATCTCTTTCAAGGTTTGTCAATTTCTTGAAATCTAAGCTCAAATTGCCTTTTCTTTGCTCTGCACTTGAAAAATTCTCTTTGCTCAAAATCAAATAATGAGAAATGATTTGAAAAATGCTTTTACACATGTCTCTCACCTACCACCATTAATGCTCCTCTATTAGGGCATAAACCCTAATTTGCCTTTTTACCATTTCCGGTCTTCTACCCAGCGACAGGTATCGTATACTAGTTAACGTCTTTTACCAGTGTAAACCGGGGGTTCCAAATCATTGCATTGTTTTCTCCCCCTAAGCCTTTGAGGCTTAGTTTGCTGGTTCCGATATTTCCACACTAGGTGCAGAAACCGGTTCCTCTTCCAACATTGTTGGTTTCTTCCTCCATGTTTTCTTCATGTCACCTTGAACTTTTTCAACATTGATTTCTCCTTCCTGAGTGACCGGTATATCATCAGATATACTTTTTCTACTTCTATAAAATCTTGCAATGTGACCCAGTTTGTTGCAGTGATAGCAAACAAGTCCAGGTGCTCTCCAAGGTCCATTGTACATGTTTCCATTCTTCCTTCTACATGTTGCAGTAGTGTGACCATGACCATGACAGATCATACAAATTTCTCTCCATCTGGTTGCCTCTTGATGGCCACCACTTCTTGACTGATGATTGAAGACATTAAATCGGTTGTGGTTTCGGTTCACAAAAGGTTCAGGACCAGTTCCTTGGGTCCTCTGAGGATATCTTCCAATGTTATCCATCACAGACCTGCATTCAAATGCTCTATGCCCAAACTTGTTGCATGCATAACAATGACCATTGAACTTATTGGATCTAGGTACATTGTTGATAAAATATGGAAAATTAGTGTAGTCTTTACTCCTGCATACATTGGCAGTGTGTCCTTCTTTAATACAGTTAAAGCAAACAGGTTTGAATTTTTGCTTACCTTTTCCTTTTAGTCCCAGTTGCTTCTTTGATGCTTCAGCATTTTTTCCTGAGGATTCTCCTTCCTCATGTCCAGAGAAACCAAGACCATTGGTATTCTTTGCCAGTCTAGATGACTCAAGCTTTTGCTCTAGCTTGATAGTACTTTTGCCAAACTTAGCTAGTATTTCCTTTGACTCAAAGAGTTATTTGGAAATAGTAGTGTTTGTCTCCATTAGACTTGCATTTTTAGAGATGGCAATGTTTAGTTCTCCTTGCATGTCTTTCTTTTCCATTCTACTCTCATGAAGGTGAGCAATCAGTGCACTAATCTCTTATTTCAACTTGGAGATCTCATGATCTCTGTCCTTTATCCGATCTTCAGCTTTTCTTCGGTTCTCAAGCTCTTGACTAAACTAAATAGTTAGTCCTTCCAACTCCTTTCTTAGATTGAAGTTTGAATCATTCAGCTTATTTACTTCAGCAATCATGGCTTCCATGTTAGCTTCATCTTTGGAACTACTTTCAGATAGTTCGATTAGCTTTTCTACATCTTCTCTCCTTTTTGCTTGAGATGCCTTGTATTTGACCATAAGATCATCATAGGCTTGCTCAGACTTAGTGAGCCATTGAGTAAGTTCCCTCATCATGTATTACCCCATATCTCTTTCCAAGTGGTTAAACTTATAGAAAGGTAGGCTCTGATACCAATTGATGAATACTAAGAGGGGGGTGAATTAGTATGCAAAAAATCAATGCACTAAAACACTTACATAGTCTAAAGATAAACCGGCAAAGCAGTCTAACAGTCAAACTGGTTACCACACATGCAAACCAAAATGCGAATAAAGCATTCACCCATAAAATAAATACTACCATAACACAAGATATTTGACATGGAAACCCAACTAGGAAAAACCACAGTGAGATGGAACTCACAAGTCACAATCTGCAGAATAGAAACCAGACTGGTTAAGATCAGACTGGTTAAGGTCTTACAATGTTCTTCACCAGAATAGATCCTGTTAGGAATCTCAATCTCTATTAGGAGATAAGTCTGACTAAAGACTACCTTGTTAGAGGATTTTAGATTCACATGTGTGAACCACCTTGTTAGAGGATTTTACAAAGGCTTTGAGGCCTACCCGGTTAAGGGTTACAAACTTGTCAAAGATGTGAGTAATCAACAAGTTTTTGACTATCTAATAACACAAACTGCTTGGTTAGATCCAGTATTGCTCACAAATAATGCATTCTAGTATTACTTCAGTCTTCTCTCTCTCTCTCACAGTTACAACTTGATCTTCTCAAATAAGATCGTTCTCAACTTCCACCTTAAACCCTAGCACGACATTAACCCTTTCAGCAACAACTTAAAACCCTAGACATGATGTCTTTTTAAAGGAATCTGATTTCATGTCGGTCCAATAGGATTACATTACAATTTCCTAGGTTCAATGCATCTAGATGTACTCAATACCATGACACAAAAAGCACCGTCAATGTGTCAGCACCGTCAAACAATTGGTGGATTGGTAACTCATCACAAAATGCCGGTTGGTAACTCATCACAGAGTATTACCGGTTCATACAAAATACTGGTTGCCGGTTTGATAAAAATGAAGACTGGTAAGAATGTGTTGTGCTGCTTTGCTCCCTCGTGTTGCTTGGGATCTACGAACTGCTTGGGGTTGACATGCCGCTTCAAATCGGGAAACAAATTCGGTAAAATCACCACTAGTCTAAAGACTAGTATACAACATACCGGTTGGAACAAATACCAGTTGAGCACAAGCTCATACACATAAAGGGAATCTTAATACAAGTGTGTGTCCATCAATTATAATCACAACATAAACAACAAAAATGCCAACACAAGTATGGGTTGATTTTGTAATTGGGAAGATTCTGATAGAATTTTATGTGATTTTCTACCCATGGATGCTTGTCATTTGTTGCTAGGCAGACCGTGGCAATTTTACAGAAAAGCTATCCATGACGGAGAGAAGAACTCTTATGCATTCACAAAAGAAGGGATGACATACAAGATTCAATCTTTGGTAGAGAATGAAGGAACCAAGCTTAGTAGACCTAATGTGTTGTTGGTTGGAGGAAAAGAATTTTTGAGAGATGTCAAGAAAGGAGATGGAGAACATTATGCTCTCTTAGTGAAACCTAGTCAAGAAGGAAAGATTAAACAAGAAAGTTTACCTAAAGAGGTTCAGTAGTTGTTAGAATAGTTTAAGGACATTGTGAGTGATGGAACACCTGCAATGCTACCTCCTCCTAGAACAGTAAGTCACCAGATAGACTTTATACCCAAAGCATCACTACCTAATAAGGCTGCATATAAGAGGACTCCTGAACAAAACAAGGAAGTGGCAAGAAAAGTACAAGAGCTTCTTGACCAAGGTCTAATCAGGAAAAGAATAAGTCCATGTGTTGTACCATGGTGTTAGCAACCAAGAAAGGAGGTAAATGGAGATTATGTACTGACTCTAGGGCAATAAACAAAATCACCATAAGATATAGGTTTTCGATCCCTAGAATTGAGGATTAATTGATTATCTTGGAGAAGCAAAGAATTTTACTAAGTTGGATTTAAAGAGTGGATATCACCAGATCCAAATTAAAAAAGGGGGTGAATGGAAAACAACTTTTAAGACTACAGAGGGGTTATATGAGTGGTTAGTTATGCCATTTGGGCTTACTAACGCCCCTAGTACCTTCATGAGGTTGATGAATGAGGTGTTGAAGGACTACATAGGTAGATTTTTGGTGGTATACCTTGATGATATCCTCATATTCAACAAAACAGAGAAAGAGCATCTTGAATACTTGCAAATTGTATTAAGGAAACTGCATGAGGAACAAATGGCAATCAACCTTGAAAAATGTGAAGTTATGAAGCACGACCTCATTTATCTAGGTTTTGTAGTGTCATAAGGAACTTTGAAAATGGATCCTAGCAAGGTGGAAGCAAAACAGAGTTGGCCTACACCAAGAACTGCTACTAAGGTAGGAATTTTCCATGGGCTTGCCCAATTTTATATAAAGTTCATTCAAGGTTTTAGTGAAATTTGTGCTCCTATTCTTGATACAATTAAGGGTGGGTTGAAAAATAAGTTTAGGTAGACTAAAGGAGCTGAACAGGGGTTTGAATTACTCAAAAAGAGTATAGCTACCCAGCCCATCCTAGTTTTACCAAGCTTTGATAAGTTATTTACCCTAGAATGTGATGCTAGTCATATAGCAGTAGGAGCTGTTTTGAACCAAGAGGGAAGACTAGTAGCATTCTATAGTGAGAAATTGAATGAAGCCAAGCAGAAATACTCATCCTAGGACTTACAATTTTATGCCTTAGTGAAAGCTCTTAGGAAGTGGAGACATTATCTTTTTCCCAAAGAATTTATGGCATTTACAAAAAACCAAGCCTTGAGTTTTATTAATTCACAAGAAAAGTTGAGCAATAGACACATCAAATGGATAGAATACCTACAAGCATACACTCTCACTATCAAGCACAAAAGGGACAGCTGAACAAGGTAGAATATGCCTTAAGTAGAAGACTTATCATTTTCCAAGAAGTGACTTTGTAGAGCATTGGTGTGGAAAGTTTCAAGGAGCTTTACAAGGAAGATGAAGAGTTTTCTAAGGAATACAAGGTATACAGTGAGTTTAATATTCATTTCAACAACCAATATGTAGATTACACATTTCAAAGTGGTCTTTTGTTTAAGGGATGTCAGTTATGTGTGCCAAGAGGATCTATGAGGGAGAGTGGTCTTTTGTTTAAGGGATGTCAAATATCTATGCCAAGAGGATCTATGAGGGAAATATCATACAGGAAAAACATAATGGCAGTCTTAGTGGACATTTTGGTCTGAACAAAACACTTGAGTTGGTGCATAGATTTTATTATTGGCTGAAGATGCATAAAGATATCGGGAAGTATGTTGAGCAGTATATTGTGTGTCAAAAAGCCAAGGGTACCAGTTCAAATGATGGACTATATCATCCTTTACCAATTCCCAATAGATCGTGGGAGTGCATCAGCATGGATTTCATTGTGGGATTACCAAAGACCAAGACTGGCCTGGATAGTATTTTTGTCATCGTTGATCGGTTTAGTAAAATGAGTCATTTTGTTCCCTGCAAGGCTATGCATGATGCTAGTTATATTCCACATTTATTTTTCAAAGAGGTGGTAAGGATTCATGGGCTGCCTCTCAGTATAGTTTCAGACAGGGATGTAAAGTTTATGGGACACTTTTGGAAAACTTTATGGACAAGACTGGGAACTAACCTTTCTTTTGGTTCTGCGTATCATCCACAGACAGATGGTCAAACTGAGGTCATTAACTGATTGTTGGGTAATCTTCTAAGGTGTCTGATGAAAGAATATGGACAGATGTGGGATCAAGTGTTACCATAGGCAGAATTTGCATATAATGACAGTGTCAATAGAACTAATGGTAATAGTCCTTTTGAGATTGTTTATGGACTCCACCCATGCAGTGTCTGTGAACTTTGAGATTTAGGAAAACTGGAAGGAAGAAGTGGACATGCAGAGGATTTCACTTAGTCTATGAAAGAGGTGCATGAACAAGTGAAGAAAACATTGATCGACGCTACGCAGAGGATTAAGGCTAAAGCAGATGAGAGGAGAAAGGAAATTCAATTTTCAGTTAGAGATATGGTGATGGTACATCTGAACAAGGCAAGATTGTAGAAGGGAGTCCCTAGTAAGCTTCAAATGTGGCAAATAGGTCCTTGCAAAATTTTGGTTAAGTATGGCTCAAATGCCTATAAGATAGATTTGCCCGCAGATTTAGCATTGTCCCTTGTGTTTAATGTGCAAGACTTGGTTCCATTTAAAGGTCCCGTAGTAATGGCAGATGGACCACATCCAGAAGGGGAGTCTACTCTTAGTGATATTCAAGTACCACCCATTTCTAAACCACAGGCGGAATAGATTTTAGATTCTAGGGTGAAGAAGAAAATGTAGGATGGCATGTACATGGAACACTTAGTCAAGTGGTGACACTTACCTCAAGCGGAAGCCAACTGGGTTGTAGAATCCAATTTCAAACGACTAGGCATTGATGTCATCTTGCCATCCCTAGGGGGGACTTGATTTTTTCATGCGGGGAGTATGGTGCAGGAGCACCTAAGGGTGAGCAAAGAACCTTTCAAATTTTGGCAATTTTGGCTTAAGGACTGGTGTTTGTCCATTAGGTTGTCTATTTGGAGCTTGGAGTGCATTTTGACTTCTTTTGAAAATTTCATTTATTGGCTTACCTATCTCGATAACCCGATGAGGTGCCATCGGCTATAGGCAGGACTATTTTCTACCTACCCAATAGGTCGATGAGGTCGCAAGAAGAGTGGAGAAAGCGGAGTGAGTTCATTGTGGAGCCATTGGGTATCAACAAGACATGTTTTGGGCTAACCCGATAACCCAATGGGAAAGCATGCGGTTTGGAGCTCACCATTAGCCATCGGCAGAACATGTTTTGGGCTATACCGACAACCCGATAAGGAAGATTTTTATGGGGAGCACACCATTGGCCATTAGGAAGACTGTCTCAATGCTAACCCAATGACTGGATGGAAACCAATGTGGAAGTGCACAATGTGCGAAATGCCATCGGACATCGGAGTAAGTATTTTGCGACTACTCCGATGACCTGATGGAGGTTGCAAGATAGTTACAGTGGGAAACCAATTGTGTTGAGTTCGATCTCATTCGTTAGGGATGTTCTCATGATAGTTTGTAAAGGATATAAAAGACCCATTGGGCATTCTATAACCGGTTGGATTTTTGGATTGTTGGGTGTGATAGTTCCACAAAATGAACATCTTTTGAATAATAATTTGTAGACCGTTTTCTGTTTCCCTTCTCAGATTTTTGTAAATAATGGCTTAATCTATAAATACCCATGTGTTAGAGTAAATGTTTCTTTTCTCATTCAGTGAGTTCCAATTCTGTGTTCGCACCAAGCTCGGTTTTGTAAATAAGTTGCCATTTGTTTCTTGTTTTCTGTTGGTGTCAAGCAATCATAAACATGGCTCTATCTTGACTCTCCGTCATGGGATCCACACAACCATTGGAGGTTGTCAAGAAGAGCCAGTCATGTACAATAGAGTCCCATTTGTAGTAGATCAGGGAATGGCGCCAGCCGTTTCAACAAACTAGCCCTAGGTGAGCTTGATGATAGCACAGTTAGGTATCAGTGACCAAAAAGGAAAACACTTGCAGGGTATACTGGAGACTAGGCTATCAACCTTAGACAAGAAGAAGATGGGATCAAATGGAGAGAAGGTCCTACCATGAGAAGAAAATAACTTACGAGAAGTTGTAGGCGTAATCCATGGTAGAGAAAACCTTGTAAGGTGTTTGGTTGAATCCAGTGGATTAGTGAGTTGGTAGATTTACGAAAGTGAATTCACAAGGAGTAGAGTAACAACCCTTGTTAGTGAGGACCTAGAGTGGATTAGGGGAATATAGAGATGTATTCTTGGGTTAGTCTATGAAGAAAGCCTTGGAGTGAGTCAAGCTGACTTGAGAAACTAGGATCATCCCTATCACTAAGCCTTTTAGTGATGGTGTTTGTGGATCCACTAGTGTTGACACATCCTCTTCAAGTCCACATATTTGTGTGCCGGATAGTTGTACTATGTGTGGGCATGTATGCTTAGGTCCAGTTGGATAGCTTGTTGATCCTCTCATGGACATTGTAGCTCATGAGGTGCATGAAATGCATGATGCACTAGATGTGATGATAGGGACTGTAGGATACCCTGGAGAGTCCTCACAAGTTATAAGTGAGGAGGTACCTTCATCATACACTAACAATGTAGTAGTGTAGTGTCATAAAATTGTGCCTCCTGAAATTTTAACCACATTTGAGATCCTCACCTTGGCAATGACATCTCCTTCCCTAACTAAGACCTGTTTTTGCATTTTTATCCCTTCACCCTTCCTCCTATAAGACCTGTGGCTGCTCTATATCATGTCTGAGGCCCAAAATAGGGCAAGAAAGGGGTGTGGCACCCCTATCCCCCCTAGGACAATGGTGTGGCATCCCTATCCCCCTAGGACAGGGTCATGGCACCCTTGTCCCCACCCCTTAGGGTGGCCCTATGTCAAGTATGTCCGGTCTCCTATGCACAATTTATCTTTGGGGTTTGCAATTCCTCCTTGTTGGCCTTTGGTGGTTGAAAATTAATCCTTGAGGTATGTATAAAAAGGAATTCAATTCCCTCATTCAAGGACGGATGAGAGGGGATAAGAAGCACAAGTAGAAGATATAGAATTTCAAGGTCATCATCAAGAATTCAAGCATTCAAGTCTTCTTCATTCTTCCATTGGAGCAACATTACAACATTCATTTGCAAGCATGTGTGTGTGTTAGGGTTTTTTCATGTTACATGTCATTTCATACAACATTTGTGGTTACATTCAAGAAGCAAAGCAATCATCATCAACAAGTTACAGATCTACAAGGTATACATTTCCATTGTTTACAGTCAAGCATTTGCAATTACTTTCTTGCAAGGTTGATTCCTCAAGTAGGGTTTGACTAAGGCAAACCCCTATCCACAACCATTCTCCCTCTCTTTCCTGTGTGTAGGTTTCAGGTGTGCAGCTATAATTACAGGTTTGGGCTTCATTTACAGAGACGAAATAACCCTTTTTGTTTTGCGGATTTTGTGGAGGACCATGTACATTCTTGCCACGGTCTCGACACCTTTTCTCCAAATTTGTAGGGTATATCTGTATCAGTCTAATTAGCTCAGATCCAAAGTTACAACATGATCCCAAACTGGTAGCTCCTCATTTCACTCATTTCCTCTCTCTTTTCCACATAGTCAACAAGTCAACTTTCTCATTTACAAAAGAGGGTAAATCACACTTCAACCGCTTGTAATCCACTCAAAATTCACATCCTTGTTTCCCTCAGATTTGGATCTAGTGAATTCAAGCCCCTCTTTTGAATGTAAATCTCCTCTCAAGTGAAAATCATCCTAGTGCCTTCCTTTCTCTCTCCTAGGTGGGGAGTCACTAGGATCCAATTTTCCACTTTACAAGTAGTAAGAGTTGTATTTTCATAGTGCATTTTATTTAAAATGAATATTTATAATCTAGATATTATTAAGTACTAATGTTTATATACATGGTCTATTTAACAATTGATGACATAGGAGGATTTGACACAGGTCCATGATGGCACATTGACAACCATTTCATTTGGCCTTGACAGCTATATGGTACATATATTATTGCACCTAGTCGTTTGCATTTTATTTTACATACATAATCGTCATTTATATTGGCATTAATTAAATTATATAGTAACTTGCATGTTTATCTTATTTTACTCTTGTAGGACACAAGTAGTATGAGTGCGATGTCGCGTGATTTAGGCTCTTCTGGTGTAGTTGGAGACAAGGGAAAGGTAATTGAATGCAAACGTGATTTAATTAAGAGTGAAAATAACTTATAATGATTATACATGTCTACATAGATTAATAGTTTCACATACTTGTCGTCTTTGTGTACCAAAAATTGTTGGCTTCACATCCTTGTTGACTGCAACCATTATACCTGAAGAAGAAGAAGAAGATGAAGATGAAGAAGAGATGCATCAAGTACATGTGTCTATTTTATTTTATGTTTAGTAGATATAATTCATTCGTATCAGTGATAATTATATGTTAACTTGTATGAATGTTATGTTTTTGAAGTTATGTAGGTTGTGTTTGAAAATCTTGATGACATACCTCCTCTAACAAAGACATATGTCAAGACTCCTCCAAAGATAAAGAGGAAATGTGGAGATGAGGTAAACAAGAATTAAATTTTAGAGTTCAATTATAGTTCAATGTATATTGATTTTTATGTTAACTTTTTGAATGTGAATTATATAATATAAATAATCTTAATTGTGGCTTGATTTTTCTTGTGCAGGATCCTTTAGAGAGGAGCAGTGCAGTGAAGAGGATCGATTTTGATGATCCATCAGTAGTTTAGTATGTTATAGATCATTTTGGGATACTCGCATGTCTAGTTGGCATGTATATTTTGTATATAGACATACATTTGCATATATTGACTTATATTTTGTTTGAGTTGGCATTTATGTCATTTTTGTATATGGACATACACTTGTAATTATTCGACATTTTGATATATATAGAAGTTGAGATTTGATATAACTTGTTCCTCATGTGCATGGCGTTATTATCTTAAACTTTGTTTGTCAATACAATAATTAACAATGGTTAATTAATGAATAATACAATGTTGTTTGTATAACCTTGAGATTGTATATAATTTGTTTCATCTAAATCCTAAGTGTTAAATTTGGTTGCCTTTGGCAACTTCTCCAAATTTAATGACCATATTGGTATTTGTACTAATGATAACATGGATGTACTAAGTAATGACAAATAAAAAGTATCAAAGCATCTTCTACAATGGAATACAGTTTTTCCATAATTGATCAGTTACATTTAGCGACAATCCGCTATCATTAAAGTCATCTCCATAGGGAGATACTGTGAAGAGGTCCATTTCCACACATTGCCCGTTAAATTTAAGATATGAATATATGAACTCTAAAAATAAACTTGTTTTGATTTTCATTTAGCTACTAAAAGATACACTATCTCCTATTTTACCCCCAACTTGTTCGAATGCTTAGGTCCATACTCTATCGATGTCGTCCCTTGAGCGCCCTAAGTGCAAAAAATTGTCAAAATTTGACAAGTTGTATTTCAGAATCTGTGACACCTACAAATGATCTATTTGAACCTACAGGGTTGTGTAAGAGATGTTTTCAAAATCCCCTCTTGGATTTTTAAGATTCAGAGAAGTCTTCTTAGGGTAGCATTTTTACAGTTGGCAAAAAAATCGTCAGTTTCATTCAATGAAAAGTTTCCACAGTGCTAATTTCTCATTCTGCTCATTGTAACCACAAACTGTTAGTTCCAATATATCCGGTTAGGAATTATTACCCTAGGAATTCTCATGTTTTACCCCTCCACTCGATCGAACACTCAGGGCCATTCCCTACCAACACCATCCCTTGAGCGCCCTAAGTGCGAAAAATTGTCAAAATCTGATAGGCCATATCCCAGAATCTGTGGCACCTGTGAATGATCTATTTGAACCTATAGGACCACGTGAGGGTTGCCTAAAAAATCATGTCTTTGATTTACAAGATTCAGAGGTATTTTTAGGACAGTGAGTTTTTCAGTTGGCAAAAAAATCATCAGTTTCATTCAATGAAAAGCTGCCATTGGGAGAATTTTTCGTTCTGCATGTTGTGGGTTTGAACTATCAGTCCCAACACATCTAGTTAGGAATTATTAACCTAGGCATGCTCCTTTATTACCACCCCAATCGGTCAAACGCTCAGGGCCATACCCTACCGGTGTTGTCCCTTGAGCATCCTAAGTGTGAAAAAATGTCAAACTTTGACAAGCCGTATCCCAAAATCCATGGTACCTGTGAATGATCCGTTTGAACCTACAAGGTCACATGAGGGTTTCCTACAAAATGATGTCTTAGATTTACAAAATTTCAAGTGGTATTTTTAGGACAACAATTTTTTAGTTGGCAAAAAAATTGTCAATTTCATTTAATGAAAAGTTGCCATGGGGAGAATTTCTCATTCTGCACATCGTGGGTACAAACTGTTGGTCCTAGCACATTCGGTTAGACATTATTACCATAGGCATGCTCTTGTCTTACCCCTCCACTTGGTCAAACGCTTAGGGCCATACCCTACTGAGGTCGTCACTTGAGTGCCCTAAGTGTGAAAAATAGTTAAAATTTGATAGGTTGTACTATGTAATCCGTGGTACCTGCGAATGATCTGTTTGAACCTATAGGGTTGGGTGAGGGATACCTACAAAATCCTATCTCATATTACAATATTTGAAGCATTATTTTTAGGACAACAATTTTTCAATTGGTGAAAAAATCATCAATTTCATTCAATAAAATATTTCCACGAGGAGAATTTCTCATTCTACATGTCGTGGGAATGAACTGTCAGTCCCAGAATGTCCACTTAGGCATTATTACCCTAGGCATGCTCCTGTCTTACCCCCCTACTTGTTCAAATTCTTAGGGCCATACCCTACCGACATCATCCCTTGAGTGCCTTAAGTGTGAAAAACTATCAAAATTTGACAGGTCATATCTTGGAATCTATAACACTTGTAACTGATTTGTTTGAACCTACAGGGTCACGTGAGGGTTGTCTACAAAAGCCTATCTAGGATTTACAAGATTTGGAGCTGTATTTTTAGGACAATGATTTTTCAGTTGGTGAAAAAGGCTTACATTAAATTAAGCATGATGAGGACATATAGAGAAGATGAAACACAATCTGTCACATTTTTTTAGTTACCCCATATTCTTTAAGCAGTAGACGAAACACAATCTATCACATTTAATTAAGCTTGATGAGGATATACAAATAAGATTAATGCAAAGAGTGGGTTGAATTCAGGTTTAAGTGAGAGGTGAAGAACAATCTCATTCTCAAAATATAATAAAAAAAATTAGATTCAAGGAATTTATTTTCTCAATTGATAATTTATAGCCCTCCAAATCGAGGTGAAAAAAATAATACAACTTCAACAATGTACTCATGTTCAAATATACTGTATATCATTAATACAACTAAACTGGTTTACTCATGTACAAATACATTATCTATCAACAATACAACTACACCAATGTGCTCATGTGTAAATACATTGTATATATTTGTAGTCATGTATAAATACATCATATATCATCATAACAAAGTTACATCAATGTACTCATAATATACAAATACAACATCCCACTTCATGTGCATCAGACATCCTCATTGTCCTAAGAGAAAAGCTTACATAGATCAATGTTTGCATATAAATAAAGACCAACATAAGAAACATGAACATCAAAAAGACCTATATTTTCAAGAGTTGTTAATAAACACGTAGAAAACATAATGATAAATGGAGAGATGGGATTATATCGAGTGTACCCACTATGTTGATGCAAAAATCATATTGCAATGGTGTTGTAATGATTCAAAAAGACTTGCAATAGCATAAAGGGTTTATGATCATTATTTGAAATGAAATGCATGATAATAAATGAGGACATCAAATTAACAAAGAGGTAGGATTATACAAACTATATCGAGTATACCCACTACATGCATGCAAAAATCGTGATGCAATAGTAATATTCATCAAAGTAGACTTACATTTTTAACAGATTCTTAATATACATGTAACAAACTTCAACATTAAGGTTTTATGATCATTATTTGAGATGAAATGCATGATAAGAAAAAAGATATAATAAAGACCTACTACTCAAGTATGCCTCAAGGGTCATCTCTTTTCTTAAGAGTATACCATATTGCTTTGTGATCAACACTGCTCACTGTCCGTAGCTCTTTCATCTTCAGACTTGCTTGATGCTTCAACAACTTGAAATTTGTAGCTATGATAAGGTATGAATACATGAGGATGGTTTTGTGTCTCTCGTAGTCTTAAAATGCAGGTATGCCATTCTTTCTAATCATGTATGTTTGCAACCAAGTTCCTGCAACAACAACTAAACCTGTAGGATATGTGAACACATCATCATCTATCACCAGTTATGTTAGCTTTTGTTTTCCCTATACACATCATCCCAACCAATAGTCTGATCTCTCCTTATTCCCTTGCAGTGCAACCACTGCAAAAACATGCCATGGCTGTAGAAGATCTGAAAGATGGTCATACTCAACTGAACTTTCCATATCATCATTTGGCATAGATATTGTTTGAGATAAAGGAGTTAGATATTGTGGAACCCATGTATCAACCCACTCACTTGACTCGCACTGATCCCAATCACACTAAACACAACTCTGAAAAAAACAGGCCAACTCTCATGTCCAAATGCTCCATGTACTTGCATCTGAGTTGTAAAATGAATGCATCTTTGAATAATCTTTAATTGTTTGACAATCCAGTCTGTCTCCCACTGCGCCCTCCTCAACCAACCAAAAGAATCTGCACACTGCTGAATCAAGTGTCCCTCCCCATGACAATGTTGAAGTACACCAATCAACAATAGAACGTGCATTAGAGAATTTTGCACTTGAAATCCTTAATTGATTCTTAACTAGAGCTCTCTTCAAAAATGCACCTGCTCCATCATGTTCCCCCTTCCCATGCCTTGCTTCAAAAAAACTCCAAATATGAGGTATACACCTGTCTACATGCATTCTACTCAACCAATAAAACATACAAGAATTCTTGAATTGACCCATGCAGTTATTTGACCATATGAGATGATGATCAATTGCAATACCTTTCTCCTACAAGAACTCAAAAAAAATCTTGAAACAATGTTGCACATACTCGGAGGAGTGTGGCCTATCATCACTCATATAAAAATGATACTCCTTGATTATCTTCCTATCCTCTTTTGTACTATCAGGGGCATGTCTATATGTTATGTGAATAAAAATAGCAATCTGGATTGAATTGTAATACTAAGATTGTACCTCATTTTGTGGTTACAATGTATAGTTTTATGTAAAATCAACCACCAATTTAATAGTGCCAATCAGGAAAGAGTTCTTACACATAATGAACTATTGATCCAACCCCCGAGACCTATGGGTGTGCCTTGCATACTTGTAGTAAATATTTTCCTTAAAATCCAAAATAAAATCAGTAACAATAACTTCTTTAGAGAGAAACTCGCATCTAGAACCTTCACCTCCACTCTTCAAAGTATATTTCATTGTCTCGTATCTTTTTTTCTCAACAATATTCTTTCCAAATTCGTGTTCACTTCCCTCATGAAGGCATGAAACAAACTTTGACAACCCACCATATTGTGGGAACTTCTCATTCAAACAATCATTTTTATATAAAAAGCATCCATCATCTCTATGACACAAAAATACATCTAGAAAGTCTCTTGAGGATCTCAAAAATTGCATTGCATCGCAGTCCTACAACATATCATTAATATGCATCATAGAACAAAATAACATAAAAGTTTATGGTACATTGAAAACTCCACATGGTATTTGCAACAACTAGTATTCTGAATCTTAATGGGTATACAATAAAATGGCTTCAAAGAATCAAAGGTCCTTTATGATATTTGCAAAGTTGGATGTTCTTCACAAAAAAAATTGTACAACATTGTTTGGCTTGATTCCAAGAAATATTTGGGATGTGGTGTGTGGTCTCAGTTTCCGATTCTTAATTTCAAAACATCCTTTACATTGGGTGATACTCTAGAATTAGAGTGCCAAAATCATTTAATTTCATCCTTCACATTGTCGGTCAACTTTCTATCAACATGTGGAAGCCTACCACCAAAAGCCCATGTATCATGTAGAAGGGGATCATCGAGTCTTTGTCTTCTTGCGAGTGCTCTATTCAAAGTTACAGTTTATGTTCAAATCAACGTAAGTTTGTCTCATAAAACATGCCTTACTCAATTGATGTCTTATGAAGGAGGTTGCAATCACTCTTTGAGAGACTCTCTTATCTTTTTCCTTGCTATTCTTTCCAATAGAATTGAGAGCATCAAAAAGATTTTTTACAATAATAAAAAATTTCTCCATCTTCTTGTTCATATGAATCTTCAATTTGGCTAGCAATGGTCTCATCTTTTGCATCTTTAGCAATTAAAAAAAATTTGGCATTCCTCGATCAATGTCTTATTGCTAAAATATTGGTTGAAAAGTTGTGTATCCCACAATCGAACAGTTCTTGTTGACCTCTTGCCTTCAAGATTGGCAATAATGTTCTCATCAATTTCAAGTAACCATTATGGGGTCCTTGAAGGTCTTAAATTTGGAATTTGTCATTCATTCATGAGAGGGTCTTCATTTCTCATGTAATTCGGTGTTACATATGACCCACTTGGTTGAACAATTTCACCTCCAATGTCAAAATTTCCCAAATGGTCACCTCCAATGTCAATTCCCAAATTTTCACCTTCAATGTCAATACTCACATTTTCACCTTCATTGTCAATTACCACATTTACACTTTCAATTCCCACATTTTCATTCGTAAATTCAATATCATCTTCAAAATTTTCAATATTTATTTCAACATTGTCATTCCCACTTTGAATATCATGTTCAAAATGGGTAAGTGCACCAAGTTGTGGTACCAAAAAGGTGCCACTTCTTACTTTTTCATAAAAATGCGTCACTGGGATGAAAAGGTCGTCCAAACCTATGGGTTGGATGCCCAAGGCAAATCCAACCCAAATGGTTGGTATTCTCCCAAGCAAACCATTTGGCGAGTGCCAAATATGGTGCTCGCCCTATTCGGCGCTCGCCAAATCAAAAAATTTGAATTTTCACATTTGGCACTCGCCAAATGCAAAATTTGAATTTTTACATTTGGCACACACCAAATTTGGTGCTCGCCAAATGTGAAAAATCAATTTTTTGCATATGGTGAGTGCCAAATTTAGCATGCGCCAAATGTTGTGCATTGTCTAATGTGAAGGTTTTGTGAGTGTAAATTTTTTAATCTTGGCACAAGTTAAATCCACCCCTGAAGGAGAATATATACATGAAGTATAAAATTTAAGTATAGCTCCATAGGACTTATAATAAAGATTCTAGTTTTTAGAGGATCATATAAAATTTCAGACCTAGTCAAATTTCAATAATCGACATGTCAAATTTCAGTAATCAACATGATCCCATTAGCATTCTTTAGATATGTATCTCACTCTCTTTATCTTCCCCAAACTCTAGACCTATATCTCTCCCTCTCTTGTCTCTCTCGCTTCTTTATCCTCGACTCTCTCCCTCTCTCTTCTCTCTCTCCCTTATTGTTTCTCTCCCCTCTCACTCCTTTCTCTTGGTCACTACCTATCCCTTTTATCCTCTCTCTCCCTCCCCATATCTAGGGTTGTCCCTCCCTCACTATTTACCTCATTGTCTCTCCCTCCCTATATTATTACCCACCTTTCTCTCCCCCTCTAGGTTTCTCACTTATCTAATTGTCCACCCTCTAGTTCTCTCCCTCCCTCTCCACCTTTCTCTCCCTTCTCCTTACCTCTATCTATTTATGAACTCTCTCCCTCTCTTCTCCCTCTCTCTCTCCAAACCTCTCTATCTCCTCATTCTCTAGGTCTCACTGTCCCTCCATGTCTACCTCTCTATCCATCTCCTCTTACTCATTTCTTTTTTCTTATATCTCTTCTATTCTCCCTCCCTCTCCTCTCTAGGTCTCTACCTTCCTTTCTTCCTCTCTACCTCTCTATCTCCCTCTCCCACTCTCTCGTCTTCTCTCTTCCTCTCTTATTCTCTATCTTCATTGTCTAGGTCATTACCTCTCCACCCCACCCTATCTTCCCTCTCTATGTTTCTCCCTCCCTTCCTCTCCACCTATCTACCTCTTCATATATGTCTCATTACCCACCTCTCTTTATCCCCCTCTATCTATCTGACTCCTCTCTAGCCATCTAGGTCTCTCACCTATCTATATACCCCCTCTATAGTTCTCTACGTCCCTCTCTACCTCTCTCTCCCTCTTCCTTAACCCTATCCCTTTATGAACTCCCTCCTCCTTAACCCTATCCCTTTATGAACTCCCTCCTTTTCTCTTCCTCCCCTAACCTCTTTATCTCCTCCTTCCATAGGTCTCTCACTCCCTCCATGTCTACCTCTCCATCCATCCCCTCTTACTCCTCTCTTTGTTCTTATATCTCTTCTCTTCTCCCTCCCTCCCTTCTCTAGGTCTCTCCCTTCATTTCTTCCCCTCTCCCTCTCTACCTCCCCATCCATACATACCCCATATATATCTTACTCCCACACTTTTTTATTCTCTCTTCCTCTTTTATTCTCTCTCTCTACATTTTAGGTCATCAACTCTCTCTCACCTCTCTAGGTTTACCACTTCCTTCTTCTCCACCTATCTACCTCTGCATCATGTCTCATTACTCACCTCTCTCTCCCCCCTCTATCTATCTCATTCCTCTCTCTTATCATCTAGGTCTCTCATCTCTCTTTCCCAATATAGTTCTCTCACCTATCTATTTGTCCCCTCTCTATTTATCTCCCTCTCTCTTACCCCATATCTCCCTCCCCCTTTACCCCTATTTATTTTTGAACTCTCTCCTCCTCTTCTCGCTTTCCCCCAACCTCTGCATCATCTCCTTCCCTAGGTCTTGTAGTCCCTCCATGTCTACCTCTCCCTCAAATCCCCTCATACTCTTATTTATCTTTATTCTCTCATCTCTCCTCTTATCCCTCCCTCCCATTTATAGGCATCTCCATTATTTTCTTCCCCTCTCCCTCTCCCTCTCTATCTCCCTCTCCCTCCTTATCCCCATCTCTCTCTCCCTTCCCTACTAATTCTTATTCTCTCTTTACCGTCTCCATCATCTTTCCATCACACCCTCTCTAAAGGGTCATATGGTGTCCTAAAGGGTCATATGGTGTCCTGAGGGGTCATATGGTGTTCTATCACGCCCTAGGACACTAAATAACCCATTTTAACATCCTAGTACATGACATAACCACTTGTGACACCATATGACCCCTCGAGACACAATATGGTGTTGTTACGGGTCATATGGTGTCCTAAGTGGTCATATGGTGTCGATAGGAATCATATGGTGTCCTAAGGGGTCATATGATATTCTATTACCCATTAGGATACCATATGATCCCTTATGACACCATATGACCCCTAACAACACCATATGGTGTCATTAGGGGTCATATGGTTTCCTAAGGGGTCATATGGTGTCGTTAGGGGTCATATGGTGTTATATGACCACTTAGGACACCATATGATTTTGTGAGCAGTCATATGGTTTCGTATGGGGTCATATGGTGTCCTAAGGGGACATAGAACACCATATGACCCCTTAGGACACCATATGGTGGTTTTAGGGGTCATAGAACACCATATGACCCCTAAGGACACCATATGACCCCTTAGGACATAATATGACCCCTAATGACACCATATGACCCCTAACGACACCATATGACCTCTTAGGACACCATATGGTGGTCTTAGGGGACATATGGTGTCCTAAGGGGTCATAGAACACCATATGACCCCTTAAGACACCATATGATGGCTAATGACACCATATGGTGTCGTTAGGGGTCATATGGTGTCCTAAGGGGTCATATGGCATCCTAATGGGTCATAGAATACCATATGACCGCTTAGGACACTATATGACCCCTAATGACACCATATGACCCCTTAGGACACCATATGACCCCAAACAACACCATATGGTATCCTAAAGGGTCATATGGTGTCCTGAGGAGTCATATGGTGTTTCGTCACTCCCTAGGACAATATATAACCCATTTTAACATCCTAGTACATGGCATGGCCACTTATGACACCATATGACCCCTAACAATGCCATATGGTGTCATTAGGGGTCATATGTTGTCCTAAGGGGTCATATGGTGTCATTACGGGTCATATGGTGTTATACGACCCCTTAGGACACCATATGACTCCTAACAACACCATATGGTGTCCTAAGGGGCCATCTAATGTCGTTAGGGATCATATAGTGTTCTATGATCCCTTTGGACACCATATGACCCCTTAAGACACCATATGGTATCGTGAGGGGTCAGATGGTTTTGTATGGGATCATATTGTGTAATAATGGGTCATATGGTATCCTATGACCCCTTAGGATACCATATGGTGTTTTTATGGGTTGTATGGTGTCCTATGATCTCTTAGGACACCATGTGACCCCTTAGGACACCATATAGTGTCATTCTGGGTTATATGGTGTCCTAAGGGGTTATATAGTGTTCTATGACCCCTTAGGACACCATATAACCCCTTACGTGTCATTAGGGTTAATATTGTGTCCTAAGGGGTCATATGGTGTCCTATGACCCCGTAGGACACCATATCACCCCTTAGGTGTCGTTAGGGGTCATATTGTGCTCTAAAGGGTAATATGGTGTGTTATGACCCCTTAGGACACCATATGACCCCTTAGCACACCATATAGTGTCAATATGGGTCATGGTGTCCTCAGGGGTCATCATGTGTCTTGTGACCCCTTAGGACACCATATGGTGTTGTTATGGGTTGTATGGTGTCCTAAAGGGTCATGTGGTGTCCTATGACACCTTAGGACATCAGATGGTATCTTTATGGGTTGTATGGTGTCCTAAGAGGCCATATGGTGTCCTATGACCCCTTAGGACATTATATGACCCCTTAGATGTTGTTAAGGGTCATATTATGTCCTCACGGGTCATAAGGTGTCATATGACCCCTTAGGACACCATATGACCCATTAGGTGTCATTAGGGGTCATATTGTATCCTAAGGGGCCATATGGTGTCCTATGACCATTTCAGACACCATATGACCCATTAGGTGTCATTAGGGGTCATATTGTATCCTCAGGGGTCATATGGTGTCCCATTAGGTGTCATTAGGGGTCATATTGTATCCTAAGGGGTCATATGGTGTCCTATGACCATTTAGGACACCATATGACACCTAAGGACATCATATGGTGTCGTTATGGGTTGTATTATGTCCTAAGGTGTCATATGGTGTGCCCTTAGGGCACCGTATGACTCCTCAGGTGTTGTCAGGGGTCATATTATGTCCTAAGGGGTCATATGGTGTCTTGTGACCCCTTAGGACACCACTTGGTGTTGTTGTGGGTTGTATGTTAAGGAGGAGGGGGAGAGAGAGAACTATAGAGGGGACATATAGATAGGCAAGAGACCTAGATTTCAAGAGAGGAGTGAGAAAGATAGAGGGGAATAAAGAGAGGTGGGTAACAAGACCTATATGCAAAGTTAGATAGGTGGAGAGGAAGGGAGGGAGAAACCTAGAGAGGGGAAGAAAGGAAGGGAGAGATCTAGAGAGGGAATGGAGAGAGAAGAGAAGAGATATAAGAACAAAGAGATGAGTAAGAGGGGATGGATGGAGAGGTAGAAATGGAGGGAGTGAGAGACCTAGAGAATACAGAGATGGATCTAGGTTTGGAGAGAGAGAAGAGAGGGAGAGTGTTCATAAATAGATAGGGGCAAGGGAAAGGGAGAGAAAGGTGGAGAGGGAGGGAGATAACTAGAGGGTGGACAATTAGATAAGTGAGAAACCTAGAGGGGGAGAGAGAGGTGGGTAATAAAATAGGGAGGGAGAGGTAGTGAGGTGAATAGGGAGGGAAGGAGAGCCCTAGATATGGGGAGAGAGAGGATAGAAGGGATCGGTAGTGAACAAGAGAAATGAGTGGGAGGGGAGAGAAATAATAAGAGAGTGAGAGAGAAGAGAGAGGAAGGGAGTCAAGGATATAAATTAGGGTACAAGGAAGGGATGAAAGGTAGAGAGGGTGGGATATACCTAGAGAGGGGAGAGAGAAGTGAGAGAGACAAGAGATTGAGAAAGATAGGTGTAGAGTTTAGGGAAGATAAAGATAGTGAGATACGGATCTAAAGATTGATAATAGGAGAATGTTGATTACTGAAATTTGACTAAGTATGAAAGTCAATATGATCCTCTAAAAACAAGAATCTACATTATAACTCCTCTTGAGTTGAAACCACTCTAAAAAATCCTACCAATATATACATGAAATATAACTTAAAGTGACTTATACTTAAATATTATATTTCATCTATATATTCTCCTCTCATGATGGGTATAACTTGTGCCCAAGTTGAAAAATTTGCATCACAAAACCTTAAAATTGGACAATGCAGGACATTTGGCACGTGCCCGCCAAATTTGGTGCTCGCCAAATGAAAAAAGTTGACTTTTCTCATTTGGCACATGCCAAATTTGGCACGCACCAATTCCCAATGTAGACCATTTGGCGAGTGCCAAATATGGTGCTCACCCTATTTGACGCTTGCCAAATGAAAAAAGTTGACTTTTCTCATTTAGCACATGCCAAATTTGGCACGCACCAAATGGGAAAAGTCAATTTTTTTCATTTGGCGAGCGCCATATTTGGCGCTCACCAAATCGTCTGCATTGGGAATTACCAACCCTTTGGGTTGGATTGTACTTGGGCATCCAACCCAAAGGGTTGGACGACCATTTCAGACCTGAGACGTGTTTTTAACAGAGGATTAGAAAATTTACACATATTTTTGGCCGTGCTCTCCATCAGGTTTGCACATGTTTCAATAAAACTAAAAAAAATACCTCAGAGACCTCGATCTATCTCTTAGCTATCCAAGCATGTAATTCTTTTCACATTTTGATTTCGTTAAGGCTTTCATCTATAATTTCTTTTGTTAGTGTGTTCGTTTTTGCTCAAAAACCAACATGAACTATTTTGGGTATAGTTTTTTACACGTTCATCGGATTTTGAAGAAACTTACATTTTTAGAAACTAGACTCCATTCTACACAATTTAAAAAAAAAAATTGATTTTTGATTAGTTATCAATGATTTTAGGGGGGAGCACGCTCAAATTTCTATTTTTCAGGATGTGTCCACTTCAAAAATTAGTAAAAAATCATATACTCATTGAAAAATTAGTTGAAAAATCTGGCATAAACTACAAGGTGTTAGCTAATTTCTCACTAAAACAATTTTTAAAATTCAAAAAAAAAGCTAACATTTTAGGGGGGCCACAAAAAACGCTATGTTATGTTTTTTGCATAAAAACGGGACCACTTTTTGTGGGCCCCCTTTTTGAAGCCCTTAATCTCCACCATTTTCAAAAAAAATTAGTAGTTTAGAAAGTAGACTTGAAGCACTCTGACTCTTGTTCTTGTTGCATCTTCAAATTTGGAGTCTAACTATCTTCAATTTGTCATTGAAGTTCAAACTTTGTTGATTTCAGAAAAAAGTGGCATCTTAAGACCGCCTTTTGGTACCACAACTTGGTGCACATACCCAAATTTTCAACATCAAAATCTACATTTTTTCATTTTTATTTTCAATAACTTTCTCAACATTTTCAAATTTAATTTCTTCTTCACTTAAGTAACATTTGCAAATTCTTCACCAATATTTGGCATACCCTGTCTTCTCCTTCTATGAACTTCTCTATTTCTTTTCCTATATACTTCTATTTGGTTATTTAAAAGATTTATGTTTATGCTTTCGACGACTGTTGCTCCCCTTTATACCTACAAAAAGATGCTCCTAAATGATTTACAATGTCAAATTTGTCCACAAAAATATCTCAAATGTTGTATTATGTTGCTTTATGTCTGAAAACTTGTGAATGTCGCTTGCAAAATGAATGTGTGGGCCATTGGAATGCACAAAATGACCCACAAGCCTATTTTTGTATGGTGCAAAAAATGGATATCCGATTAAATCAGATATCTAATATATATATATATTTTTCCCTAGCCCTACAAAAAATTCCCATTGCCGCCCTAATGTAGACAAATCAAATATCAGATTTATCCAATATCCGATTTCTTAACATGTAAGCAAAGTGAGAGAGATACTAGAGGGAGATGGAGAGAGGAATAGTGTGTGTGTGTGTGTGAGAGAGAGAGAGAGACAGACAGATAGATAGACAGAGAGAGACAGAGACAGAGACAGAGACAGAGAGACAGAGACAGAGAGAGACAGAGAAAGAGACAGAGAAGGGGAGAGGGAGAGGGGAGAGAGAGACAGATAGAGGAGGGGAGAGCAGGAGAAAGGTAGATAGAGGGGGGAAGGGGAAAGGGAGAGAGAGAGAGAGAGAGAGAGAGAGAGAGAGAGAGAGAGAGAGAGAGAGAGAGAAGGGGAAAGGGAAGAGAGAGTAAATGAATGAGACAGAGAGATAGAGAAGGGGAGAGGGGAAGAGAGAGAAGGGGACAGAGGGAGAGAGAGAGGAAGAGTGAGAGAGGGACAAAGAAGGGGACAGAGGGAGAGAGAGTGAGAGTGAGTGACAGATAGATGAATGTGGAGGGAGAGAGAGAGGAAGAGAGAGATAGGAGGGGGAACAGGAAAGGGTTGAGGGAGGGAGAGAAGAGGACCATATACTAGTCTATTATTTTCATCCTTGAACCTCATGCTCGCTCTCAGGGGGTGATCTGCACTTATTTTTGTAAGCAATATTGGCACTCCTTTTATATTGTAATAATGGTTCATCTTCCCACCTTAAGACACAATATGACCTCTAATGACACCATATGACACCTTAGGTGTCGTTAAGGGTCATATGGTGTCTCAAAGGGTCATATGGTGTCCTATGAGCCCTTAGGACACCATATGGTGTCGTTAGGGGTCGTATAGTTTCCTAAGGGGTCATATGGTGTCCTATGACCCCTTATGACACCACATGACCCCTAACGACACCATATGACCCCTTAGGTCTCATTAGGGGGCATATTGTATCCTAAGGGGTCATATGGTGTCCTATGACCCCTTAGGACACCATATGGTGTCATTAGGAGTTGTATGGTGTCCTAAGGGGTCATATGGTGTCCTATGACACCTTGATGATGATTATAATGTATTCATCACTTTTTGTCATTGATGAAACACTCTCACACACACATATGATTACATTGACTACCAGTGTAACTTCATTGGTTTACACTAACAATCGGTATGTTTAAGGTTCATCTTTAACTGGTACTCTATGTCAACTGATATGTGCTTAAGAGATAGCCTGTGGTTACATTAAGTCATCATCAAAATGAAGATGAAGATGGAGATCAAGTGAAAGATTCCAGGACAACAGTTCACATGTTTTTTTCCAACCGGTATTGACTATTCTAACTGATATCTAATTTTGTGATGAGTTACCAGCACCGTTTTCTTGGCGGTCATTTTTGTAATGAGTTATGTTTACTTGTCTAGATACACTACACCTAGGAAATTGTGTTTTCATTTCCTATGACTGACATAAGATTTGTATGTCTATTTAAAGACGTCTTAGTGAATCATTTGAAACTAATAACTGATATAGAGAGGAAATTATGCGAATACTGATATGCATAAAGAGTGAAAGATTTTGTTGAAGAACGATAATTGTTAAGATGTAGAGTAGTGTTGAATGTACTTTGAATGATCCAATCAAGCAAACATTGTGCTACTCATAATAGATCAAACCATTCTTGTTGTTTTCTAATCATTACAATAGAAACAAATCCCCTAACTGGGTAAGCTCTAACAAGGTGATCCACTAGTTTGGATTCTTAAATCCTCTAGCGAGGTTACTCCTAATAGGGTAATACTCTTCACAGGGTATAAGCTTCTAATAAAGCTTGGGATCTCTAACAAGATTCACTCCTAGCAGAGCACTTTGTAAGACCTTAACCGGTTAGTTATCTATTACTGTAGATAGTTAACTTGTGAGTTCCATCTCACCTTGGGTTTTACCTAATTGGGTTTTCCACGTTCTAACACTTGTGTTATGGTGGATGTTCTACTTTATGTGGATGTTGTTATTTCATTTTGGATAGCATGTATTTTGTTTAAACTCTTGGTTAACTTCATCTATCGGTTAGTGTTTGAAGTTGTGTTTGTTTTGGTGTCACTGATTCACCCCCCCTCTCAGTTCTTTTCAAGTCCATCACATATGACCCCTAACAACACCTTATGACCCCTTAGGTGTCACTAGGGGTCATATCATGTTCTAAGGGGTCATATGGTGTCTTAGGACCCCTTAGGACACCATATGAGCCCTTAGGACACCATATTGTGTCGTTAGGGGTCGTATGGTGTCCTAAGCGGTCATATAGTGTCCTATGATCCCTTAGGATACCACATGACCCCTAACAACATCATATGACCCCACAGGTGTCGTTAGGGGTCATATTATATCCTAATGAGTCATATGTTGTCCTATGACCCCTTAGGACACCATATGATCTCTTAGATCACCATATGGTGTTGTTAGGGGTTGTATGGTGTCCTATGACCCCTTACAACACCGTATGACCCCTGACGATACCATATGACCCAATAGGTATCGTTAGGGGTCATATGGTGTCCTATGTCCCCTTAGAATACCATATGAGCCCTTAGGATACCATATGGTGTCGTTAGGGGTTGTATGGTGTCTTAAGGGGTCATATGTCGTCCTATGACCCCTTAAGACACCATACGACCCCTAACAACACCATATGACATTTTAGGTGTCCTTAGGGGTCGTATAGTGTCCTAAGGGGTCATATGGTGTCCTAAGACCTCTTAGGACACTATACGACCCCTAACAACATGATATGACCCATTAGGTGTCATTAGGGGTCATACGGTGTCCTATGACCCCTTAGGACACCATACAACCCCTAACAACACCTAAGGTTAGGACACCATATGAACCCTTAGATGTCAGTAGGGGTCGTATCGTGTCCTAAGGGGTCATATGGTGTCCTATGACCCCTTAAGACAACATATGAGCCCTTAGGACACCATATGGTGTTGTTAGGGGTTGTATGGTGTCCTAAGGGGTCGTATGGTGTCCTATGACCCCTTAGGACACCATACGACCCCTAACAACACCATCCAACCCCTCAGGTGTCGTTAGGGGTCATATTATATCCTAAGCGGTCATATGGTGTCTTATGACACCTTAAGCCACCATACGACCCCTAAAAACACCATCTGACCCCTTACGTGTTGTTAGGGGTCATATTGTATCCTAAGGAGTCATATGGTGTTTTATGACCCCTTAGGACACCATATGACCCCTAACAACACCATATGACCCCTTAGGTGTGGTTAGGGGTTGTATGTTGTCCTAAAGGGTCATATGGTGTCCTATGACCCCTTAGGACACCATACGACCCCTAACGACACCATATGACCCCTTAGGTGTCATATCATGTCTTAAGGAGTCATATGGTGTCCTCTAATTAGGACACCATATGAGCCCTTAAGACACCATATGGTGTCGTATGGTGTCTTAAGGGGTCATATGGTGTCCTATGACCCCTTAGGACACCATAGACCCCTAACGACACCATATGACACCTTAGGTATCATTAGGGCTTGTATGGTGTCCTAAGGGGTCATATGGTGTCCTATGACTCCTTAGGATACCATATGAGCGCTAAAAACACCATATGACACCTTAGGTGTCATTAGGGGTCATATGGTGTCCTTTGACCCCTTAGGACACCATATGGTATCGTTATGGGTCGTATGGTGTCCTAAGGGGTCATATGGTGTTCTATTACCTCTTAGGACACCATACGACCCCTAACAACACCATATGACACCTTATGTATCATTAGGGGTTGTATGGTGTCCTAAGGGGTCATATGGTGTCCTATGACCCCTTAGGACATGATATGAGTCCTCGAGAAAATATATGGTGTCTTTAGGGGTCGTATGGTGTCCTCAAGGGTCATATGGTGTCCTATGACCCCTTAGGACACCATATGGATCCTAAAGACACCATATGACCCATTAGGTGTTGTTAGGGGTCATATTGTATCCTAAGGGGTCATATGGTGTCCTATGACCCCTTAGGACACCATATGGTGTCATTAGGGGTTGTATGATGTCCTAAGGGATCATATGGTGTTCTATGAAACCTTAGGACACCATACGACCCCTAACGATACCAAATGACACCTTAGGTGTCATATGGTATCCTAAGGGGTCATATGGTATCCTATGACCCCTTAGAATAATATATGAGCCCTTAGGACACCATATGGTGTTGTTAGGGGTTGTATGGTGTCCTATGACCCCTTAGGACACCATATAACCCCTAATGAAACTATATGACCCCTTAGGTGTTGTTAGGGGTCATATTGTATCCTAAGAGATCATATGGTCTCCTATGACCCCTTAGGACACCATATGAGCCCTTAAGACACCATATGGTGTCGTTAGGGGTCATATGGTGTCCTAAGGGGTCAAATGGGGTCCTATGACCCCTTAGGACACCATATGACCCCTAATGAGCTCATATAATACCTTAGGTATCGTTAGGGGTCGTATGGTGTCCTAAACAGTCATATGGAGTCTTATGACCTCTTAAGGCACCATATGAGCCCTTAGGACACCATATGGTGTCATTAGTGTTCATATAGTTTCCTAAGGGGTCATATGGTAGTTTATGACCCCTTAAGACACCATAAGACCTCTAATGACACCATATGACCCCTTAGGTGTTGTTAGGGGTCATATTGTGTCCTAAGGGGTCATATGGTGTTCTATGACTCCTTAGGACAGCATATGAGCCCTTAAGACACCATATGGTTTTGTTAGGGGTCGTATGGTGTGATTAGGGGTCATATTGTGTCCTAAGGGGTCATATGACATCATATGACCCCTTAGGACACCATATGACCCCTAAGGTCTCATTAGGGGTCATATTGTGTCTTAAGGGGTCATATGGTGTCCGATGACCCCTTAGGACACCATATGGTGTCATTATTGGTCGTATGGTGTCCTAAGGTATCATATGGTGTTCTCTGACCCCTTAGGATACTCTATTATGTTGTAAGGGTTCATATCATGTCCTTAGGGGTCATATGGTGTCTTATAACCCCTTAGGACACCATATAGTGTCGTAAGGTCTCATATAGTGTCGTAAGGGATCATATGTTGTTCTATGACCCCTTAGGATGCCATATGATCCCTTAGGACATTATATGGTATCGTTAAGGGTCATATGGTGTTCTATGACATGTAAGGACACCATATAACCCATTAGGACACCATATGGTGTCCTTAGGTGTCACATGGTGTCCTAAGGGGTCGTATGGTGTCCTATGACCCCTTAGAAAACCATATGACCCCTTTTGACATCCTAGTGCACGACATGACCCTTTAGGGCCATATGATGTCCATATGGTGTCCTAAGGGGCCATATGCTATTCTAACACATGCGTTACCCGTTACGACCCCATATGACACCAAGTGACACCATGTGAACCTTGCGAATACCATATGACCACTAACAAAAATATTTATAATATAAAATTTAATATATACATTTATATAATATAGTATTAATATATAACATTTTTATTATATATTAATATATTGTATATTAACATATTAATATGTTGTATATTTATATATTGATATACAATATATTAATATATAATTTATTAATATATTAATATAGTAATATTATGAATATTATTAATATCATAACTGCTAAAATCAGTGATATAAATTTCAAATTTTGAAATTTGGCTCGAGAATGCTTTGGGATTTGGCTTGGAAATGACTAGCCTGGAAAGTCAATAGAAAAAACATGTTTTTGAGTATTCTTTGATTTTTTGGACTTCGCATTAGTGGCTGACAACTTTTTTTTGAGTGAAAATTTATAAAATGAAAAGGGTTTTTTAAGGATGTTCTCAACTTTCCAACAATATAAGGATTGTCTTATTTTGACCTTAATAAATAATTATAATTTATTTTCTAATTGAATTCTGACTTAAGTCCTGATTGATAGGCTGATTGAAAAACACACGTAACTTTCAAACGGTACCAAATTTTTTGAATCGTCACATTCTATGCTTCGTCTAGTATAAGAAAAAATAAATTGAATTTCATAAAGTTTAGACCAAGTTAAGGTGGTCAAACATAGGAGTTTTGGAAATTCTAAAAGTTGTAGTAAAAAATTCATAATTAATTATTTACTTCATAAAAAAATACAAAAAAATATGTGTCACATCTGGACATGAGTCCATTACCTATATTATAAATATTGTAAAAAAATATTATGTTTTGATTGAGATTAGGGTGGTTAGACATACACCTACTTCTTATTTTTTTCCTGAAATTTTAGTACCACTGTATTGAAATTTCAAATTTTCATCAAATATATAGGTTTTTTTTTCAAAAAACAACTAGTAGCTTAGAAACCATATTCAATTTTCTATAGATTATCTTCTTACATATTTTTAAAATAATGTTCATAACTTACTCAAATTTTCATGTCAAGTTGCATATCTCTAATTTTCTAAAATTTAATTGCCACTTAAGGGCCTGTTTTGGCACACCATGATCCTACACATACTCTTGCAACAACAACATCCATATCAATTGTCATTATGTTTGTATACTTTTTATTCACCTCCAAAAAGTTGCATAATGCCACATCACAGATTATACAAATAACAATTTGCATCATAATGATGTAGCAAGGTTTGTACATTTTCCTATGTTGTAATAGGATCGTTCATTCAATCAATTTGCACTTTTTTCTTATCATCATAGCATAGAGATTACATCCCATATTTTAACTCACCAATTGAATTTAATAGATAACTATTTAAGTTGACTTGTGCAAGTTCCCAAAATGTTTTGTTATTGCACCAAAACAAGTGCCTCTACATCCTTTAAATCTGGACCATTGATCTGCTTGATTTGATCAAAAAGATTTGGTTGTTTTTGTCATCATGGAAGTTCCATGTGCCACATCATTTTATAGATTTCTCAAACTCCTTGATTCTTCTTCTCTATGTCACATCAAAGAGTCAATTTCACTTTACCTTAACTATCAAGAATACATAGCAATGAGTTGCAACATCGCAACATGACTTCTACTTACATCATCAAACCTTGTGAAGTTGCGCTTTCTTCTACCCTTCTAGCAATGTGGGCCCCAACACAACATGTGGCAGTTGATTGCATTATCACAAACTGATCTTCCAATGTTATCTCCAAGCCACGAGGTTGTGGCGTAGTAGCTTCTATGACTATTCATGGTTTGATCGTGGCATCACAGCCTCCTCTGGTGATCTGTCCTGACTGCTACTATGTTGTGCTTGATACTTTATGTCAACTCTCATGGTTCCATCACAAATTCAAAGACTTCCCTGATGGTTTTTCCTAAGCATTGTGATCTTGTGCCTAATGGTCCATGTTGACACTATGCCTATACTAAGTCACCCACGCCATCAAACACATCACCTTGTCTGATCATTCACCTCGACACTTTCTCCAAGTCAGGCAAAAATCATGTGAGCCATTTCTCACTTACCAACTTTGCATCAAGCTATATAAATACTCGACAAATTTGAAATATTAGCAATGTGGGATAAATGGTCAAAACCATTAAATGCATAGGTATGTTCCTTCTATGCACAATCTATCTATTCTTCTTGAAGGTGAATATCTACTTTATGTCATGTCGACCCATCTCTGTACTGATCCCTTCCTTCAATACTTATCCTTTTGACATCAATGATAAGATTATTAGACCAAAATCAACAATTCCAATGTCTCACCCAAAGGGTCATGTATCTTAATGTTTCAAATACTTGAAATTGGTGTCAATCCTCAAATCACAATATTGAAGACTATCTTCTAGTTTTCTAGCATCCAAAATCTTACCTTAATTAACCTATTAAATATTCTCTTCCTCCAAAACCTTAAGATGATCAAAATATAGTAAATAAAGAATTTTTGAATTTTTGAGATGAGTGAACAAGAACAAATGATTGTAAACTCATACACAGAACACAAATTGGATGCAAGTCAACCAATTTTATTGTTAAATTGGTGTACATAAATAGAACAATGTGTTTGTGTTTAATGAGGAGTCAACTCAAGCACTCAAGTAGAGGTGGTGAAATAGGTCCAAGTGGTAAGAGGGAGGCACTGCATAGCTTGGACAAGTTTGAGTAACTCTTGAATTAACATAAAGATGCCACATGCCTACCTAAGGTGGCTTAATGCCATGTGTATAAATACAAAAGATAGTCACTTACTAAATAATAAGTAAAATATATGTTGCACTAACATGCCTCCTTAAGCATAGGTTAGGTGGGTACAAGATGGGTCCCAACTACTAGGGTTGATGAGGTACCCATGTACAAAGTAATCTATCATTTAGTGGAGAAAGGTATAAAACCATAAAAAACCATGCTCCACAGGAGAGAAAATATGCATGAAAATTATACAAGTGAAGAAGTACTACTTCTTTCACTATATACAATAAATATTTCTCCAAGAGGATAAAACATTATAGAAGATCTATGAGACCCCACTATAATATGTGTCTTACTATAGTGAAGCTAAATGATTAACAAAGGATGTAGTTGTAGTGTTAGGAATTGCATTTAGAAAATATCAATTATATGCAAATAAAGATTAAATAGACGAACAAAAAACACATAAATAATAAGAGTGAGGAGACAACTTTAACGTGGTTCACCCAAACTTGGGCTACGTCCACCAAACAGAGAGTCCAATATTACTATCCAATAAATCAAACTGATTACAACCAACAATCCCTTGCAACTCAATACCACTACAAAATGCTACAAAAATCTCTCTAGAAAACCCTAACCCTTAGCCTTTTTTAACAAGACTTATGTTGGTTACAAAATTAGGGTCGCAATATGTCAGCCAATAGAAAAATAACACCCGACACCTTTATAGAATAATAAAATTCATTTGGGCTTGCGGGGCGCTACCCCTCAACCCCGCCCTATATCATGATAGAGAGAGCGCTAGGGGTGTTTCCCTTGGACCTCACAAGGGGTGATGCCCCTTGACCTCGCCTTGGTGTTAGGCCCAATATGGAAAGCTAATGTACTGAGAGGGGAGGGGTGAATCAATACTTCAAATCTTTTCTTCAACAATAACTTTACTGTTAAGCATAAACCAAAAACTGTTGTAACATAATATAATGCTAAAACAAATAAATAACAATCATACATGATTCACTCCATAACACATATATTTTGGTTACACAGAAACTCTTGGTTAGAGAGAAAAATTGCAGTGGGGATGATACCCACAACTTCGCTACTACAATAATAAAGGTTTCTTGGTTAGAGCTACATGTTTAGCTATTTTTGATAGCTTACCCTATTAGGAGTATCAAGATCATTAGATCTACCTTGCTAAAGGATTTTACAACACTTATTCTAAATGTTGCACCTAGTTAAAGGCTTTACAATTTATAGACTTTGTTAGAGTCTTTTACCTTGTTAAAGGTTTCTCTTACAACTCAAAATATTACAACACAATATTATAGAATATCTGCAACTTCACATTTGGAATGTTATAGAAGATTCTATGTGCTCAAAATGAGATTACCTTGCTTATAGCATACCTCGGTAATCCATAGATTAACTCGGTAAACCCTTCTGTTTACTCTGTTCCTTGACTGTTCTCAGAAATCCTTCTTGGTGACCTCTGTGTCTCTAACAGTCACAATACTCAGTGCTTCCTTATCTATTTCACATGTCTTGCTTCATACACCTTTTTTTTTATCCTCAATTCATGTTGAATAAATAGATCTCTTATGTCGGTGATCTGTTCATGCTTCGATCTTACAAAAAAGATTCATCGAATGAATAACCATACAAAATATTTCATTGGATAGATGACCTCAAGATCATACAAAATCTTTAAGTTGCAATTTCCTAAGTGATAATGATATCCTGTTCCTTGATCTTGTAACACGTTTACCATATGTGTCTAGTTTCAATGAATCTGGTAACATGTTTTACTCGGTGTGTGTTCACTCGATATATCATTTTTGTTTCTCAGTAGACATAGAGTGTTACTCGACAGACAACTTGGTGTATACTAAGCTCTATGACTACCGACTGAATATTTCGGTAGTAATAACCGACTAGAGTATATAGAATGACTTTGAACCTAAAACTAATGGAAACATAGTAAATAGTAACAATCTCCCCTTTTGACATTAGTTGAGATGTTTGACAAAACTTCTTTCAAAGTCATAACTCAAAAATCTATATACTTACAAAATTTGACTAATCTGACACTATATACATTTGTCAATAAATAGTATACTCAGATATACTCCCCTTATCAATATACTGTACAAAACTCTGATTGTGCATATGTTGTGATCAATATTTTGTATTTACTGCTCGGTGTACTGCTCCCCCTATCAAAATCATCTTATATACACTATATACTCCCCCTTTTTGACAAACATCAAAACTTAGTTACCATTCGGTGGAGGCAACTGGTCAAAAATGGATTTATACTTTGTCCTTGCATCAGTGAGAGCGGTAGAGAGGGCATCCTTGACACTATCCATGAGTGAATTCTGAGCTGTAATGTCGGCTAACAGTGAAATCAGTCCATCTAAAGTGCTTCCCTTTGGCTAAGTGGATAAAGAGGTAGCCTTGTTGATCTTTTTTTGGATGGAGGACAAGTGTGGAATGAATAAGGTTTGAAGAGTCATAATGTCCATCCTTATTTTGTGCTCTTCATTCCTAAGTTCCAATTGTTTAGCGATGAGCTTTTGTAACTTGGTATAGAAATTTTGAATAGAATTTGGCTCAGTGGTCAATGTATGGGAGAGATCAGTGATCTCTTTCTCAATCACTTTTGTTTTATTCTTGATGTCTTTAATGAATTAAAAAAATGTACAGAGTTTCTGAAATAAAGAAAGAATGTGCTTGAGTTGAGGGGACAACTCAGCAATAAATTTGACAAGTATTACTTTGCCAATAGCAATGGCTTTCTGTACCTCTTCAATCATTTTTGCAGTGAGTTCTTTGTCCTTCAACTTTCTCAAGTATTCAGATGCATCTACTCCAGATGTCTCTATTTTAGTTAGGAGTTCATCTAGTTGAACATGGATGGCTGCATCTTTTGTCACTATGGCTTCAGGTAGCATATCTGTTAATAGTTCTTTCACCTTTTGAAGTACTTTGTTTTTCTTTTGTATAGCCATTTGCTTCTCTTATTCTGCTTTGGCTTTGCATAGTTCACCGAATTCAATAAGTGCTTGCCCTTTTAATTTGGATATGTCTACATTCGGCAACACTATTGGTTTTGACAAATCTAATTTGAAACTATGCTTTTTCATTTTCTTTTCTTTAGATGAGGAGGTTTTCACCAGTTGAACTAATACAATGGCTTGGGAGGCTTGTTGACCCTTAGTAGGTTGCTCGGTAGAGGCAACACTTTTGTCAATCTCTTTAACCTCAAATGTCGCCTTCGATGAATCTGTGCTCTGGGTCTCAGTTGTAATATTTTTAGTGCTAGAAGGGGCTTGAGAAGTATGTTCCTCGATGGCCTGGGAAGTAGCTTCTCCTTCTGTAGACTTGTAAACCTCTTTTCCTTGTTCAGTATCCTGAGGTGTCTCGGTTGAAACATGTCGAGTGATCGGAGGATAGGGCTGAACTTGTTCCAAAAATGCCTCACTGGATACTAGTTTGGCATAAGCATTCCCTTCAATCATTTCCTGTTCTTGTACCTCAGTGTCCATGATATCCTCATCAATTTGTATAGTATCAGCGGGGTCTTGCTTGGTGATATTAGGATCTTGCTCAGTGACATCAACTATTTCAACTTCAACTTGCTCACCAGCATTCTTGATTCGAAAGATTTCCTACCACTTTTCCTTGGTCACATTCTCTACTTCAAGATAAAAGCCATTCATCAATTTCAAGGCTCTTTGCTTGACTAGGAAGTTTGTCTGGCAGTTTTTCAGATGTTCATTGATCTCATCTACCGACATGTCTAAGAAGAGATGTACCAAACTTCTTTCTCTCATCTATTTTCCCAAGTCCATAGCATATTTCCACCTGTTATCAATATGCAAATACAATTCTTTTGGAAGAGAATTAGTTACTTCCAATGGGACCAATCAGAATTTCAGAAGTGTGCAGATGACAACTTCTTCTATTTGTCTTTTTTCTTCATCATTTCTGGATTCATACTTAACATATCTAAATGCTCCAAATCCACCATATTGTTTCAGATTAGCATAGAAATTATTAACGTTGTGTACATCTTTCTTTTGACTCTTAACAATCTAAAATTTGCTTGCGTCTTCAGATTTGGTGTCACTGGACTCTTTAGTCAAAATGAGTCTCTGAGTAGATTTTTTATAAGTTTTTGTTACCTTTGGTGCAGCAACATTCTTTGGTTTCTTACTCGATGATACTACAGATGATCTTGTGTTTGGGCGCTTTACTGAAGGAGTCGGTGATACCTTTGATGTATCCTATTTCTTCCTTTCCAAAATTTTCCATTTAGGCAACTCGGTGTTCAATGTAATAGCTGCTTCTTGGGCTTTAGATTCCTTCTCGGTGATTACTTGAATGCTCTTGATAGGTGTGCAGGAAGAACCTTCTCCAAATTTCTCTGTTAATGCCTTAATCATTTTTGTTGCTTTTCTTGTAGCTTTTGGTACTACAATGCTCATTTTAACTTTCTCTTTAACTTCTTCATATGTACTGTATCTCATCTCGGTAGCATGCCTTGGTAGAGCAAGAAAAGAATCTATCTGCTATTGTGTAATGTCAAAATCAATCTCATAACCCATAGGTGGAAAAGATTGAGTTCTCGGTTCCATCGCATTGACATAGCAGTAGTCGGTGTCTACTTCAAAGCATATATCATCCTTGTATTTCTCCACTAACTTGGGTGGAATCCTATACCTGTTATGCATCTTTTCTTGAAACTTGCTAAAATAATCATCCATAATATCATTGAAGTTATCACCTAGCTATTTGATGAAGTCATTGATTTGATGGGTGATTGGTCAGTGTAGCTCCCAAACTACATTACCGACTGATGGAAAGAATTTTTCAAAATAGAAAAACATGCATACCAAAAGTGATCCTAACTTCAGTATGTTTGCCGAGTTGTTCTTCTTTGGCTTCCTTATGGTGTTGAGATTTTCAAACAGATTTTGCAACAACACTTCGCATAGATCAATCTTCATACCTTTCTTCACAATTTTATAGGCTAAATCGATTGTTGCACATGGTACACTGTTTTCCCTTGCCGATTGAAAGAAACAATAGCCTATGACTCTAATGGAAAACTTTAGCTCTACATCTGTGACATTATTCAGTTTTAGACCTCTGCAATCAGATTCAACTCCAGTTAAAGTGATCAATTCCTTCCGTGAAATCATTTTCTGAGCTTGGGCATGATCATAAATAGGATAATCGGTGATCAAGTGGATGATTTCCTTGGTGATTTTGAATGGTTGCTCCTTTAACCACATGTGGTCATCATGAACTCTGCTCAAAACAAATTTAACTCACTGGGGTTTGAAGACTCGCGGGTAGGTTAGGGCTTCAGTCAATCCCTTGACTTCAATGTGTTCAAACTTGTTATCTAATTTTCCATCGATACACAATTCATCATATGTGTCCTTGATCTCAACATGACCTAGTTCATCAACATGACACTTAGTGAAGAATCTGACATCCTCAACTAGTAAAACCCTATCCGGAATGAGTGAAAAGGCAGTTTTATCATCTGGTTCAAATGCTACTTTGGGAGTTAGAGAGTATTTCAGTGAGGGCTTCTCAGTGTTCTCAACAACAATGGGCTTCTGGATCTTAGGTGCCATTGCAAATTTCGGATACTCACTTAACAAAAGATCCTTAAGGTTTGAAGACTTTTAAACGGCAGACGCTTTCCACTTAGTAAATGTAAAACAGATATTCACAACTGATATGATTAGTAAACTAGCTTGACAATGTGTTGTGATTGATGTAAATACCTTGAATTTTGCTTTGGAAGAGATTTGATCGCCTTGAATCACTTCGCTCTACTTTCTTGAAAACTTGGTAAGTGTAAAATGACCGCGCAAAAGATTTAAGTACATAATTTTACCTTATCGGGCTCCGTGTAGTTAGCTAAGAAAACATTAAATGCACTCGACACCACTTCCTTTTTATGCTTTTACTGAGTAGCCAGACTTCTCGCATTTACCGACTTAACAGGCTTCCAAAAGACTTGATAAAATTTTCAAATTTCCTAATGCATCTTTAGCTATGCAGATTTTGAATTAAGTACATGATAAAATAGGAATTGTTAAGATTCAACCTTGAGAAAATGTAGTCCCTTCATACCTTCATCGATTAATTTGGAGTAGGTGCACCTAAATCGGTAGGAAAGGTGCTTTCTTCATTTGACACAATTTCCTTCTTTTTCCAAATCATCTGTAATTTGCTTCTTATTTCCTTAGTGTCTCCTCTAGGTTGATCTCTGCAATCTCTAGCCAAGTGTCCAACTTTGTGACAATGAAAATATGCCATACCAGGATTTCTCCATGATCTTCGGTTGTTCATTCCAAACCTTATAAAGCAGTTGGCACTTATATGTCCATATCTTCCATAGCATTCACACCATATCCTTGTATTGTAATCCCATGGTACTGCAGTATACTGTCAGTTAAGATCTGTGTGAGTTCGGTAGCTTCTAGTATTTGCTCGATGTGCAGACCACATATAGTTCTTCTGCTTAAACCAACACTTCTCGATACTATGTCCATATCTATTGCAGTTTTTACAAAACCCTTTGAATTTTTCCTTCTGATAATTACTAGCAGACTTTGTCCTACATTGGTTAGATGTGTGACCATATTTATTGCAATTGTAACAATAACCATTGGACCTAGTGGCATTCGGTTACTTACCTTTTCTGATTTGGCACATGTTGGCAGTATGTCCTTGTTTTCTATAGTAGTTGCAAATAGGCTTCTTCCTTTTGATGTTCTTCTTGTTTCCAGCTTGCTTTGATGATTCTCCTTTCTTGGTAGTGTGGATTCCTTCTCGGTAGAGTCTTTTCCTTTGTAACCAAGTCTTGCAACTTTGTTGGGTCTTTTTTGTATTAAGTTGCTCATCCAACATCTTTGATGCTTCATAACTCTTCTTTAGTGTTTCTTTGGATTTCTTCTCTGTTTCAAGTTCATCGGTCAACCTTGATACTTCAAGTTTTAATGCTTGATTCTCATCATCTTTCAGATTTACTTCATGATGTGCATAGCCCAATTGATTTGACATATTTTGTTGAATTCTAGTCAACCTTGTGATTTCATCATTCCTTTCAGATACTAATGCTTCAAGTTGTTGTCTTTCTCTTTCTAGATCTCTTAATTTATCCTCGACTGTCCTCAATGCATCAAGATTTTCAGTCATCTGTGTGCTGAAATGTTCATGATCTCTTTTCATTGCTTTTAGCTGATCAGTCAGTGCTTTGTTCTTTTCTTTCAGTTCTCCAATCATTTCTTCAGTCTCTTTAGATATATTATTCTCAAATGATGTCTCAATTTGTTCCACTAACTCTTGAGAGTCCTACAAATCATCAGACAATCTTCTTCTAACTTTCAGAGATTTTTGCATTTGTTTCTACATGTCAGCAATCACTTGATTAGCATGATCCAATTCATTTTGAAGATTCACAATTCTCCGAGATTGTCTGTAGCCTTCCATTGATAAGATCTTTCTCTTTAGGAGAGGGGAGGGGTGAAACAGTACTTCAAATCTTTTCTTCAACAATAACTTTACTGTTAAACATAAACCAAAAACTGCTATAACATAACATAATGCTAAACAAATAAATAACAATCATACATGATTCACTCCATAACACATATTTTGGTTATGCAGAAACTCTTGGTTAGAGAGAAAAACTGCAGTGGGGATGGCACCCACAACTTCACTACTGCAATAATAAAGGTTGCTCGGTTAGAGCTACATGTTTAGCTATTTCTGATAGCTTACCCTATTAGGAGTATCAGTATCATTAGATCTACCTTGCTAAATGATTTTACAACACTTATTCTAAATGTTGCACCTGGTTAAAGGCTTTACAATTTATAGACTTTGTTAGAGTCTTTTACCTTGTTAAAGGTTTGTCTTACAACTCAAAATATTACAACACAATATTACAAAATATCTGCAACTTCACATCTAGAATGTTATAGCAGATTCTATGTGCTCAAAATGAGATTACCTTGCTTATAGCGTACCTTGGTAATCCATAGATTAACTCGGTAAACCCTTCTATTTACTCTATTCCTTGACTATTCTCTGAAATCCTTTTCATTGACCTCTGTGTCTCTAATAGTCACAATACTTAGTGCTTCCTTATCTATTTCACATGTCTTGCTTCATACACCCTTTTTTTAATCCTCAATTCATGCTGAATAAATAGATCTCTTATGTCGGTGATCTGTGCATGCTTTGATCTTACAAACATGATTCATCGAATGAATAACCATAAAAAATATTTCATTGGATAGATGACCTCAAGATCATACAAAATCTTTAAGGTGCAATTTTCTAAGTGATAATGATATCCTGTTCCTCGATCTTGTAACACGTTTACCATATGTGTCTAGGTTCAATGAATCTGGTAACATGTTTCACTCGGTATATCATTTTTGCTGCTCAGTAGACATAGAGTGTTACTCGGTAGACAGCTCGGTGTATACTAAGCTCTGTGACTGCCGATTGAATATTTTGGTAGTAATAACAAACCAGAGTATATAGAATGACTATGAACCTAAAACTAATGGCAACATAGTAAATAGTAACACTTGGGGGTGCTGCCCCCAAACCCCCATTAAATAATTTGAGGGGAAACTGTACTATAAAAATGAGGAAACAAAATTAACTTCCGAGTTTGATTAAGCTCCATATAACAACATGTAGATCTAAGAACACTAAACAATCTTAATCTCCTTGGAAAGAAATAAAGACAACTAAAGATGCATGATATCACCCCATTCCAAAAGGAAATATGCATGAAGATTTATTAAAGGTTTCTAAATTTTGTACATATTCAAAGACACAAATGATGCCCATGATATCTTCAAAAGTTTCTCAAATATTTCAAAACGTGTGATGAGGACAGATAGGATAAATCTCGTACAACCTAATATTTAGGAATAGGGACCACAAGAACAATAGACGAATGGTGATAACTAGAACCATAAGAATGTAATACTACTGGAAAGGAGTCGAATGGATGCCCATATACTATTGTCAAAGATGCCATCTTGGTTCCAATCATTCCATTTGGGGGTAAATCGTTAACCTGCATTAACCTGCATTTTCTAGAGAGTTTTTATCGCCATTTAAACAAATTCGTTGTGTGCCTTGTCTATATGATACATTATCAGACGGTTCGGTTGCTCTCATGCACAAGTTGCGCATGAGAGATAGAGTTTGGCTCTACATCAGCCAATTAAATTTCATTGAAAGTTTCCGAAGCCTCTCCAATAGATCAGTTCTATACATCCATCTCACCCCATGAAATAACATCTCTTAGAGGTATTTCATCCCTAAGTTCCCGTCTCGGGTACACACAGGAACATTGGTGAAAAGGTTGTGGAACGGTACTTTTGGTGTAGTTGCTTTTTCTTTTGAGTTTCAGAATCCATTCAAACAAATATATCTCGTGCCTATCCCGCAATCATTAATTTTCCATGAGATGTCATGCCTTTGAGGCATTTTGTTAAACTGTTTAAATGCATTTTACCTCTACCTCCTCACTTCGGACGCATGTTTAGCGGGACAGCCGCAACTAAAACCCTTTCAGTAGTCTGGTTTTGTACACAACCTACAATCTTTCTATGCCATGGGATGACTTTCGCAGAAGTTGAGGCTTTAAAAGCTTCGAAAGCCTTATCAACGAACTCCTAAGCTTCCATGCTGAACACATAGGTCACGCATGCAGTGATTTTTTGGGTAGTCGTCATAACTACCTAGTCCATTTAGCTTTCGCCTGTTTAAACCACTGAGACAAGTTGGCGAAATGGCCCGTCAATCATATTAACTCCTTGTTGTTGGTGTAAATGTGCTCCTTATCAGTGCCTTCTCAAAATGTAGATACTTACCAATAGCCCCCAAAAGGCGGATAATATTCCATATTATTTAGTGCGGAATTAGAAGATAAACTATGAATTCGTGCTGACGAAACAAGTTTATTTTTCTTATCAGTTTTTATCGACATTAGTTGTGGATTGGCTTGCAGATGTCGAAAATGTTAAGTTGACTGACCATTCTTCAACTCAAACAAAGAAACTGATAGGTCTTAAAAACTTCTCCATATGTTCCAAATTTAGAACTATGGAGTCTTTACTCACGTTTCTCTTAATATACCACTTTATAGCCTATAACCTCTTAAGAATCGCAAATTAATGGGAGTTGGAGATTCATTACTCCTAAAGGGTATTTGAAAAAACTTCGAACATCTCCAAAACTACGGATTATCCTTTGTTTCTGATGTCTGGCATTGCTCAGAAAATTTTCGTCCTTTAGATCAACCATTTGAGAAGTTTTAACTAGCATGTTCATTATGGATTAACGTAGACTCGCTTTGCTTGTGCTTCAAGCCATGAAGCCAATTTATTCAATACAAGAAAATGAGTATGATTCCATCACAGATTTCCCTGATGAACTCGTTCATCTGATAATGGAGATTGATGTATAACCTTATCTTGAGACAATATTTTTCGGTGACACTTCGCCACATCATTAATAATACTACTACAACCAATATCCAGAAATCTAGTTCCATTTAAGTTGAAGTTTATTTAATCATTTCTATGATTTGGTAGGTGCAAACTTGAAGTTTTAATATCTCATAAACCAACAGACACCTTGAGTAGAAATCTTAGCACATTTCATTCCTCAAATATTTTAGAATTTAATTGTTTTCCTGATTTCAGATAGGTTGATTTGACCACTTTCAAGATTTCAGCTGAAATGAAAGATGGCTCATTCTCAAACGAGCATATCTTTCAAAATGATTTCAATCGAATATGAACATATAAGGATTAATGAAGACAATGAAAACCATGTGAAACATGTGCAACTATCTTTTGACAATTAGAATCGACATGTGAAAGGTTTGAATGACTGATAACATTTATCGTATTAATATAAAAGTTTGAATTTGACCAGTTCAAAAATGGAGCTAATAGTACAAAACTCCAATTTGCATCCCTTAGATATATTGCTTACACTCCTTGATGTTGGCCTTTTTCAAAATTTAAATCTAAAAATTTGTAATTTATTTATAAATGCAACTCCCTCTTTCATTTGAACATCTATTTCTATGGAATCCTTTTCCTATCATTCCAATTGAACATTCAACCAAGCATCTTCAAAGAAATTAAGTAAAAATCTAAAATCAAGTATTTGAAAGCATTCAAATTCAGAAATCACGATCAAGTTATGCGTTCCTTCATAAATGAAATCATGTATTGACACTTATCAAACAACATCAAGCTTTTTGTCTTCAAGACAATGAGTTTCATACAAGGTACCATTTGTCAATTCAAAAATTTCTTTGAAAATTTTAGCCTCTTCCCTACTAGGGCTAAGCTCTCTTTCATCAATCCTTGAAATTTTTAGCCTCTTCCCTACTAGGGCTAAGCTCTCTTTCATCAATCATATCTACACAAATCAAAGTTAGTAACAAAAATCAAACTTGCAACCTGTGAAACTAGACCATACCTAGAAAACTTCTCTATTTTCTTAAGATATAATGCACCAAATTCTTGCTATGCGAGCTCAATAGATTGATGCGGGCTCCACCACCTTAGCGTAAGGATCTGATAAAAGGCTTAACAATGTTGGAATTGGTTCTATTGTAGAATCATGGTAAGCAAGCATATTGCAGACAAACAAGGAATAACACATGAAGCGCAACACTAGATTAATACTGAAATTGAATGGGATTGCTTTTTTTTTTTATGCATAACAATCAAACCTTTTAAGCCTTTAAATTCCTAGATATGCTAGACACATCAAACAATTTCAAGGACTTTTTACATATGTCTGCGCTTGGAGAAAATTATACACGATTTATTTGAAAAATGGATGCAATAGATTTCGACAAATTCTACAAGCACAAGTCATTCACAACATCAACAAAATCATTTCCATGTTTTAAAATGAAAATGTGAATACTCCTGATTTTCGGATGCCTCTATATCTATTTTTCCACACACATTTGGAGACACTTTCAATCTGACAATTTCAATGCCAAAATCAGTAATGAACTTTGAATCAGCAATATCAATGCCAAAATCAGTAATGAGCTTTGAATCAGCAATATCAATGCCAAAATCAGTAGTATTCATTACTGGCCAACAAGATTTCGCAGTTACAAGTATCGGAGTTGGAAATATTATTGTTTTCTATGTCCGCACTGTAGGAGCCAAATATCATATCTTCATCAGTGCAGTCTTCATATCATTGGTTCTACAATTTTCAATACTTCACGCCATTCCTCAGCATTCACGGGGGGGAGGGAAGTCCGGCTATGATACCAAATGAACAAGTTAAAAAGGTTTCTTTTTATTTGATGAACATCACCACAATTTAAACAGAAGCAAACTAATTAATATAGTTATATCACTAACTATATAACAGTTGTAATAGTGTAGTTGAACAATGTAATATGTTAACATTACTGCCATTTGGATATAGGAAAAAAGAAACAAAATATTGAGTCACCTATAAAGGGGCTTACTTCAATCAAACCCCAGTTTTGGAGCTTCCGTTCTTACAAAAATGTTGGGATAAATTTGATAAAAGATTCATTAACAACAACATGCAATATCAAAGATAAAGAAATACATTATATTAACACAAAAGATATTTAACTATTAGTATAGAGAAGTTTTATGTAAAGAGGAGACAATAAAATAGATTTAGATCATGAAGAAGTTGTAAAGACCTCCAAAGTGAATGTTATAAAAATATTTTTTTTACGTGACCTCACCATAAAAAGGGACATGCAAGGTGTCAAGAGAGTGTAATACGCTTCAAAACCTAAAAGATTCAATTAAATTGTAGAGAAACAAAATTAAAATAAATGTATGAATTTTCAAGGGAGAACTAGATTGAGTAAAATGCGAGCTTCTATTTTGTAAATATAAAGTTATAGAGATTTTATTTCTAGATGTGACTATCAATCAAGAGTGTTATACTCAGAGGATTCTTAGGAATCTAAAGCTCAAACAATCGTTTGAACCACAATTTTTTTGTGGGATGCTAGCACATCATGCAAATATCCATGCATGGTGTTCTCATCCAAAAAGAAATAAACAAAAAAATCTAGGATCATGATAAAAACACCAAACAATAGATATTCTAGTGTTTAACATTTTATATTAAAATTTTTTTATATCATGTAGTGTGAGATCGTCGGGGTATGCAATTGCCAACACTACAATTACTTTCACACCTTATTTTTTAGTTTATGGTATTAAGGTCATAATACCCTTTGAATCCAAGATTTCATTATTATGTGTTTGGTTTTGTGACTAATTGATGATTTTATACATAAATTTTGAGAAGATTACTTATAACATCCCAAAACTCTTTATGAGAAGGGAGTCAACAAATTAGAAAACCTATGTGTATAGTTAATACAACAATGAAAATCATAAAGTAAAATAATAATTCAGTGAGAACTTCAATTAGGTTACCTAGTCCTTCATGCAAATCCACAAAACCCAAGTAATATATCTCTAGATGTAAGGCCAACAAGTTCTCCCTTATATAACTACTTTTAGTGACACAACCTTATATTGAAGGGCATCATACTTTTCCCTTGCATATTGCACATTATATCTTACAACATAGGCATCATGCTTTCCCCATAATACATCTTTGCACCTTATTGCATTATCTTGTTCATATGGAGTCTATTGCATTGACACTAAACTTGCATGCTTATACTTTACATTGGTGGGCTCACTTGACCTAACTACATCCTTGGAAGGAACTTTACCACATTGAGGGTGATAAGATCTATCTTATCCCTAACACAATGTGTACTTATATAACATTACCATGTTTTAAGGTTTACATCAAGGACACTATAAGCCTTAAGCCTCAAGCACATTTTTTATTATATGTGTATCTCATGTATTGATGCCTTCTACACCAAAATGGAGCTATCACCCTATCTATACTATTTAAATTTGTGTTCTATTGGATCCATCATTAGGGGCATATACCACTCTAGTGTTTTAGACAATTACATGAGTGTTTCTAGCCACAAAGGGCCACACCACCACACTTACGTCCCCATGCTTCGGTTTATCATATTCATCAATAATATGTCAAACCTATGAGCTTACCGTGATTATAATATGACATGTTTTTCTTTCTTGATATATAATGCACTCATTTAAAACTATTATTTTACATCATTTACATGCCTAGAAAGTACATTTATATTACATATACTATCTGCCCCTCTCCTACAATTTCATATATCTTATAGATGCAATAAATTGTTTAATATTTGAAATTGTTTTTCTCTACTATGTTTTACAAAACATCTTGAATGTTAGATGATCATTTTTCTCTAATTTATTTAACATTAAAATAACTAAATATTTATAAGATATAACGTTTACAAATTAAATGACATTCTTACAAATTTTCAATAATGCCTCCCTAAAATACGAAGTAAACAAAATTTAATAATATTCAAGGTACAACCTTTCAATATTTGTAACCCTTTTTGTTGAAATGGCTTGCATCACGTCGTATTGATTTCAATTCAATAAATGGGCTAGCTTCTTATGTTCAGTGTAGACATAGCATTGTTGTTGCTTTTTGGAAACTAAACCAACAAATCATTAGTTTCCTCACCAAACACGGCAGCATCTCCCCTCAATTTTGTGTGCTGCCCTGCCCGACATTGTCTCATAGTCTAAAGCGAACGCACATTGTCTCCTAGTCAAAAGCGAACTCACATTTCGTCTGCACAGAAAACACGTCCATTTCTTGCCTAACTCATGTAGAGATTGCCGTTTTCAGAGGTTGAAGCTATTCTGGTTCACAGCGTAATAGTGATGTGTTAGTCAATTTTAGTCGTTTATTGTAAAATCGACAGTATAAAATGTGCGATTAACATGTATATTAGTCAATCCGTACTATCGTCGACAGTATAAAATGTGCGACTAACATGCATATTAGTCAATCCGTACTACCGTTTTGAAATCAAAATAGACACATTCGTTCTCCAACATCCAAACTTAATATTTTAGTGGTTTTTGAATGCATTATTTATGATGATTAGACTTGCTAGCCGTAATGTTTGATTCCCACAATACCGTATTGTTTCAATTCCTTTTAATTACGCTGGAGTTCATTTAAGTGAACGCTAAACTGTGTTTATAAATTGTCTGTTCGCAATCTTCTAATAGGGACACCATCTATCTAATGTCGCTTAACTCAAATGCAGCGGCAGCTTCAAAAATCAAACATTCTACAAAAGTCCGCTTCAGTCGGCACAATTTATTGAGCCATCACAATGCAGCATGACATTGATGATGTCTATCATCATAATTATTTATTATTAAAATTATAGTAAGATCTATGACATCATATTAATTATATGATATAACATAAAGTAAAGAACGTATATGGCAAGAATATGAATACATATTAGAAAGATATTGTAAACTTTTAAATTTCTCACCCATAGATTAAAGATGGGAAGATATCCAAACAAAATAGACGTTATCATAAGCCCTGGACACCACATCATTTTATTATATTTTTTTATTCACAATCAGTGTTCCTCTTTAAGAAGGGCTAGTGAATGGTTGTGCCCATCAATTAAACTATTCTTATTGCCTCTACTCTACTCAACCTTTAGTATGTCATTTTTATAAATTTCTTTATTTTATTTTAAATATTTTATAACAAGTGCCCATATTGGAGTGTTTTGAAGCATGTTAAAGGTTTAAATATATGGCGGGGTCAACTTTAAACAAAGGCATAGAACAAACAAAGATATTAGAGTGTACATATGATCTAGCCACCCTAATAATTTTTCCATCCCCTTCATCATAATTCATTTCTTATGGCTACTTAATTGCTTCTATATGAATAGAAATTACAATGTGTTAGTAAATGTGTACAATCTTTCAAATGTGTAAGGTGCAAATTGAATAGGATTTCATAAAGAAAAGTATCATAATTGTTGTGTAAAGTTGGGTACATTCACCTATCCATAATCCATCTACATATACACTCATCATCATATAGTTATTACATCCTTTACATAAATCAATAAAAGAATTCTTAGACCATATTTATTAAAAATACTATACAATCTACGTATAAAAATTGCATAGAGTTGTCTATAGGGGCTCAAATTTTCTTATTGTATTTTTTTATACAATGCTACAAATTTGTGTTAAATACCTGCAAAATGCTTGTATAGTTTAGCATATGTTATATACATGTGTATGCCTAATTTAAACAATTCATTTAAAAATTTAATTAAAATAGATAATTTTAGTTATATATATACATGTACATGCCTAATTATATTTATAAAGTGAGCCGTATACAACTCAAGATTAATTAAGACTAAAGCCACATTATTATTTTTTATTTATTTTAAAGTTAGATTTGTATAAAATACATAACTAAACTCATTAGAAAAGTTTGTATCTAGATAACAAAAAAGTATCACAAATTATGATGTAGTCTATGAGTAGAACATAGACATGTCCTTCATAACAAGCATAAAGAAACAATAGTATATCTACTTATAATCTCACAATTAGAACTTCTCTGAAAAATATCATTAGATCCTAACAGTCAATTCTTTATTGAATCAACTAATTTATGGATCATGTATTCTTGCATCATGCAAGGCTTTATATTAACCAAAAAAAAAAAATGTCGTATGTCAATTGTTCATTTTTTCTTGGAATTATTAATGCAAATATAGAATTTGTATTGCAATCATTGTTTTCATTGTATGAAGTGTTTCTTATTTCCATTTAAAGATGTTGTTCAAGTGTAGTAGTAAATTATTTTTTATTTTCATGTTTCAGAAGAATCTTACCTTGTGAATGAGCTCTTGTGAGTATGTTGGATTTTTCATTCTTGTAAGTTGCTCGAGTAGATGACAAACTTAACAAGAAGAGGTATATGATCAAATTTTAACTCAACAAGATTGCTTTCAATATTGAAATCGAGTAGCCTAGATGTAGAACTCTGGGAACATATCACATAGTCCACAACACTTTGCCCACTATAGGTTATACAACTAATACCATCAGATTGTGGCAAATTTTTCATAGCATTGTAGATGACCACATCATACAAGCTACATAAGCCTAGTAACTCCACTCTAAAAAGTGTTACACATTCCAATACCATCTTGTGAGCTCCTTTCCCAAACTTTATTCCCTTTTCTTCTAACCGTAGAGGATTGACATCCCCACCTCCTTCACTACCCGGTTGTAAAGATTGATTGTTAGTTGTCCTTGATTTAAAATCCCCCATCAGAAAATTTTCTTCTCAAGTGCTAAATATATAAATTTCTTTTATAGTGTTGCATATGGATCTTCACTATCTAGATTTCTCTTCTTGTAAATCCTTGTGGATTTTGGAGCAAGCCTAATTATTATCTTGATGTCTATCATTTTTAGAAATATAAATTGCTTGTTTGGGTTAATTTTTCTACTTTCATTACTCCATCCCATGTTTCTCCTATTACAACTCTAATCCCTCTCTATCCTTTACCTGTTTTCATCCCTTCATTCCAAATAGATATTTTGTTCTACACTTCAAAGTCTGGTGATTTGCATCCATCATGTTCATGTGTTTTGGGGATAATAATAATGTATTTCCCTTCTACTATAGGCCCCAATCCCGATCCTCTCCTCCATGGGTAACCTCTATAATTCTATATTATTAAATGCAAAAGCTCCTATGGGGTCTCAAATCCCCATTTCTTGTTTGATAGACGTTTGTTGATTTGAGCTTTTCCATTTTTCAGCTAAGGCCACTTTCCTACATCTCTTGCTGATTTCACTTTCTTTAACTCCTTCCCTTGCCTTTCTTACTACACAAATGCCAAGTCTTCATCAAATTAAATATAGGTGCATCTAAGTAGCCCCCTATTCTTTCAGATCAAATTCTTGTCTTTCATGTTTTTTTTGACAACTTACATGTCTACTCCTTTCTTGTATTTTTTTTACAATCATGTTTGCTTATTGGATAAATCCTATTTATTTCAATTTGTCCTTATGAAAATATATTGTTCAAATACCAGTTCAACGCTTCTCACCAAAGTCTTTCAATCCTTTGATGATAAAATTACAACCTTGTCTTTCTTGTATTTTTCTTCTCTTATTCACCTCATGATTTCTTTCTTTCTTTCTTTGTGCCTGCTTGAGGGTCGATTTACAACTTGTCCCCAAGGTTTGGCTTCTTCTATTTATCCTCCCCTTGTTCTGATTTATCACCTACTCGATTGAGCAATTGTATAGTGGTATTGAATTATTTCTTGCAGTTTTTGGTAGAATCATAATCAATATATTCTTTAAGACTGTCCCCGCTTTCGAATCTGCCTACGCCTAAAGATTCCCTTGTGTAGTTTGCATTCACAAATACCAAATTCTCATTCACGCGAACCACCTTAACTTGATGTCCCCCTTTCCAAAATGAGCTCCAAGGCCCAACTATATTCGCAAATTGAATGCTGGGGTATGGGTCTGCCAGCTCTTTTATTATTTGGGCAGTATGACTCCAGGTTATGTTTAAACCTACCTGGTAAACTCTCCTTAACCATGAATAAGTTAACTACAGTCGAAGATTATCTAGAGTATCATAGTAACCTGATGGAAAATACACCGACCCTATGGTTTTAGTTGAAAGTTTTATACTGAGAAAAGTGTTTTTTCTGTCGTTGGCCCTTGGGTTTCAATGTCCCCAATGGCTTGGGATTTGTTCTTAACCATGGTTTTCAGCCCCTGTTACCATTACCCGAATCAATGTTGTCCAGACTTGCAGTTTTGACGAGGTGGTGTAAAAAAGAAAGAGAGGGGTATGAAAAGAGACCAAGTGTGAGGCTAACCTATTCCCTGCCGAAAGGAATGCCACGATATTGGGGATGTTCCCACTTTAAGCTCACAGCCCTCGGTTGCCACGATGCACTTCGACCCACCAAAATAGACAGGAACGAAGCTCCTAGTGTTCCTACGGAAATCCCCTTGAGCTTTGAACTTGATGGGAAAGCGACATTAAGCAGAAAAATGATTTGTACTGAAATGAAAGTGGACGATAATGTACTATTTTTTTGGGTAGAAATAAACTATAAAATATTACGTAATTCTTTGACTATACAAAATTGTTAAACAGCCAATTCTGACTTGTACCTCCGTCCCAGTGACTGGTGTCGACAGAGACGGTTAAATAAATGCCAAATATTTTCTCAAGTTCAAAAACAAAATAACGGAAAACTGTTTCTTAAGATGAAAATCAAATTCCCTTTTAACATTCAAACTAATTGCGGATTTTTCGGTTCGCCGACAACGTATCAATTAATGTGCAACGTTAAAAGGATGAATGTGCTGGCTCCTCCCTACGCAGGATTCTTCAAATCCAAATACAAAATGATACCAAATAACCTCAGAATCAGGTAGAACATAACCTTATACATCGAGGCTAACCGATTTGGAATATGCCGAATGATGGAGAAGAAATCAGATATCGAGGCGTGAGAAAGAGAAAATTGGGGATATATGTGGCCGAAATTCGGTCAGGAAAGAGATCGCGCATATCGCTGGGTTCATATTCCACTGCCTACGCTGCAGCTCGAGCTTATGACACTGCTCTCTTGTGCCTTCGAGGACCCGACGCAACGTCTTTCAATTTTCCAGACTCGGAGATAAACTCAACTGCGTTGGAGGTGGCAACTGCACAAACCAATCCATCACCGCAGGCTGTTCGAACAGCTGCCATCGCGGTTGGCTCCGCCAACGACACATTTCCTCAAGCGGGTGCGAGCATTGAAGAAACCGCACCGGCAAAACATTCGATTGATTCCGGAGGCGCGGTAAAAGATGAAGCACATCAAGTGGAAGAAGAAGAAGAGAATGATATAAAATATCTGTTGCAATCTCCAGAACATAGAGCACTTGATGATAGCGTTCAGATGGCTCCACTTCATCCAGATTTGCAGGTCGTGACGCGACCCTACGACAAATCTGAACATTTCTATGACTTTGATGGTTGGGACGCCCCACCAAAGCCACCTACATAATAATCATTGATCATGTTGGGTTTGATAATAACACCCAGAAACGACTATTGAAGTATTGCGTTAGCAGTGGAGTGTGAGCATCCGCACCGTTATGAGGTGTAGTGAGGTGCCGACCGGGAAAAGTTCAATATTTTTGTTTTCCGTGTTGTTACATGCAATAAGTTCTTGATTGTAGTTTGACGGCTCGCTGGATGCATTTGATGTTCGACGTTACGTTAAGATAGAAATTAGGAAGATCATGCATGGCCTAAAATGGTAGATTTTGGACAAATTGTAGAGAACTTCATTCATTAGATTAACTAGAAGCTAATTGTAAATAGCCTTTTCTGTAGGCCCTTTAATGGAGGACCCCTTGGTTGATTTTGGAATCAATAACAATCAAGAGTTAATCAAGGAAGCAACCGTTCGGTTGGTGGGAAGGATGTGGAACTCTCAATTCCGTGAGAGGGATGGAGTAGACCGTCATTGTCCATCATAGCAAGATGGGTATTCTAATGGAAAAGGTTATCTTGTTTTTTATGTATTAATGCATAAGTTATGGTGTATGAGGATAATTTATCCATGCGTGCATCTTAAGGGTTGGATAGCCATTTTCCACTATAATTGCTTCTATGTTGGTTGTGGCAACTCGAAAATTGTGGGCATAAGAATAGAAGTGGAATGTGAGTTTTGTCCTTGAGTTTTAGCTCGAAGTGTCTATTATATTTGATTGTGTATAACCTTGGTAATGTATTAGTTCCTTAATGAAGTGTTTGTTAATTCACAATTATTATGAAGGATATAATCATTTAATTAGGATTTTTGTTTGATTTAGTTTATATGATTTTATTCATGTTATTCTTTTGTCTTTCTCATTATTGTTCCAAATTACACTAAAATGTAACATTTTCTTAGGTTTATTATATATTTCTTTAGCTCTTTATGTTATTAAAAAAAATTCTTTATTAATTTTAGTAGCCCAAACACTTGTTCTTAGGATCATTGGGATGGAAGTGTAGAAAAATAATACCAAAGCAGCCTTGCAACTTTATACTTAGATTCATTTACAAATTAATTCTCTTGTTCTTAATTTTCTTACCTCTTCACAACTTTGATTATACATTTATATGTCTTGAGAACTATATTCTTGATGAATATTTTGTTGGTAAAATTTCCTCTTAAGACTATGTTAAAAAGTTAGCTCAAATCCACTTGGATACCTCATAGGGTCCTTGTGGAGGGAATTTAAAATCTTGCAAACTTCCTTTTTCATTTTGTTAATGTTAAATTCACAAAAGTAATTTTTTATTGTGGCTCTTGGTACATTTGCGACTCTTTATTACTTTTTTTTGCAAATTGGAAGGAAGAATTTATTGTGTTCCTTTATAGATTGAGATTCTAGTTTTCCTATGCCATTATGTCATTTCTTGGACCATAGAAAAACCACTCTAGGTCATCTAAGTAATTATGTTGAAAAAAACTATTTTTCTCTAAACATCCCAAAAAATGATTGGCATTGAAGATGATTTTTCCAAGGACTACAATGATTGCATTGAAACCTAGGTAAGATACCAATGTCTCACCCAATGGGTCATGTATCTTAATATGTCAAATACTTGAAACTAGTGCCAATCCTGAAATCCTAATTTTGAAAACTATCTACTAGTTTTCTAGCATCCAAAACCTTAGCTTAATTAATCTATTTAAGATTTTCTTCATCCAAAATGTTAGATGATTAGAATATAGTTAATTAAGAATTTCAAATTTTTTGATATGAATGAAAAAGAACAAATAATTGTAAAATCAAATACATAGAACAAAAAATGGATGCAAGTTGGCCAATTTTATTATGAAATTGGTGTATATAAATAGAGCATGGTGTTTGTGTTAAGCTAGGAGTCAATTCAACCATCAAGTAGAGGTGGTGAAATAGGTCCACCAAGTGGTAAGAGGGAGGAACCATATATATTGGACAAGTTTGAGTAACTATCTAAGTAACATCAAGATGCCACATGCCCTAAGGTGGCTTAATGTCATGTGTAGAAATGCACAAGATGATTACTTATTAAATAATAAGTAAAATATACTCTAGACTAACACCTCCCTTAAGCATAGGTTAGGTGGGTACAAGAAGGGTCTCAAATACTAGGCTTGATGAGGTATCCATGTAGAAAGTAATCTATAATTTAGAGGAGAAAGGTTGAAAACCTTGCAAGAAAAAAACTACTCTCCAAAAGACAGAAAATTTGCATGAAAATTATACACTTGAAGAAGTACAACTTCTTTCGCTAACTATAAAAATTTTTTTCCCAAGAGGATTAAAAATTATAGAAGATCTATGAAATGTGGCCCATGATATACATGTCTTACTATAGTGAGGCTAAATGATAGACAAAGGATGTAGATGTAGATCCAGGAACACCAAATGATGTTCCACCCCATGGGAAGAAATGAAACCAACTAAAGATGTATGATATCTCTCCATTTCGAAAAGGAATATGCATAAGGATATATGAAGGTCTCTAAATTTTGTACATGATTCAAAGACACACATGATTCCCATGATGTCTTAAAATGATTCTTAAATATTTTGAAACTAGTATTGTTGTCTGAAGAATGATAGAATAAATCATGTACCAACTAATATTTATAAATAGAGACCATAAGAGAAATAGATGAATGATGATAACCAAAACCATAAGAATCTAATACTACTGGAAAGGTGTTGAAAGAGATAATGGTTGAGTTTTATATGTAGATTCATGAATAGTTATAGTCTAATCTATCACAATAGTAGATAATGTATTTGAGACAAGATAAATAACAATTGAATATGATAATGGTGAAGAAACTTTATCGACACTAACATTAAAAAAAGAAAGGCCCTCACTATTGTCTTCTATATCAACAAGCTATAATTTTATGAAATAACACAAAATATCAAGTTGATATACTTCCAATGAGGTGGATCTAGAAAGACAATATCATAATGTAGTAAATTAGTAGAAGCCATGGAGATATCAACTCTAGATTCAAATATAATAATAGTAGGTGATGATGGTGGAATTATGACTTCCCTTATATTGACAAGACATTTTTTTATCTATATCATGATGTGGGATTTTATTTGTGATCATAGTAGGATCATGTGAGAATAGAGAAACATTTGAGTTTGCATGTATTTCCCAAACTTTGATCCATGATAAATGTGGAAATTCAATATCCATGATGGTGTAACAAGAAACATCTAGTATATGTAAATAGATTATTCTAACAATATGATTGTGGTTAGTAACCACTTATTTTCATAAGATTGTTTAGTTGGTTTGGGGTCAAGTCCATACAGATAACGGATAATAATGTCGTACTTGAGATGTTTTAGGATACGATCACACCAATTCAAAATTACCCTTGTTAAGGTTGATTACAAAATCATGTCAAATCCTTTATACAATTAAAATTGGCATTTTATGTAACCCCAATGATATAGTATTAGGTGTCTCATCTTGATTTGTGCCCCCACAGCCTCTCTACCACAATTTTTTCACTTTACAACTTCATTAGTTTTACAATACAACAAGGTCCAATGTGTGGAAATTGTGAATACATTAAATTATTAAAAAATTTGGTGCTATGATACTATGTTAGAGTAAGCTATTAATATTTTACTAGTGCAACAATAAAAACAATAGGATAATATATAATTTAATGTGGATATGTTCTTAGCTTTCTTTCACACTCAAATTTGATGGAATCACAACCTACACTAGGCATCATCCCATTTTACAAACTCCCAACTTTTGTTTGATATACTTCCATCCTTTGTACATACACTACAACTTTGTTGGAGTCAAAGCTACACTACCTTCTAGAAAAAGGACCTTGCCCTTAGAAGGTATCATAAGACTGACAGAAGGCATGGAAAGTATGGCTGCACACTATACAATTTTAGCCTCTCTAGGTTAGATCTGGTGTACCCTTCTAGGGAATGCCTTGCTAACCTACAACCTCAATTCTAGAGGTATCTCTCATCCTTCACTATATTACCAAAGGTATGGGTTCCTTCTAATCTACGTGTTGCAACCTTGACTAAGCACTACATCCTCTATGTAAACATTTAGTAGATTGAGTACAAAAAAAAAAAAAAATCATTCACCTTCTCGCAACCTCAATTGGCTTTGATAACATATAGAATTAAAAAATCTCTAAGATGAATGAACAAGGGAAAATGATTATAGAAAAAACACATAGAAGATAAATTGGATATAAGTCAGCCAATTTTATAATAAAATTAGTAAATATAAATAGAATAATATGTTTGAGTTGATGTAATATCAAAAATCTTAACCCTTGCGATTAATGTGACAAATGGTGCCTTCCTATATGTCATCAAAGGTCGAGTTTCACTACCTTATCTTTTTGTCCACTTGGATTATCCCTGTTAGCTTCAAGAAAAAGCATTAAATTAACTCTACCAACCTATTACCTTCGGGGACTAAGGTGCGGTGCAGAGACATCCATGTGGTGCACTAGTGTCTTGTGAATCTAACAATCCATAGGTTGTCATTTGAGAGTTACATCTGTGCCCAAAATAAATCATAATGCCTCTGCATGCACCCACCAACATCTGGTTTCCTTCCAAGGCCTTTATCTTCCATTTTCAAAGGCATTTTGGAGGATTCTCTTGGCAAGTTGATAATCTTTGGCAGGTTGGAGCTCTCAGCGATCTTTTGGAGAATTTCTACAACTCAAAGCACCATTGTTGCAGATCTTCAAACAACGTACACTATCATCTTCACAAAGAATTGTGAAAGGGGAGTTCTCTTATCCTCCTTCTCTTTTAGTTTGCATTATCTTACTCCATTTACAATTATCTTTATTGCTTTATCATTCTTGTAGCTTCTTGGATTATCTGTGGAGATGCAAACACCAAAATAGGGGTCTGACTTAGGCAGGATCCAAAACACAACCCTCAACATATTCTCTTTTGCATGTGTGTAGGTATGTCATCACAATGAAGAGATTATCTTGCGGGAAGCTTCATGGTGTGGTCACTTTGTACCCTTTCATTACTTTCCTTTTATTTTTTTATTGTGTTTCATAATCTATGCTTTTTATTCATTTTAATATTGTTTAACTATTTTGCAAGTTCTATCAGTGTGTCTAGAGACTTCTACTCATACTTTGCACTCCGTCCATATAGGATGACAACACACCACATTGGTGTCCCAGATCAGTGCGCTTGTCCCTAGGACAGAGGCTCAATAGAGCCATCCAGAGAGTCCTCTTGACTTTTTGACACTTTAGTTTGATTTGTTATCTCCTATCTCATCTTAGTGCTAGTGCGGGGAGGTCAGAGGGATAGTTTGTTCTCAAGGATTCCTCATCCTTGAGGTAGCAAATTTCCTCCATTACAGTTGAATTAGGTGTTAACTCAAGTGCTCTAGTGGTGGTGGTGAAATAAATTCACCAATTCATAAGAGTGAGGCACCACATGGCTTGGATGAGTTTGAATAGCTCTCTAAGTCACCTCAAAATACCACATGCCTACCTAAGTGTCTTAACAACATGTGTAGAAATACATAAGCTAATTATATATTATATAATAAGTAAAATATATATTTACACTAATTATAAATAATTATAAAAATAATTTTAACCTTCAAGCTTAGAATCACTGTACTCAACAATCAATTATTGGGCCACATGTTTTAAATCCTACTAAGGAAAAAAATGGTATTGTTTCAAACCCCACAAGGGAATCATCTTGGCAAGGTAACATGAATCTTTTCAATAAGATCACTCTATCAAGGATTGAGACAGAAGCTTGGGAGTAGATGAATGGATAGTTAAAGAAGATGAAATATATGTTGGAATGCTATTTCTTTATTTATTTATACTAGTTTGGTATTATTTTTTACCATTATGTAAGAAGGAGCCTTAGATTGCATGTATCTTATAAAAAGAGTTTGTGATTCATTTTCAAAAGGAACATGATAAATAGAATGGATTCTATTTATGGAGGACTAGTGGAAGTCACATAAAAAAATAGCCTCTTTATCTAGCAAGGGGCAACAAATACTACAATCACATTAACAAATTCATTACAACTTTTAGAAGAATTAATTGAAGGAATATGGTCTATATTGACATGTGGAAGATCATTTATGAAATGCGAATCATCAGTCACTAATGCATCATCTCTAGAGGAAACTCCATTGGAATGAAAATAATGTAGACTAACATTAATGAAATTATCAACGATCTCACTCTCTTGCACCAAAATATTCTCACAAGTAGAAGAGATTTTGGGACAGAGGTCAATGAATAATAATAATAAGAAAGGAGAAAAGAACTCACTTTCACATGTTCAAAAGAGAACTTCTTATAGTTTCTTAACAAAGCTAGAAATAGATAGAAATACAAAAAATAGAAAGTTTATTTTGAAAGAGAGATGTAGACAAGCTTGCCAAAGGTTGCTAGCATGGAATGAGGTTTGGGGTAGGGCCCAAGAAATTATTTTGGAAGAAGGGAAAACTAATTATTTGACCTTTTTTAGTATCAATGTAATGATTGTTTTACAAAATAATAAAGAATGCTTTAAAATAACAACAAATAGAAACATTGACAAAAATGTAGAAGTAGCGTTCATGTTAGATTCACTAAAATGTAATGGAGGAAATGTGACACTACAAAAGAAAATGTATGTTCTTTTAAGAGCCAATTTCACTACATACATTTAAATATATCAACTAGTTACACTATTGAAGATATCTAACTATAGATAAATAAAATAAAGCTTTTGAGTATAGAAATGGAATATGGAGATGGTAGATAGATTTTAGTCCAAACTTGAGTTTCTTTGCCCAAGACACTAGCATGACGCATAGACATCTACTCATCATGTTGTAGTCTCATATATAGATTCATGCATAAAATATTCATAAAATGGTTAAAAACCAACTCTATAATTTGACCAATCTATATAGCCTAGAAGTTGGAAATGTAATAGCAAGTATTGGATAATAACAATAAATAGAAATAAAATAAATTAATACAAGAAAAAATCCACGTGTTCAAATTATTTTAATATCCCCACACAAGAAAAGATGAGGAAAAATATTTTGGGTAGTTTGTAGACTTGCCTTAGTCAAGTCCTTGTTTTGGTGTTTCTACCTCCACAATATCCAGACAAAAACATCAAAAAGATAAACAGGAAAAGAAATGATTTGATAGACAAGGGATGTAATGAATCATAATATGCTTTAAGAGACAATACAAATAGAATGATGTTACTATAAAGGCTTGAAAAACCCAAGAGACTTGCAAAGACTATTGTAAGGGCTTCATATTGTTGTGTAGAAAGCTATACAAGATAGAAAAATGGTGGGGAGATATTTGTGAAATCCAAATGAATATAAGAGAGATTACATGTAGTGAAATTATTTATTTAGAAGTGATAAGAAGAGGGAAAGAAGAAGTTGTTGAGCCATTTTGGAATATTTCAAGCTATTTCCATTGACTTGGGAAAGTGACAAGTAGAAGAATGGTAAAAAACAACAATTGGTGTAGTATTTAAAATTTCTATAGTTCAAACTATTTGACTTTTGTTCAAAGAAGGATTCCTTAGAATACCACAATGGAGCACTCAACTAAATTTATAGCAATGACATGCTACTCTCTTATTATATGATTTTTTTTTATTAAATGTAATAAATTTAACTAACCCTCAAATAAAATACATTAATAGATTGATAACCATTGTAATAGTGTATTTGAAGACATCAATGTAATATTCTAAAATTACTACTAAATGTGACAACTTTGCCCCCATTACATTGTTCTTACAAGCTACCCTAAAGCAAATTGTGTTTCACATTTCAAAGGAACCCCCCTTAAGCTCTGCACAAAAATAAATATATAAATAAATAAATAACAAGTTGATTTCTATTTGATAGGGAAATGGGGTCTTATCCTAGAGACTTAAACTAATATATCTTGATTCCCAAATCACTATCATTCATTGGAGGAAGTAGCCAAAAAGATCCAACTTCAATCCTAAAGAAGAGTCACATGTTGTGTATGATTACTTTCTCTTTAATTTGATTTGATTTTATATGAATATGACTATGATAATATGAAATCTATGGAAAATTATAGGAAATGACAAGATTCAACATTAATAGACAAATATAGAAGTGGAAACTAACATAGAAGTTTAGCTCTAGAAATGAGATGCAAAGAAGAACTTGCTACCAAAATTTGCAGCTAAAAGGATTGGATTAGTGAGCTAGGCACCCTAGTCCTAGAGGTTTCTTCATCAACTAAAGCTTTATAATTCAGATCGAGATGCTCTACTGATATTTTACTCTAAAATTCAACCTTAAATTTTAAATCAATTGAGCTAATCAACATAGTCCAGTGGTTTTCATCTATTCAATATCCATGACCACCAGTCTTAGTCTCTTCTATACAAGTATACAACTCTCTACTATTGGATCTATAAACTACACACATAGAAGAGGTAAAAATGTTGTATTTTATAGGATCTTTCCTAATTCAAACCCTTTTTTGGTGGTCCAGCCTCCACATAGAACAATGATTGATGAAAAAGGAGAGATCTCCATTGGTAGGGAAAAGGATAAATGATATTTTTTAAATGCTAAATTCACAATATTATACTTTATGATTGATAATTGTGGTGATGCAAAGCTCTTTAGATTATTCCTTAAAGTGTTGATGCAATATCATGAAAAATAATTAAAAAATCGATCACAAAAACATACTTGAAGATAAGTTGATTGATGCAAAGGGTTTTAGGCCTTCTTATTTCCCATCACAATTAGACCCCTTTTTTGGCACCATCCAATGATTAACCTTCTCAACTTTTCAAGAGTTCCTATACCTTAAATTATTTCTCTTGGTACACCTCCTAGGGACCAATATCCTAGAGCACCTAATCACCTTCTATGAGAGTTCCAAACTCTCACCGATCCCCTCAACCTTTCCTAGAGGTTGTCAATAGCCTTACCCCTCCAAATAGGATCTTCACTCTCCTTAAAACCTTAGATGTTTTTGTGAGGTTATAATATCCCTTAAAACCATTTCCAACCATTCTACAACACTTGGATTGGTTCTAGACCCCTCAAGACCAAAGTTGACAAAATAGACCTACTAGGAGACCTAGTAGAATTAACCCTCCTATTCTACTCTTTGGGGAAAAAATCTTAAAATTCACAAATAAAGGTTCAAAATAATGAAATATTTGGATACCCATTTGGAAGACCTATAATATTTCACAATATGGCATCTGGGTTTGACTGTTGACTAGGTTAACCCATACACCTCTATTTTTGGCTTATTAGGATTATTTGTTGCTCTATCCTACAAGTCTACTATCCGATGGGTTTTATGACTCAACAAAAACTTTATTAGGGTCTATAGAGGATCAAGGGGGTTTTTCCAAACAATCATCACTCATTTAGGAATCCAATTATTTATTCTGCAACTCAATTTTCTACTATTCTCGCTTGCCACATCCCTAATGTCAAGCCTAGGGTTTCACCACAAACATGCCAAACCTTCTGACTGCACCTCCTTCCTTACTCATACTAAAATAAAAATAAATTCCTAACATTTCCCAAGGAATTGGCCAGATTCCACAAAGAAATCTCAGGGAAAATACATTTTCTTTCAAACCCTTGGGGTTTTTTTAGGGTTTTGAGTGGTTTGAAAAAATGTGCTTGATTCTCACTTCCCCTGTCACTTCAAGATGTAAAAAAAAAGGAACATGAAAGATAATTCATAGTTTCAAACATCCATACCTTACATCATTCAATCAATCCAAAGGCTATGAGAAAACAAAGATAGAACGGAGATTTACACGACAATACTCAGAATTTGCAACCAAAAGATTCTTTCAATTTCTCCTTCAACAACAAAAACCTTTACATTTGGCCATCCTAGTCTTTATTTATGGTTATATAACCTCCACAACCATTACCAAAAGAATTTTGAAAATAATTAACCGTTTGAAAGGCCAAATTACATGGATTAGGCAAAGTTGACATTTTGACAATGTTGTCAACTTTGCACTTTTACATCATATGATTGGTCCAAAGTAAAAACACATGTAGGACCTATTACAATAATTCATAAATGACCCATGAAGGTCTCATACATCATAAAATTCCCAAATACATGACCAAGACATACATTGACCAAATGAAACCAATTAGGACCTAAGATCCTACAAAGAACAAAATGGTTCAATAGATCTCAAAATAACAAATAGAAGATAAAACCAAAACTATGGTCACTAATGGACCTTATTACATGTGTGGACATCACAAGACATACCTAGTTTATCCTTGATCAATATTAGGTGCTCTACACCATACTCCCCTGGTTGAAAAGAACTCAAGTCCCTTGAGTTGTCAAATCTGCAACAATTGTTCCATGTTTGAGAATATCTTCCTGAGACATCCAAGTGGATTTAGATTCAGGTAAGACTTCCTACTTGACAATAAACTCCTTATAGACACCTTTCTTGGTCTTCTTAACCACCTTTGAATAAACAATGCATTCCAGAATACATTGGTTGGCTAGGAGGCAAATCCTTAAGCCAATCTGCTTCATCTTCAACATCAAATGGTTCACCTGCAATAACATAACCCTTAAAAGGAAATAGATTAGAAACATTGAATATTGGAGAGATACCAAGGTTGAGAGGCAGCTCAATCTCGTATGCATTTGCCCAAACTTGTGAAGTATCCTACAAGGAAGAATCTTCTACATAAGCAACTTAGTAGGCTAACCCGTGGGTAACCTTTCCTTCCTCAAATAGGCCATAACTAGATCCACCATCTTGATTTGTAAATCTCTCCTCTTGAAATCTATCCTATTATTATACTTTTCGACACTTTGTTGTAAGGTAGTTCTGACTTGATCATGAATATCCTTCATTGTGATGGCAAAATCTTCTCCTTGTGCACTTCTTCTATCCATCCCTCCAAGATCGCTTAACTCCAAAATATCCCTTGGGTGTAAACCATAGATAATTTTAAAGGGACTCTTACTTGTACTCCTTTTAATAGAATGATTATAGACATATTCTTCTTGACTGATCACAAGATCCCAAGCATGCCCATCTTGCTTGGTGATACATCTTAACAAGTTGCCCAATGATCTATTTACAACTTCAATTTGACCATCAGGTTGTGGATGGTAGGATGATGTGAAAGACAATTGTGTCCCCAATTTTTTCCAAAAATTTCTTCAAAAGTGTCCAACAAATTGAGAATCCCTATCAATCACAATGTTCAATGGGAGTCCATGAATCCTCACAACTTCCTTGAAAAACAACCATGCAATGTGTGATGCGTCATTGGTGCACTGACATGAAACAAAGTGAGCCATTTTTATAAATCTATCAACAATGAAACAGATGCTATGATAGCCCCTTGAGGTTTTAGGAAAACCCAACACAAAGTCCATGTTGACACTCTCCCATGGCTAGGTAGGAATAGGAAGAGGTTGATACAACCCTTCATTAGAAGAGACTCCCTTGGCCCTTTGACAAATTACACAACTTTATACCAACTTCCTAACATCAGTTAACACTTTGGCCAATAATAAAATCTAGTGACCTGCTACAAGATCTTTTCTATCCCAAAATGTCTACCTAAACTGCCATTATGTTTCTCCCTAATAATATTCTCCCTCATTGAACATTTAGGAACACACAACAAATGACCCTTAAACAATAATCCTTCCTATAAAATATACTCTAAAAAATCAGAATGACAAATGTTATTAAGGTCAGAACAAACAACATATACCTCCTTGAAGCCATCATCTTCCTTGTACATGTCCTTAAGTGCTTCAATCCCCATACTATGTAGTTGTATTTCTTGAATAGTGAGAGTCCTCTTGTTCAAAGCATCAACCACCTTGTTTGATATGCCCTTCTTGTGTTTGATAGTAAAGGTGAAGGCTTGTTGTTGCTCCACCCACATGATGTACCTCTGATTAATTTTCTCATGTCCATTAAGGAAACTCAAGGCATGGTTGTCTGTGAACACTATGAACTCCTTTGGCACAAGATAATGCCTCCATTTCTTCAGTGCCTGAACCATCGCATAAAGCTCCAAGTCATAGGTAGAATACCTCCTTTTGGCATCATTTAACTTCTCGAAGAGGAATTCTACTAGTCTGTCCTCTTGACTTAAGACTACTCCAATGGCCTGATTGATTGCACCACATTCCATAGTAAAGAGTTTGTTGAAATTAGGGGGAATGAGAGTAGGTAACTCTGCAACCTTTTGTTTCAAGTACTCAAAATTTTGATCTACCTACTCTATCCAAGAAAACCTGCACTTTACCCTCCTTTCATGGTATCCAATATGGGAGCACATATATGACTGAATCCCTTAATGAAATTCCTATAAAATGTGGCCAATCCATGGAAGCTCCTGACATCACCAATTGTCTTAGGTGTTGGCCAACTGAGAATGACCTCTACCTTAGATGGATCCATTTTCAAACTACCCTTTGAAACAACAAAACTAAGATATACCAACTCCTCTTTCATGAAATCACATTTTTCCAAGTTGATCATTAGCTTCTCCTGATATAACCTCCTCAAAACTTGCTCAGGATATTTGAGATGCTCCTCCTTAGTCCTGCTAAAAACAAGAATGTCATCAAGGTAAACAACAACATATTTACCAATGAAATCCTTCAATACCTCATTCATAAGGCACATGAAGGTGCTAGGAGCATTAGAGAGTCCAAAAGGCATTACTAACCATTCATATGGACCTTCATTGGTCTTGAATGTTGTCTTCCACTCATCCCCTTGCCTTATCCTAATCTAATGATAGCCTGATTTAAGTCAGTTTTGGAAAACCAACAAGCCTCTCCTAGATAATCCATCAGGTCCTCTATCCTTGGAATTGGAAACTAGTATCTTATAGTGATTTTATTTATGGTCGTTGAATCCGTACAAAGTCTCCATTTCCCTTCCTTTTTGGGTGCAACTACAGTAGGCACTGCACATGGATTAAGAATTTTCCTCACCAACCCTTTGTCCAAAAGTTCTTGAATTAGCCTTTCTATCTCTTTATTTTGAAATGGTGTCATCTTGTAATCCAGTTTGTTAGGCAGTATTGCTCTTGGTATAATATCTATTTGATGACTTACATCCCTAATAAGAGGTAGAGAATTAGGTGTATCTTCAACTAGTATTCCCTTATACCTATCCAACATCATTTGTACTTTCCTTGGAATCTCCCTTTTTGTCTTTTCCTTAGGCTTTGGTTCATCTTTAGGTTTAAGGAACAATGTATATCCTATCTAATTCTCATCTTTCATGAGCTACAAAAAATTCTTTCCCATTCATCATCATTACACTAGAACCTATGTTGTTCTCAGTACCTTGATTGGGTAGAGGGTCCATCCTAAAAATTTTCCCATTTTTGGTCATCATATAGATATTTTGTTCCCCATCATGTTGTGCCCTGGCATCAAACTGCCATGGGCATCCTAGAAACAAATGACATGCATCCATGGGCAGTATAGCACAAAGAACTTTATCCTTATAATCTCCTATTTCAAATTCTACCCATGCTTGTTCATCCACGATTACATGTTGTCCCTTATTTAACCATGACACTTATAAGGACAAGTACTTGGAAACCTTCTCAATTTCAATTCAACTACCATTTCAACTGAAACTAGATTTTCAGTGGAGCGAGAGTCTATTATTGCCTTTCAAATCTTACCATAGGATTTGCATGTGGTTTGAAATAAGGACTTTCTTTGAGGTGGCTCTTGATTTACCGGTACCTTCAACAATGTCCTTTTGATCATCAATTTTTCTCCATCATGTACTAGTCTTGCCCTTCCAATAGGTGAAGGGACACTTTGATAGTCTTCTTCCTACACCAAGTGGGTTCTTGTTTCTTGTCCTTGTGTATTTGAGGTTGAGGCTTGTCTCTCTGGACATTTACTTTCTAAGTGTCCTACCTGATGGCAATTGTAACACTTCCCAGTGAAAATTATAGGACATCTCCCTAGTCCTCCAAATATGTGGGCCTCCTACCCCTAAAGACTCCTCTAAATTTGGATTCTCAACTCTTCTCTTGTGGCTGGTTTTCTCCATTACCTTTACCGAATTGGCTTCTTCCTCCAAGGTTTCCTCTTTCCCTGCCAAACTGATTCCTTCCTCCTATTTCTCTATGATTCTGACCTTCTTTCCTCCTCAATTTATCCTTAGCCCTTAAGGCTAATTGGAAGCACTCATCCAAGTTCCTTGGAAATTTCATACTCATTTTATCTTGTATATTTAATCTTAGAACATTTAGGTACCTTGCAACCATTTCTTTCTCATCCTCAAAGTCATTGGCCTTTAGACTCAATTTGTGAAACTCCTCTGTGTAAGTAGCCACATCCATGTCCTTTTGCCTTAGCTTATGTAGTCTCCTTATGATTTGGACCTCATAATCTGCAGGTACAAAATTTCCTTTGATCATTGCCTTCATTGTACTCCATGAAACAATCACATTCTTACCCATTCTTTCTCTCTCTTCTTGGATATAGTTCCACCAAACTTGAGAAGACCCTTGTAACCTTGTTTTTCAAAAATTTGCCTTCTTGGATTCCACAATCTCCTTATATTCACAAAAGTTCTCCATGGCTTCTATCCACTCCATTAACTCATCTTCATTCATTTTCCCACTGAAAACAAGGACTTCTATCTTTGCTTCAACTTGAATACCTTTAAGGGAATCTATGAACACCTTCTGATTAGCGACCAACTTTGAAATGCTAGACCTTGACTCCTTTTCTCCTTCATTTTCATCCTCTGAATCTCCCAATTCTACTTTTGTTTCCTTCTCCTTCAACTTCTTGATCTCTTCTACCATTGCAACCTGCCACTCTTCCCTCATCCTTTGTTCCATCTCTTGGAGCTCTTGAGACTGATCCACCTTCTTTCGGGGCATTGTCCAAGAATTACTTTCAAATTCTTCTACTAACATACAACAACTCCAAAAACAATATTGGCTCTGATACCAGTATGATGTAGAGGGTTTTAGGCCTTCTTATTTTCCTTCATAATTAGACCCCTTTTTGGGTAACATCCAATGGTTGACTTTCCCAACTTGTCAAGAGGTCCTATACCTACAATTAGTGCTTCTAGTAAACCTCCTAGGGACCAATATCCTGGAGCACCTAATCACCTTCTATGAGAGTTCCAAACTCTCACCGATCTCCTTAACCTTTCCTAGAGGTTACCAATAGCGTTACCCCTCCAAACATGATCTTCACTCTCCTTAACACCTTAGATGTTTTTGTGAGGTTATCACACCCCTAACAACCATTTCCAGCTATTCTGCAACACTTGGATTGGTTCTATACCCCTCAAGGCCAAAGTTGACAAAATAGACCTACTAGGGGACCTAGTAGAATTAGCCCTCCTATTCCACTCTGTGATGCACAAATCCTAAAATTTACAAAAAAAAGTTTTGAAATAATGATATATTTAGATACCCATTTGGAATCTCTATAAAATTCCACAATATGGCATATGGGTTTCACCATTGACTAGGTTAACCCGTACACCCTTATTTTTGTCTTATTAGGCTTATTTATTGCTCTATCCTACAAGTCTACTATTCGGTGGGTTTTATGACTCAAAAAACAATTTATTAGGGTTTGTAAAAGCTCAAGGGGTCTGTCCAAACAATCATCACTCATTTACCAATCCAATTACTTATTCTGCAACTCAATTTTCTACTATTCTGGCTTGTCACATCCTGAATGTAAATCCTACGGTTTCACCTCAAATATGCCAAACCTTTTGATTGCGCCTCTCTCCTTAGTAGTAATAAAATAAATAAACATTCCTAACATTTCCCAAGTAGTTGGCCAAATTCCACAGAGAAATGTCAGGGAAAATACATTTTCTTCGAAAACCTTGGGTTTTTTTTAGGGTTTAAGGCAGTTTGCATAATTGTGCTTGATTATCAGTCCTCCTATCACTTAGAGATGTAAAACCAAAGGAATATGAAATATAGTTAATATTTTCAAACATCCATACCTCATATCATTGCAATCAATCCAAAGGCTATGAGAAAACAAAGATAGAATAGAGGTTTACACAAGAAAACTCAGAATTTGCAACCAAAAGATTCTTTCAATTTCTCCTTCAGCAACAACAACCTCTACATTCGACCATTCTACTTTTTATTCATGGTTGGATATCCTCCACAACCATTTCCAACAGAATTTTGAAACCAATTAGCCATTTGAAAGGCCAAAATATATGGATTAGGCAAAGTTGACAATTTGACAATGTTGTCAACTTTTCAATTTTACATCGTATGATTGCTCCCAAGTACAAACACGTGTAGGACCTATTCCAATAAGTCATCAATGACCCACAAAGGTCTCATACATCATAAAATTTCCAAATACATGACTAAGACATACATTGACCAAATGAAACCAATTAGGACCAAGGATCCTACAAAGAACAAAATGGATCAATAGATCTCGAAACAACAAACATAAGACAAAACAAAACATATGGTCACTAATGGAGCTTATTACATGTGTGGACATCACAAGAAATCCCCAGTTCCTCCTTGATCAAGATTAGGTGCTCTGCACCATTGATGTAGCTTTATTTTCCTTGTACTCAGATATACTCTTCATGAAGTAATTAGAGATGCATGTATTGTAATTTGTAACTTGTGAATTGATACTTATGAATGATAAATGATTTCCTTATATAGGGTTACTAATAAATTTATAAATTTAGGCCTTATTTTAATGGTCAAATGAAAATATCAAGATTGGGACAAAAATGGTGGGAACTGACACTTGCACTTGTTTGAATTTGGGCCCCTATTAAAGGGGTTATAGTGATGGGTTTTGTAGTCCTCCAGGAATATGGAACTAGGAACCCTATTCCACTAGGAATTTAGCACTAGGTACCTTGGTATTGGAACATAGGCTCTAGTCACATAATTAGCACATGCTGATAATTTGAATGAGATAAGGTCAAAAATAAGATTAAAATAATTTAATATAAGATACAATACAGAAAGGATCCAAAAAGAGAGTGAAATTGTAAGAGTATATAATTTAAGACACTAGATTTAGCCCCCACTTTAGTGGGAGTGGGAGATGAATAGATAAACAAGATAAGAGAAATAAAAGCTAGGAATAGGATGGTACTAAGTTGAGGGATTATCAACCCATAAGCTTTGGATCCTAGCAATAAATTCAAAGACACTTAAACATACACATGTACAAAGTAAACAATATTAGTACTTCAAAAAACAAAAGGTTACATTTCAACTAGTTGAAGAGGCCTTGATGTCAAAAAATCTCAACTACTAATATTATTCTTGGAAGATTATTGCAAGAGAATAATTGGAGTATTAGAAAGAGATGAGAGCATACATCAATTGATGAGAAATTAAGCTATGGAGTTTCCATTGAGAAGGCATAAATTCCACTAGCCAACAAGATGTATTATATTGGGTGTTTCATGTTGTGCAACAAAATGATCACATAAGAAAGCCATGCTAAAATAGGTAATCAAAACCTGAGAAAGTGTATATAACAATGAAGATAATACTAACAAGTTCTCTTATGTTAGATGACCAATTCTCAAGGAGAATAAAATGACAACAATGGTCAAACAAGTAGGCCTCACTAAATTAGTTTACCAATGTAAAGGTTAAATGCTATGCAAATTGCTAGACATGGATTGACAAGCATACCTTAGGGGGTTATGTAGCACAACATTACCACCTCATGAGTATATTGCTCAATAAATAACTTTGATCAATCATGAGGCCTTATATGCCCCCCTTAAGTTTCCAACATATTGTCATGTTGATATCTTAGGGAAGATTGAGATCCAAATCAAGGATAAAACACCTTCAATGCCAAAGATAGATCCTTAAAAATGCATGCATTCCAAGCTCAGAAGAAGATTCTTATAAAAAATACAAATATTTAAGCAAGGAGGAGATAGTTGCAAAGAAAATATTTTGAAGAAAGTTTAAAGGAAACCTTCTTAAAAATATATGAATATTAAAGGAGTAATAGATAATTGTCCAAAGATATCTACCTCCAAAAAAATGGATATTATCAGACAAAGATGGCATCTTCAACAATAAATGGGGAAGGAGATCAAGAAATATATATCTTTCCAATCATTATAATAAGGGATTAATGATGAATGGCTACATAGTTTCAACACCAAGAGGAGATATTTTATAAAATATATATGCTTTCAAGAAAGGAAGAGGTCCTAATTAAGGATGCTCACCTCCAAGAAAGGATAAGATCCTAATGAAGGATAAATATTTAAAAACTATTCTTTCCCCCAATACAGAGACACGAATAATTAGGATATTACTTTTCTATATCCAACTATGATTGGATATAAAATTATACCACCATAAATGACAATAGGTTCCAAAAACGTAAGCTACTAGTGTCACATAGTAAGGAGTAACATAATACGAATAAGTATTATTTAGAAAGGATAGAGAAAAGGTGGAAATCATTATCACTTGTCATTTGAATGATACTAGATATGATAAGCTCTTAAATTTTACACTCCAAAGCTTGACATGACCATGAATTTGATGATACACAGAAATGAAATAATTTTCATAATTTTATTTATGATTTTTTCTTCATTTTTGGAAAAGGGAGAGTAATCAAGTTAGATTTAAGAAGCTCTAAAAAAATAATATCTTGTTTAGATGAAAGGCTAGAAGAGGAAGGAATAGGTGTGTTAGACAATGGAGGAGGGGGTACATAAAAAGGAGGTTGGAAACCTAAATCTTCCTTAGTAAAGTGCGATGTAGATTTCTTGTGAGCCTCAAAACTTTGTTTCATACATCTTAAACCATGTCTATTGTATCCATGTTTAGAAAAGGATTTTGAAACCAACTACATATTTTTTCTCCAAACTAAATGTAGGATATTTAGTGGGCACTGAAATGTTAGGAAGAGAGGTTTCACTCTTAGTTTCAATTGCATTTAAGTATAGAGATTCCAAATCATCATCACAACATGTGAACTAGAGGAGTAAGTTTCAATAGATTCAGAAGAAGTGTGAATGAATTAAACACAAGACTCTTTCAAAGCTTCATATTTGGATAGGGGAACTTTATATTCTCAATTAAAGGAGGGTGTTAACTCTAATGGACCCCAATTTTTATGTAAAAGAAATCATCAATAGGATATTATGTTGTAGAAGGAACCATGGTCTTAAAAAATGATACATGTATCCTAATTCTTCCTAATCACCACTATAAGGATTAGGATCAACCTTGATTGTGTATCTTTGATTTGAATCTATGAATTTTAAATTATGCAATGAGGAGTAGAGTAATATATTGCATAGCATGAATCCATGATCCATATAGAAAAATATTGTATATTCTTAGGTATCAGGCATGATATGGTTAGATGTGGTAAATTCATGGGTCCTACCATAAAGGTACTGCGATTATACCTAGTGAATATCTACTAACATTATCAAAGTCATGAATATAGAGAGAATTAGGTTAAATGAGAGATGTATCCATATGAATCTTATGTAACAAATATATGCTACAACCATTAAGACATGGTCCATTATGAATTAGATACACTTCATCCTAACTTCATTAATGTGAGGTATGATCATGAGGGGACATGTTCACTTTGAACTTCCAAAGAAGGCAATTCATTTTGTTTGAACACAATATCCATCTTTGTTTCATGTATACAATAAAAAAATATTTCTACATCATTTTCTCTAGTAGAAGGAAATACAACTACCTTTTGCAAGGATTCTTGGATTAGTTCATCATATGTAGGTGAAGTTTGAATAAAATCTCAAAGGGAGATCTTAGCTAGAGTAGCATTGAATTGGTCAACAAGATGACACTCCTTGCTAACATAATGGAAAGTTTCTAGAGTACGAAGAAAATATTTTAAGTGTTATGTATGTGTCACTTCTTGATAATGAGGTTGTCATGACACTTTTTGGTTCACCCTATTCCTTTGAATGATTTATTTTTTCAATTTTAAGAAATACTTGGGAGGTAACCTAGTTGGATTCATAACACTTTTAACAATAATCAGATATTTGGTTTGAGGTTGAGAGGAACCTTGATGAATATGAACAACAACTTTAAGCTTCACATGTGCATTGGTGTGATCAACAATATAAATTGCATTGGCATGAAGTTTATTTGTCTCTATTGTCTCCAAGGTTTCATCTCTAGAAGCAAGAGCATCAAGAAAAGTGCTAATAATATCATCCTTTTGCTCCAAGTTATTTTCATGAGTCTAGATAGCTTTAGGAGAGGGATTAGAAAAATTAACCAATGCTTCATCTCTAGAAGAGATTCCTTTAAGTTCATATAGAATGTAAAGTGACATTAAGTTTCAATTATTTATAATATCATCCTCTTGCACTAAAATGTCCTCTTGGATAAGGTCAACTTTAGAAGAAAAATAAGCATGATTCATCAATTCCTTGTCTTTCAAAGGTAGAGTATTGAGAAAGTTACTAGTGATATCATCCTCTTGCTCTAAAATATCCTTATGGATAGGAAGATCTTTATGAGAGGAATAGACTAATATAAGGGAGGCTAACTCACTATCACAACTATGAAATATCTTCATCACGTACCTAACTAATTGAAAATATTATCAAACTAATTTGATTTTTCAAATGATATAAGAAGTATGCAATATATTATTATTAATTAACCAATTCAAGTATATAAATCATAAATTTAGAAAATGAGTGCATCTAAATCTAAAAATTTCATGCAAAAATCAAGTCTAAAACTAAAATTAGAAAATATACAAGTTTAAGATACATTGGATTCACCAAAATGATGGCTAGTGTAATTGAGTCTTAGCCTAGAGAAATTAACTATGATATTAATTTCAAAAAAACTATCATTCATTGGAGGAAAAAACCAACAATACCCTTGACTTTAGTCCCAAAGAAGAGTTGATATTGTGCATGATTAATTCCTCTTTTGATTTGATTTGATTTGATATGAATATGAATATGAAGATTCAAAGTCTATGTAAATGATAGTAAATATACAAGATTCAACTTAAACAACTAGATACAAAAATAGAAAGAAATAAGTATATATCTATAAATGGTATGTAAAGAAGAAACTATTACTAAAATAAGGAAATCAAGAAACTATTACCCTAGACCTAGAGGCATTTTTGTTAGTTGGTATTATAGATTCTAGATTAGGATGCTTTGAAAATATTTTCCTCCAAAATTTAGCCAAAATATATTGATCAAGTGAGCTAATGAACATAGTCTAAGGGTTTTCATCTATCAAAAGTGTAGGACTGTTTTTCTTACTTTACTCTATGCAAATATGCAACTCTCTATTTTTGGTTCTGCTCGGGAGGGGAAAATTCCAACAAAGGGTTTGATGTAGGCAAGCCCCTATACAATAAAAAAGTTTTACCTCTTCTATGTATACAAGTTGCAGAAATGATTGAAAAAAAATGAGATTTTACCCTTGGTAAAGAAGAGGATAAATGATAAATAAAATTCTAAATTTACAAGATTATACCTTAATATTGATAATGGTGTTGATGTAGTTCTCTTTAGATAAGTCATCCAAGTGTTTCTACAATAACATGATAGATCATAAAAAAATCTATTATGAAAACATAATTGAATATATGTTGATGTATCTTGATGCTCCTTGTATTTAGATCTACTCTTGATGAAGGAATTAGAGATGCTTGAATTGTAACTTGTAACTTGTGAATTGATAATTGTGAATGATTAATCATTTCCCTATCTAGCCTTATAAAGGTATTTCTCAATTTAGGTTGACTTCCAATACTCAATTAAGAGAATCTAGATAATTAGGTCACAAGTGGTGGGAACCTACACTTGCAAGCATTTAAATTTGGGCCCCTTTTGGAGGTACTATGGTGCTAGGGATCTTACTCCACTAGGAATAGGGAATTATGTTGTCTAGTCCACTAAGAGAGAGACAAAAGAAAGTTGGTTGCAAAGTGGAAGGTACTAGGATATAGGATATGATCAATGGATTAGCATTTGACAAAACAATGGATGAGATAGACAAAAATAGGCTTCAAATGACCCAAGAGAGGACACACTAAATAAAGGGCCAAAAAATACAACTTTACAATTACACATAACAAATAAACATTCTTGTGAAGATTTTGTTTAAATAAAAGATCCTAAATCAAGTGAACTCCGACAAAATTTCTCACAACCCATGAGAGGGTGTAGCTTTAAGTAGAGTTTCCTCCACTACAATCTCCTTCAACTCTTGAATCATATATTTCTAAATTATTGTATAACAATCAATATAGATTTGAATAGTCATAGAGATCCATAAAGTTTTTTTATGATCCCTCAAAAGGGTTAATTATTATTCATGATCTTGTGAAATCATTTGGAAAATGTCCATATTGAGTCCACAAAATCTTTCAGTTGTCTTTAAAGAAACATACTTCACCATAAATGCAATTTTTGAATTTCTTAGCATATAAAAATAAAAGTATAAAGGAAAAGAAAATACTTCTCATACAAAGAACAATCTAAAAGTGAGAAGCTTACTTGAGATGATGGAAATTCCTCCAACCTTTGATGCCACAAACCTCCAATTAAAATGTAAGCAAATATTAAACAATTTTCATTAACAAATTCAATCTCACCTTTCTTCATTATTCAATAAATATTTGATGATTCATTCATAGTATCTTCAAAATAAAGAATTATAAATAGAAAGAGGTCATTCATCAAGGAAATTATTTCACACAACTAATGTCTTGGAATATTCAGAGAAAGATGAGTAAGAATCTATGAAACAAAGATAATACCTATTAGAGTGTGTATTAGGACACTAGAAATACCCATTTTCAGAAACTCTTCTCTAAATACAATAGAGCCCTTTGATAGTGTAAAAGAATTCTAATGGTAGTCAACTAGGTTTTAACTAATTTATTATATTCCATTGCTTAAGTTAGTAAAAAAATCAAACTTGAAACCTATGAAACTATTGGAATTGTAATTTCTCCCAGTTGCATAGAAATAATTGGAGTTCTTTGTTGAGTTAGAACTAAGTGTTCTAACTTGAGATTTTTTATGAGTTTGTAATAGTTGCATGCTAAGTTTGTTATTTGGGTAAGTGCAAGGTAATGGGTCACAAATTGGCAGAAGTTCACGCTTTGGAAAACACACTCTTAGAAATGAGGGCCCATTTTAAAAAATTGGGGGCCTGTTTTTTGCCTCGGGCCCCTGAGGAAAAAAGTAATAGGGGCCCAAGGTGAAACTAAGCAGGCCCTCGTTTTGTTCTTAAATAGGGGCTCACTTGAAAACAAAACGGGGGCCCATTTTTAAAAAACGGGCCCCCATTTCTAAATCCGATTTTACCACTTTTTTTTGGGCACATTTTTTCATTTTCACCTGCAACAAGTGAGAACAAGAGATCAAAAACACCGCCCCATGTTGTGGACTCCATTTCAAGCCTCCACCACTATCCTGAGTACACATTCAATCATCCATTTTTACATTTTGTAATTTTCTTGTATATTTTTCCTGTTTTTTGGGTATTATTTAAGTTTTTTTTTGTATCATTTAAGTTTTTTTTTAAAGTAGCCTATAAGTAAATTTGTTCTTACATTTTTTAATTCTTAATTTTGGTTTGAAATATTCTTCAACACTTAACCCTAAACCCTAAACCAAAATCAACAAATCAAAACCAAATCTAGATAGTTAACAAAACAAATATCAAATTTACAAGATACAAGATATCTCACAAACATCAAAACCAAAACCAAATCAAAATAAAACTGAAAGTAAATGGAAATCAAAACTAAAACCAAATCCAAACCAAACTGAAACTAAATAGATGTATCAAAACCAAAACCAAAATGAAATATTCATTAAGAATTATCCATTGACCTAGTCAAATTATTATAGATTTGATAACTATTTTCCTATTATTCCATGACATGACATAATAGGATCAATTATGGACCTATTATGGCATGTCATGGCATAATAGGATATATTATGCCATCATGTCATATTAAGGCATGCCATGGCATAATAGGAATATAGTAGGATATGGCATAATAGGACACATTATGCCATGATGGAAAATTATGTTCCTATTATGCCATGTCATGGTATGATAGGAGCAACTATGGACCTATTATTCCATGTCATGGTATAATAGGACACATTATGTCATGATGGAATAATATGTCCTATTATGCCATGACATGGAATAATAGGTCCATAGTTGGTCATGTCATACCATGACATGGCATAATAGGACCTATTATGCCATCATGGCATAATAGGTACTATTATGCCATGACATGTCGTACTAGGTCCTATTATGACATGAAATGGTACAATAGTACACTATTTATGCCATGTCAAGGCATAAAGGTCCTATTATGGTCCTATTATGCCATGTCATGGTACATGATAGGACCAATTATGGACCTATTATGTCATGGCATAATAGGATCTATTATGCCATTATAAAAATTGTTGCATGTTGCACCATGTTGTCTCAAAAATGTAATCCTGACATCAAAAACCATACTAGAACTATCAAGATCTTTCCATTAAGATATGTTAGTTTCCTCAGCAATCACATCACCATCTACGTGCAAGATAGTCAATGAATTCATGAAATCCATAGTGAAAACTGCTGAGTCATCAAGCGACTTTACTTGTAGTAAGATTTGATCCACTATAGTAAATTTCAATTCATCTTTCAATAATGAATTTGTCATACTTGGGTTAAATATTTCTATGAATTATTTTTTTAGGTATTGAGCCTTTCAACCAATAAATGAAAAAAATTAACCACTTCTAGCAAACCACCATTCCAATTCTTTAAATTGAACATATGTACCAAAATTATTCTTAGTCCTCATGAGGCAATACAAAAGTTACCACTATTAGTTATTGGTACCTTTCTAGTGCCTTGGATCATTTTTATGTGACCATGTAGCCTTTTGGGATATTCTAGTAGGTTATGGGAAGTCAAAAAAATAGGAGATACATTTTAAATTTCATGGATTAGACAAAATCCATAATTAAAACCACAATTTGAGCTATTGGACATTGGGGTAACTAAAAATTCATTTTAGAAGAGGGAAATCCAAATATATAACCTTAAGTAATTAATATTACCAGCTTCAAATTTTAGATATCAAAGTTTAGGCTTAGCTTTATTCCATGTCATGGCATAAAGGTCCCATTATGGTCCTATTATGCCATGTCATGGTATGATAGGACCAATTAATGGTATAATAGGACACATTATACCATGATGGAATAATATGTCCTATTATGCCATGGCATTACACAATAGGCCCATAGTTGGTCCTATTATATCATGTCATCCTATTATATCATGTCATGGCATAATAGGACCTATTATGCCATGACATTTCATAATAGTCATAATAGGTCCATAATAGGACCTATTAAGCCATGACATGACATGATTTTCTCGAATTGCCAACTTCATTATCTAATTCATCTCCAACACTGAAGTACTAATTCAACATGTTTACTTAGTATGATAAGACCTATTATATCATGTCATGGCATAATAGGACCTATTATGCCATGACGACATAATAAGTCCTATTATGCCAGGACATTGCATAATAGTCCACCTATTATGCCATCATGGCATAATAGGACCTATTAAGCCATGACATGACCTAATTTTATCGAATCGCCAACTTCATCATCTAATTCATGATCTCCAACACTGAAGTACTAATTCAACATGTTTACTTAGTATGATAACACCTATTATATCATGTCATGGCATAATAGGACCTATTATGCCATGATGGAAAAATAAGTCCTATTATGCCAAGACATTGCATAATAGTCCACCTATTATGCCATCATGGCATAATAGGTCCATAATATGACCTATTAAGCCATGACATGACATGATTTTCTCGAATTACCAGCTTTATCATCTAATTCATCTCCAACACTGAAGTACTAATTCAACATGTTTACTTAGTATGATAGGACCAATTATGGACCTATCATGCCATGTCATGGCATAATAGGTCCATAAACCTATTAAGCCATGACATGGCAAGATTTTCTCGAGCTGCCAACTTCATCATCTAATTCATCTCCAACACTGAAGTGCTAATTCAACATGTTTACTTAGTAAATGACCACTTAGAGAGGTTACCATCTAATATATTAGTACTATTCCAACATAAAGTACTAATTCAACATGTTTACCAGAATTGTGACTAATTATTTATTATATAAATTACTTTATATATGTTGATCTTATTTTACTTTTTTTACAAGTTCATGTATGGAATATTTTATATTGATTTTAATAGTTGATGCATTTTACAAGAAAGAAATGCATTAAATTGAATATATAATAGATTTATGAAGTTTTGATGAAAGTTTGTATTAAGTTTTGAGTGCAAATTTTATATTTAAAGATTCAATAGTATGTACATGTATATTTTTTTAAGTTCAATATTATATTATATTTCATGTGTATCTCATTCAAAAACATAGAAATGTTACTATTTATAAATATTTTTTTTTAAACTAAAATAGATTCTTCTTTGACATAGAGTTGTATATAATTCATCTATATCTTTATATACACAGGAGCTCTTTGTTATGATGGTTTTTTTTGACATAGATGAATTGTTAGGTGAGAATCCCCCACCACAACCCCCTCCTCCTCCACCTACACCACCACCTCCACCACCACCTCCACCTCCACCTCCACCTCCACCCTCTAAATTAGATGAAATCGGTTTAAGAGAAAGAATTAATGAAAACCTACTAGCTATTGAAAAAAATATTACTTCAATCCAAAATGAGCCAATCACCACCCCCATCCTATAGAGTTTGCAAAATCAATGCAAATTGTTGTCGATTTAGTTAGATAAGTTGATTCTCAATTAGATTGATTTCATAGACGACGACAAGAGTTTCATGATTTTTTATACTGGTGGATTAACTTATAGGAAGATCATTGATCTTAAAATAACCGAAGCTCATTTATGTCCATATTTTACTAACCCAAAAATAAGAGAACCAATGCAACCTACCCAGAAAAGAATTTTAATTACATGGTGTGATAATCCATAAATGGCTCGACACTTTTGGGATAGATGGTGGATGGTTTTTTTATTATCCACCACATCGTAATTATGAGGTCCCTTTATATTTTTTGAAGAAATTATATTGTGAGTTTGTAATGCGCCAAAAACTAAATTATTTTGATATTAAGTCATTCCAAGGTGTTGGTCGTGGAATTCCAAAACATAGATAAGGGGCACATAGTAATAATACCCTACTAGATCCACCCATGGTTCCACTTGTTTCTCCATCGATTCCTGTAGATGTGCAGAATACATCATTCGTTTCAACATTAGATGCTTTAACTTCCCTCATAGGTAACCTGAGTGAGCAATCTGCATAGATGGCATCCACTCATCGATCGATGCTATATATGTGTACAAGTTGTCATCATATGTGTGTAGGTCCTACTGCTAATCGAGGATCCGCTTCAGTTGTAGCTTAGCATGATACAACAAATGATACTATGATGACATCATATATGGATTTTCTTTGCTCTGATGATCACCTTGAGAAGGTATAGATATATATACATGTAAATGTCAATCTAATATTTCATTAAATAAATGTGGTTTATGTAGATAAGGACTACACCAAATGTTTGAGTCAATATTGCATCTACTCCTACACAACTTGGTGCACCTTTTGGGGTATACTATCAATTTCAATCTAGACATTGTACTAGCTTTTTAAGTTAATATTTTATCATCGTATAGTATATAAATTTTCATGTTGATATATTGAATGCTTCTTTCTGTAGGCTTTAGGTCATGAGGGACCCTCTACATCACATCGAGAAGAGGGTGTGACAACTGTGACACCATCTATTGTATGTATCTTAGAATTCATAAATTAAATATGTTCTTACAACATTGTAACTTAACTTGAAATTATTTAATACACATATATATTTTCAATAAATATGATTTCATTAAATGCATGTTTGCAGGTGGACACTACTATCAAGATAGGTTATCCTCATCATTTTTATCAAAGCCAATTTAAATGCTTATCGACATCCTTTGAGGTCTTAATATGTAATACTTAATTTGACCTTATTTTGACTCTTAATTTGACATTTAATTAGACACTTTGAATTTAACCTAGTACGGGACTTAGCTAGCACTACATTTGGCATTGATTTCAATGTACATACACATCAAGGTGCACAAGATACTACTAGAGGAGATGAGAAACCTTATGTACTAAATTTTATTATATGATTTTTTAATCAAATTATAATTTTTCATTTTTATTTAATAAAAAAATAAACACGTGTATGTGCTCATGTTCGTTATATAATGTTTCTTATCTTGTATACATGATGACATAACTTCTGAGCATATAGTACATGCAGAACAAGTTACTGGAGTTGATGTGCACACACATACCATGGTAAGTTTGTAACTTAATTTTTGAATTCCAACTGTATTTGATAAATGATTATCTTTTAATAGTTAATCAAGTATTTTAATATTATTTTTTCCTTCTACAACATGAGATGGGTGGATCTGGTTCACGTCCCAAGGAGAAGAGACCATGAGATGTTATTAATGATAGCACTTAGATTTTACTGTTTATTTGGCTCTGATATGATGTACATGTACTATTTATATGATATGTACTTTTTTATGGACTTTACACATTTGTTTACACGTGTACTTATTTTTTAACATTGTATATATTGTCTTGGGTATGCACATACTTTATATATATGGATAGTTGCATAATAGGATTAGATCATATATATTTTTTGGACTACATATATATGCACATTAGATATTATGTGGAGTTCATCATGTTACCATCCAAATATATATGTATTAGATATTATATGGATTATGTGGACTTGAAATTTTATTTATGGAATTTTATTTAAAAAACTTGTGATTAGATAAAATAAAGGTGTACATCGTGAACTAACAATGATGATAAGACCAAAGTATCAAAACATATCTTATAATTATAGCATATTTTAAACTAAATTTAAAAGTATTAATCATCATATAGATACGCAAAATATATAATCAAATATATAATTACCATTATAATAATAATAATGTTGGTGTAAATAATTATTCATCATGGATATTATTACACCTTACTTAAGTTTACTTAGGATAATGCATTTCATAGTAGTTTGGGTATGAGACACTTGGGTGTTTGTGCCACATTGGGATAGTGTGTGTAGGAGAATTTCCACCTTTTGTGGTCTTATCTTGTTGTTAGATTCCACCTTCGATGGGTGATCCACCTCATGTGGAATATTATATTATTTCTCCTACCTACCACACCTATTTACTACCTACCCTTGTTTCTTATTGAGCCACATGTCATGTTTGTGTGCTCACATATCCATATAGCCTTACCTATATAAGCAAGCTCATATTCATTGTATGTAACGATTGATGATCCAGTTGATCAGTATTTTCATCTTGATAGAATACAGTTTATTCTTATCATCTATTTTGTCTCTCTTATTTGTTCTTTCCATTGCCTCTAGATCTTGGAAAAATCTCACATGGTTTCAAAGCCATTAGAGTGTCATTGGTTTGCCAATTGAGAGAAATTTGATTCTTTCTATTGCAAGTTATTATTGAAGCTTGATGGGTCAAATTTGAGATCACTATTGGATTGAGGAGGTCCAAGAAAATAAGTTTTGTCTTTTGTTTCATCCAAATCAGACTTCGAAGGCCAAATCTAGAGGCATTTGAAGTTTGAAGCTACGACGAAAATTTTCCAGAAATTATAATTTTGTAGGCAATTTTCAAATAGTGATATCTCACTCATCGAGAATCCTTTTTTCGAGAATTTTTTTTGTTTTGGGGTATAATTTTGTGATCTATATAGTGGTGCAAGTTTTTTCTAAGTTTTAGATATAGGTTTTTCTAAAATTGTGAAATCCTGATTTTTACAACTTTGGAGGCTTCGTTCGGGCTCATATAGACTCCTTTTCAGGTGCCATTTTTTTTAAGTGCATAATTTTTTGTCTAATTTCATAATATACCATTTGTTTGTAGTGATTTTAAGGACTCATTAATTATGTAAATGGAACAATTACAACACCACCTGATCCTAAGGTTGGTCCTAATGCACAAATTGAATGGCTCACTAAGAATGCTATGACACTTAGAACTCTTAGAAAGTATGTATCAAATGACATCATTTTTCACATTGATAAATGTACTAAAATTAAAGAAGCTTAGGATATTTTTGAAAAATTGTATGGTCAAGTTGATGAGATTAAGAGCTACAAGCTTGATAGTGAACTCACAACTTTGTATCCCAAGGATTTTGATAAAATCCAAGATTATGTCACAAAAGCAATTGACCTAAGAGAAAAGCTAAAGGATTGTGGAATTGACAAAAAAGATGCTCAATTGGTTTATAACTTGTTGGACAAGCTTCCTTTAGAGTATGCAGCCTTTGTATCTAGCTTTCACACCCATAGGTTAGCTCAAGGTTCCTCTTACACTTATCCCTCATTTGATTCATTCACGAAGATGTTGTTACTTGAGCAATCTAAGTTGACCAAGATGGGGATTCTCAAATCTTCAAAGCCACAAGCTTTAGTAGCTAATAAGGGGAATCAAAGCAATCAAGGAAAATGCAATAATCAAAAGCAACCTAAAGTCAAAACCACAACAAGATGGAGCACAATCATCATCTCCACAACAAGGTGAATCACTTAAAAGGAAATCATATAAGGACAATCATGTTTGTGCATATTGCAAGAAGTCAGGATATGATGAACACCATTGTTACAGGAAGGATATTGATGAGTTGGAGAATCTTCTTGAGAAGAACAAAATCAACCTACCTTCTAGAATGTCTACATCAGCTTCTTCTTCCAAGGAAAAAGATAAAGGAAAGGATCACTCTTTTGGGATAGATAAAGAAAAGGGACAAGCTCTTTGTGCTACTACAAGTCATGATTCAGGGAGATGGCTTCTAAATTTAGGGGCTTCTCATCATATATTATCTTTGCAGTCTATGTTTTCTTCATTTAAGTCTTTCCACATGCCACAAATTTTGATGGGAAATAATATCATAAATGGATGTGATTGGGAAAGGATCTATTTCCATTGGGGACAACTCCTTCAATGATGTGTTGTGTGTACCCCACTTGACAAACAATCTTCTTTCCATCTATCAAATCACACATGGGGAAACAAAGAAAATTGTGGAGTTCACACCTGATTCAGTAATCATTAGAGACTTGGAGACTAGAGCTATCATTGTGACTAGGGTAGTTGATCATGCATCTCAGTTGTACTCCTTTTCACATTTTGGTCCTATTGATGAGGTTGATTCTTCCTATGTTGATGATTCAGATTTTGAGGAGAACTTTGGGTACTTGAACTTGGGGATTCTCACATGTGACCCTGTTCTTGAGCCTTGCATTTCATCTCCTCCTCTTAATATGACATCACCTATTGCACCTGATGATGTAGCTAGTGTGACAGTTTTGTGTTCTTGTGATTCAGTGCAGCAGGATATTTCATGTCTTCCGGCTTTAGTTGATTGGGATACTTACTTGAAAGAAATTGCAGGTTTGTTTGTGGAGTCCTAAATTGCATATTTTGGAGACATCATTGATGACATTCATCTTCTCTTTGATGAAGATAATCCTTCTTTTATTGTTGTGAGGGAATGCTTTGACCCTCTTGTGCATTATCTACATGATCATTCTTTTGAGGTTGACATGATTGTCGATACTTTTGTACAACACTTGGAGGAGGTCTCTTTATCCTTTTAGGAGACATGTGAGTCTTTGAATATTGTTCTACATTCATCTCCACTAGATCCTGGAGTACCTTTTTCAGCAGTGTGGAGCACTTTACCACCTTTGGAGGGGGTACCTTTCAACATCAACATGGGGACACTTGAGTAGTTTTTCAGAGATTCCATTCATCATGAGTATTTTTTCTACATCTTCCCTTCATGACTGGGGAGACTTCAAGGATACACCTTTGGTTTTGTTTCTTCCTAAGGGGAGGAACGTTGTTCAATGTTCATGGGGAAATTTCTTCATACATCATCAAGCTTCTATCATTAGTGCAAATTCTACATTGAGGGCGGCCTACCTAGCTTCTCTTCTTCTCTCATATGGGGGGCACTTTTTCCTCACATGGGGTTTCGTTCCTCACATACTTCTATGAGAGTTCTCTTGTATAGTTTTCATCACTCTTTCGGGGTAGCTTTTTTTCCCATTGGGTTTTTATCTCTTTCCCCACTTTATGAGAGGTTTCATTACATTGGTTTGCATGCATTTATAAATGGGTACCTAACATGGCCTAGTAGTTGGGACCCATCTTGCATTGCTTAGTTGCATTGTAGACTTAAGTGCATTCTCCTAAGTTGCACTTAAGGGGGGGTGTTGGTGTAAATAATTATTCATCATGGATATTATTACACCTTACTTAAGTTTACTTAGGATAATGCATTTCATAGTAGTTTGGGTAAGAGACACTTGGATGTTTGTGCAACATTAGGATAGTGTGTGTAGGAGAATTTCCACCTTTTTTGGTCTTATCTTGTTGTTACATTCCACCTTCGGTGGATGATCCACCTCATGTGGAATATTATATTGTTTCTCCTACCTACCACACCTATTTCCTACCTGCCCTTGTTTCTTATTCAGCCACATGATATATTTGTGTGCTCACATATCCATATAGCCTCGCCTATATAAGCAGGCTCATATTCATTGTATGTAACAATTGATGATCCAGTTGATCAATATTTACATCTTGATAGAATGTTGTTTATTCCTATCATCTATTTTGTCTCTCTTATTTGTGCTTTCCATTGCCTGTAGATCTTAGCAAAATCTCACAAATGATGATAAGAGAAAAGTATCAAAACATAGGTTTAAATATATAATTGCCATTTAAATAACAATGATGATAAGAGAAAAGTGTAAGGAACAAAGTAGGTAGTATGGTAGGGTCCAACAAGTAGAAGCAGTGTGCTATGCATGAAATTAAATTTACCCCATAGAATATATAATATATTGAATAGAACTTGATTAAAATATAATTATCTCATTCATAAATTTGACCAATAGTCTCTCATTTATGTATATTACACAAAGTGTAATCAAGCGGACTTATCTAAAATCTTTGACTTCATCTCCTAAGGGACCTGCAAAAAAAAACATATCGTATAAAATACACAATCATAGTTCAACATTCAAGTGCAAGAATATTACTTTACTCAAGTAAAGTTTAAAATTTTAACATTAAAAATATTTGTAAATGCACAAATAATAGTATTCATGGATGCCATGATTAGTTTTTATAATGAGGATGCATTCAATTTAAAATACAACATAAAGCATACATCATGACTCTTCAAAGGGAGTTTCCTTAAGGGTACAAAACTAAATAACTTACTTGTAATTATTCAAAATGAAATATTAAGTATGCACAAATAACTTGGTTTTCATTAATGCCTTCTACTTGTGGTACACCTAAAACAAAATTACTAGATTAGATTTTATAATTAGGATTCATGATTTAAAATGCTATATAAAATATACATCACGAATTTTAAAAGGGAGGTGGATTAAGGGTTCAAATTATAACTTACTTGTATATATTCATTCTATTATACCATCTGCATCCTCTCTCTTTTGCAAAGCATCTATAATTGTCTCATGCTCTTCCATATAGAGAGTCCATAATTGTTTATTAGTGGGTCTACCATGATATCTATCCAATTTTATATTAGTTGCCACTACCAAATGCGAGTAATGTATAAACTTCTTCTCTAATTCATAATCTTCAAACGTGGGCAATCCATTCTTTCTTGTTAGATATTTGTGTAGCCAAGTGCCAACAACAACCACAGATCCTCTTGGATAGTCATAACCATCATCATCTACTCGAGGAGTGGTTAGCTTATGTTTTGGCTCTACACATTGAGCCAACCAATACTCTATCCCCTCTTCATTGTCCTCTTGTGCAACAACAACATAGACATGTCATGTGCACAATTTTTTTTTATTTTAATATTTAATGAGATATAAAAACAAAAATATACACTGTAATATTTCATATATGTACTATTTAATAAATAAAAAGAAATTTCAAAAGAAATTTTACCTTGTTGTATAAGATCTGAAATGCAATCATAGTCATTTGATGTAAACATCTGATCCATATCTTCATTAGTTATTTCAAGTAGATCATTTGCATCTATGGGTGTCAATGATCTTTGTTGTCATTCTTCAACCCATTCTTTATTCTCACAAAATTCCCATTCTCTAGAAACACAAAACTAACAAAAGTAAGAAATCTCCCTTGTGAATATAGTCCATGTGTTTGAATTAGAACTCTTAAATGAATTCCATTTATTTGATCCAGTGATGGTATTACAATCATGTCGAATAGGAATACTATCTTCCTCTACCAGCCAAAAGAAACGTCGAATTCCAGAGTTCTCAGTTGATCCTTTTGACAACTTTGAATTGCACCAATCTAAAAATGCACGAGCATCTCTAAATTTCATTGCATCCTCGAATTTCAATTGTTCTCTAGCAAGAGCTCTTTTTACACAGGTACGAGCTCCATCGTGTTCCCCCTTACCATGCCCCGCTTCAAAAAAACTCCATAAATGTTGGACATTGGTTTTCTTGTGAACTATGCATAGGCAATAAAACATTCTTGCATTTTTTAATTATCGAGTACAGTTATCTGACCATATCATATGTTGTTTCATGCCGATTTATCTTTCCTTAAGACTACTATGAAATACCTTGAAGCAATGTTGAACAAACTCTGACGAGTGTAATCGATTATCACTAACATAGAAATGATACTCCCTCAAAAAATTTATGCTATCTTTTGTACTGTCATGGTCATGTCTATATATAATGTGCACAAATATGGCCACTTGCATTGAGTTGTAGTATTGTGATTGAGTTTCCTCTTGTGGTTTTAGAGTATAATTTTCTGCAAAATCCACCGCCGATACTATTGTTCCAACTGGAAATGTGTTCTTGCATATGTGAAACTGTCCATCAAGCCATTGGGCATGTTGGGAATGTTTCACATATTTTGGAACAATATGACTTTTAAACTCACTAATAAATGCATTCACACTATTTTGTTTTGTAATCAATTCTAAACGTTTCCCCATCTTTCCATCCTTTTAAGGGTATTCTATATTTTTAAATCTCCTAACATCAACCATTTTTTGTCCAAACTCAAATGAAACATGTTCATGCAAACATTCACCTATCAAAGAATAGTTCCCACATAAATTGTAAAGGCCATAAATGCATGAACTGGAAAGAAATAATTGTTCATTAGGTGGCTTACAAAATAAACTTGCAATAAAATCTTTTATAGTTTCAGGTGGAACATAAACACCACAATCTTGCACAAGATCATTACCAAGCAACATACAACATATATATCCAAAAACATCATAATAGTAACGAAACTGAACATGAGTTTTACAACAACAAGGTATTCTTTGTTTATTGATTTTAACATACTAGGGTTTGCATTTTTCAAATGATCTTTGACTAATTCGTAAATTCATTAACACAGATTCATCACTAAATTTTTTAAAGAATTTAGTTTGAGTCATGTCAAGAAGATGTTCTGGATGAGGATCACGAATTTTTTATCCCACCCTTAACTTTAAAAAATCTCTAGCATTTGATGAAACTCTAGTGTTATCATGCCAAAATTTTGTGATTAATTGTTTAGTTTCATCATTTAATTTCATGTCTGACCTTTGAAGTCTACAACTAAAACTCCAACAATGGTTTAGTGGATCAATTTCAATTGTGTCTCTTCTTTTGGCTGCTCTTGACAAGGTTCTACGATGTAAGTTTAAATAGCCACTTATATCACTTAACATTTTTTTACTAACAATTGTTTTGTCAACTATAGAAGTTGTTATAACTCTATGTACCACATTCTTATCTTTAGATCGACTTGTTTTTCTAATAGAATTGATAGCACTGGCAATAGTAGATACAACTTGCTTATATGATTCATCTTTTCTTTTTCGTTTCACATAAATACCTATTTTTTTCATGACTTTACACATTTTTAACATTTTTTTTAATTGTAGCATTGATTGACATTGGAATCCTAACTTTTTATTATAGAAAAATTGTTTATATAATATTTTCTTATGTGTTCTAATTTGTCTCCAAGAAACTAATCCATGAAAATTATCTAGCACATTGCTATCAATAGTAAACAAATTACATTCATTTTCTTTAAGAGAGGATGGTATAATATTTTCAATTTTTATTTCTTTTTGTATTGGTGTATTAAATTTATATCCAGCTTCATTTAAATCAGCAATTTGATTGGCATCATAGTCTTGGGGATCTAAAAACATACCAGTATTCACATCTACATGAACATTTGCATCAACAGTCATACCCATGTTTGGTTCTACATTTCTTGTCATCGTGATCTCTTCAATGGTCTCATCTAGAACGGGCACTGAACTAGGTGCTTCAGTGTTATTCAATTGTTGTTGTTGTGATCTTCAATCTCTTTGGAGTTTTATCTCTTTCTCTCTTTGTGCTTTAATTTCATCCATTGTCATTGTCTTCCTTTGTTTCTTTTGATGTTTCTTAGAACCCATCTTTACAAACTCCTCTTCAAAAAGTAAAATTTATTTTTACCGAGTTCTTCTGAAATTTGTGTAAAAAAGATTAAAAAAAGTAGTGTCAAATGCTATAAAAAAAATGTTTGTCAGTACGGATTCCAATGATAATCTGGTAAATTGATGCAATCTATCCTTTTTTTGACAGTAATGGTAATTTAGGAATGGGCCCCCATTCCTAAAACCAATGGTTAAAAACAGGAATGGGACCTCATTTTATAAATGGCCCCCCATTTCCAAAATGGGGGCCCGTTCTATGGAATTTGATTCCACAACTCGCCACTTGCCTCGGTATTAGGTCCAGGATAGGGCTGGGATGGCCACACCTAAGACATGGACATACAAATTCAAATCTTCATGAATGAAAGAACAAATATGAACTTCTGAAATAGTTTACATGCCTCTAATTAGAGAACTTTAATACAAAATTAAAACCCATATCAAATTTTAAAATTTGATTATTTTAACTATTTTTCATTTAATTTATACTAAATTGGGTCCATAAACTTGAAATATTAACTAATTTTGTTAATTTAATAACTTTTTTATTTTAATGAATTTTGAAAAAAAATTATGTCATCAATTTACACAAAATTCTTTTCTATTTAAAAAAAATAAAAAAATATTAAGTTTACATCAAATTATGTGGGCCATACACGTCAAATTTTTAAAAAGATAATTACGGTCATTAAAAAATTAATTAAAAAAACTATATTAAAAAAAAATATAGAAAAATAGGCTTATCAATCTTCAATGTGTTACAAACCATTTCCCAAAACGGTTTGATAAAATAATTTTAATTGTGTCAAAAAGTGTGGGCCTTACACATGCATGGTATGAACCTGAAATAAGATTGTTTAAAACATAGTTTTTAGAACTCCATTCAAAAAGTTAATTTTTATTATGTGGGTATTAAAATAAATATTTGGAAAGTAGACTCAAAGGGATATCGTTTATATTACTGACTTTTTCCAAGGTTCAATCTCCAAGTGTTTCAATATTTAAGCTCAAATGAGATAAAATCTAAAAATCACAGAAAACACTTTCACTTTTTGGCCAAAAAGTGGACTCAACTTCTAGCACTGACCCATCTTCTAGAATTTGTCCAAGACCTCTATATAGAGAGGCATTCTATAATGAACTATTTCAACTTTGACCTTTATTGATCCTTGATCTTGTGATCAAGAAGTTTTTTGTACTCAATTGAATAAATAAATATTAATGTGTTTGAAATAGAATTGTATTTTCTATTTAATTGTCTTATTTTTAGATTTCAAATATGATAGCAGAGTAGGTTAAAAGTCCTAGGTTAGAGAATGTTGAAGAGCTGGTCATAACAGTCTGAAGGGAATGATCTAAGTTTTCAACTAGAGAGATCTCAAGGCATATGTTTCACATAAGTTTTCCTTCAAGTATTTGGAGATTTTGGAACCACCAATGGATATTTTGAAGATTTATTTCAAATCAAGTCTAGTTGCCAATAATTGGTAAAGGGAAGTGAAGTTGTTGTTGTCTAAGAAAGAGTGTAGATCTAAAGAAACTGTCAAAAGAATAGAAAATCATTGCAAAAGGAAATCAATTTCATCAAGAGAAATCATTATAGTGGAATCGCAGTTAAGTGTAGAAAAAAATGTGGGAGGACAAAAACAATTTGTAGGTTGCCATGCAAGCAAAGACCTACTAATGTGAAGTTCCTATCCCAAAAGAGGTCACTATGTGTCAGGCATTAATTTGGAGAAGCCAACTACTGAAAAGGTTGAGTAGGAGGATATTTTTGAAGGTAGTCAATAGCCTTTGAGAAAAAATTGAGTTAGAAACTCATTGCTATTGAAGAAAGAAGGGATATTTGCAGTCTTCATGATAATAAGAGAATCTAAACCTCAACAAATGAGATTGAAGAATTGAAAAGGAATAAGTTGCAGAGTTGGGTTGAATCCACCTTCGGTAAAGATGAAACCCTTGATTTAAAAGAGCGAGTTGTATGAAGATAAAGATCACAAATCTTGTGGAAGTTGTAGATGTTGTTGGGAGAAGATCTGAAGATTATAGATATAATTGTTTTTTTTAGTTGAAGCAATTAATGGTCAAACTTAAAAGGAATAATGTTGGAATTGTAATTTCTCCTAGTTGCATGGAAAGAACTGGAGTTTTTTGTTGAGTTATAACTAGGTGTTCTAAATTTTTTGCATGAGCTTGTAATAATTGCATGCTAAGTTTCATGATCTTTTAGAATCAGTACAAGACCTCTAAATAGAAAGGCATTCTGTAATGATTTTTTTCATCTTTGATATTTAGATCAATTGTTCCTTGATCTTGTGATCAAGAAGTTTTTTTTGTATTCAGTTGAATGAATAAATATTCATGTGCTTGAAATCAAATTGTGTTTTTTTTTAAATTGCCTTGTTTTCAAATTTCACAAAAAATAGACCATAGCTAGAAAGCTTCTTTTATTTCTTAAGAGATAATACAATAATTTTTGTTATACAAGCTCAATAGACTAATGCATGCTTAGCCACCTTAGCAAAAAGATTTGATAAAAGGCATACCAATGTTGGAATCAGTTCTATTGTAGAATCAATGGTAATCAAGTATCTTAAAAAATAATGAATATCAAATGAAGTGTACCACTAGATTCATTCTGGAATTCAATGAGATCATATTTCTTTTATGCATAGAAATTAAACCTTCTGAGCCTTCAAATTCATAGATGAACTTTACATATTAAATAATTTCAAGAATTTTATACAAATTTCTTCTCCACAAGAAAATCATACATTCTTTATTTGAAAAATGGATTCATGAGATTTAAACACTCTCTAAAAGTACAATTCATTCACACCATCAAAAAAATCCTTTTCATGTAGCAAACAAAAATGTGAGTACTCCTAATTTTTGGTTGTCTCTATATATCTTCCTCCACACACACTTGGAGACACTTTAATACTGAAAATTGCAATAATATTCATTACTTCCCAATGACAAATGGGAGTTACATGTATCATATTTAAAAATATTATTGTTATCTCTGCTCGCACTATATGAAACAAATATCATATCTTCATCACTCTAGTCTTCACACTATTGATTCTTCAAATTTTAATGCTAAACAATATTCCCCAACATTCACAAGAAATAAATAAAATTGGATATGCTACCAATTTAACAAGATAAAATGGTTTCCTTGCATTTGATTAACCACATAAGAATTTAAGACTACCAGGAGCTCGGGGGATGATGTGGGAAATTCCAAAGCCCTGACCCATCCTTTGGAGTCTAAGAGCCCCGCTCGACTTGTTGATAGTATGCCTAAGGAAGCGGTAGGTGAGGGTTTCCCTCCTATCAATGATAAAATTCTTGTTGTTAATTTAGAAACCCCTGGTGAAGAGACTAATTTTATTGACCTGAACAATGATAGCAAAGATCCCACTCTCAATGTGCTACAAACTACCAAGGATGGAGCACTGGATTTCTTTAGGGTAATGAAATGGGTCTTTAGTGAGGTCAATGATATTAAATCTAAGAAAAGTGCCTCCTCCAGCAGGATTGTACTTATTGAAGCCTTGAGCACTGACAAGCTTAGCTCTCTCCTTGATAATTTGAGGGAGCTAACAAAAGGGGTTAGCAACGCTAGAGCCATTACTAATGCCTATAGTTCTAATCTTAAGCCAGAGGGGGATATATTTATTGATCTAGAGAGGAAGGTTTCCAGTGTGGAGAGTACCCTCAAGAAAATTAGGGAGTAGAGTCATAAAATCCTCAAGGCCTCTGCTGAAAACCTAAAGATCTTGATCGCCAAGTTGGAGCAGGTCAACCAAGAGAATGCTACTGTCGAAGTAATGGAAGACAAGGATACGAACCCTAAAGATGTTTATGTTGGCCCAGGTAAGAGAACACATGCAAGTACCAGGAAAAAGGAATTGTGGTCTAATAAGGAGATTGAAGAAATTCAGAGTGCAACTACCTCTATGGATCAACTAGAGCTAGAAGTTGCAGAGCTCCTTAAAAGTTTTACTTAGGTCTATTTATTGACGGGGGTATGTGCACAAACATGGTGGTCAGAAAAGTGGATAGCACCCAAAAAAAACATGGAAAAACAAGCAGCACATACGCGGTTTTAAAATTTGAAATTCCCACATACATGCTTAGGTTTGTTCTTCCCGAGCCTAGAGAAGATAGCGCGTACGCGCTGCTTTTAGGAAAATGAGTGTGTACATGCTATGCCTAGGAAAATGAGTGTGTACATGCTGCTCATAGGAAAATGAGGGCGTACATGTTAATAATCCAAATATAACCGCGTACGCGGTGCCTGGTAAAAAAAAGTTTTAAAAAAAAAATTGGTTCTCATTTACCCGTGAATAACACACTTTTTACTTCGTTTTTTACCCATTTCTTCTTCTAAATCACGAATGAGGTGCTATTTTTGTCCTCCAAGCTATGGATCAAGGTTAGTTTTTGTTTATTTTTGTCTTTCTTTCCCATTTGTTCAATTTATTTTAAATTTTTTATTTAATTTCATTAATTTTGATTAGGTTTTTTCATTTTTTGTTTCAAAAATCATAAGAACAACCAAATGCACCTCCTAAAAACACACAAGAACAACCCCCAATTCCTCCTTTTGAATGCACACTCGAAACACAGGAGCAATGAATTAATCAGTTAGGACAAAATATGTCTAAAATCAATAGACTGATTGTTAAAATGAAAACTTCTAAACTTGAGCATCATCAATCCCTCACCACTAGCCTAGAAACATTAGCTAGTGGAGGCATAGTTGTTTCCACGCAAATTACCAAATGGGGAAGATGTAGGGATAGGTGTCATCAATTCTATGTCGATGGGCTATCATATGATGGAGTAAAAAACAAAAATATTAGTAAACAACAAATATGTGCCCTTTTCGTTGATCCCAAAACTGGTCAGTCATTACCTCCTAATGCAAAGAGGTTTCCCATACATTGGTGTACCAATGTGTAGATGAAGAATCTTTTTTGGCAGAGGTGGTGGATGGTCTTTGATGATCCACCTTGTAATAATTATGAGGTGCCATTATATTTTTTGAGAAACGTATATTGTGAGTTTGTGCTCAATGAGCGCCCAAACTATTTTGACATAAGAGAGTTCCATGGTAGAGGTGGTGGCTCTACCCAAGATAGACCTGGAGCCCATAGGTGATTACCCACGGAGAGTCGTTGACCCCTAGCACCCAAACCCAAGGTGCATCAGGCTGTCCCAGTAGAGCTGAAAGAGTCAATGGAGCTACAGACTCTTTAGGTGACTACAACATTGACTGGTGCCATCATCCAGCATGGGACATCATTAGCACACCCTATTGTATTGGATGATGAGCCATTAGGTGACGACAAAGAGCCCATCCAACATATGTGTGTCAGTTGCTCAGGGATATGCTCAGGGGTAGATGATGCAGCCGGTGCAGATGGATCCTCATCTCATCTATGCATGATTTGTGGGAGTAGATGTCAGGCCCACATGGTTGAGGATTTTGTGTTGACAAATGAGTTGATGGACATGGTGTTTGCCCATGAGCCATAGACACAGGTGTGTTGATTTGAATTCATAGCATTTTATTTATCAGTCACTTTAAATTTGTAATTACATAAATGAATTTTTATTTATACATTGATTTAAATTGAGACAAATAATATGCATTTCAGGATGCAACAGCAGTATCCCATACTCCTCCCCTAGTTACTATAGCTGCAACTTTGATGCCTGAGGTATAAATTTTGTAACATGTTAAAATAGAATAGGACACTTTGAATTCAAAAAAATACAATATATACTAACTATCTTTAGTGCTTGGTCCAATTTCTGGTTTGTAGGTATTAACAGGGGATGAAATGTCCCAAATTGATGACATCACGCTCTCTGCGATCGATTTTGGGCTACAAGGCTATATGGTATCATATTTTGTACAACCCTTTTTATGAATTATTTTGATGGAATATGCAAGTCATTTCATTTTAGATTTTTAAAATTATGTTTAATTTATTATCTGTACTAATATCTCATGTTAATATTGTTTTTTTATGGTAACCCCTCCACATGTAGGGCTTGTCATAAGAAAAAGAATTCCTCGAAGATGCCAAAATGTAGGAAGAAGGTAATTGAACACATTTTTAGTTGTACAATTGTTTGAAAATGTTGAAATCAAGTATTAGTTGGGGTTTGTAGATTGATTAGTGTTTTTTGTCTATTTTACATGTACAGTGGCCATTAAGCTATGTGGGTTTGTTTAATGCACTTTATTTGCCCGTGAATCAAGAGAGGGAGGAGGTATTTATCTCTACTTTATTTTCTTGATTTCATGATTATATGAATGCGTACATGTGAACTTGTGATATATTATAATCTTATAATTTTTTCATACAGGAAATATCCATTCCTATTTCATCAATGGCGAACACTCCTTGCACTAGAGAAGCATCTCAAGATCTGGTACAGTTTTGTTTGATATGTAAAATTAATTATTTTTAACCTTCAATAATTATCATTATATTAATTGTATTTAATCTTTGAATATTTTTTGTATAGGTAATAGCGATATTTTCTACATCAATGGTGAGCCATCCTCAGTCCATTGGAGAAGCATCTTAGGTACAGGTATGCCATTGTTCTCTATATTATAGATTTTAAGTGTTTTTGATATATTTATGTTAGTACATTATATTAATTGTACATTTAATCACAATAGACCCCTTCACGGTACAACCATAACGTGGATCCATTTAAGTATGTCTTCAAGAAAACTCCTAAGAGTGACAAGGAGAGGAGAGCGAAGACATTAGCTCCTAGATGAGCCGATGAGGTAATCAACATTTCAATTGCAAAGGAATTAAAGTTAAATGCATAGTTATGTTGTTAATTGTGAACTATTTTCTACAAAAGAATTCTAACTTGGCTTTTGAATTGTGGTTTTGCAGCCATCTACAGAGCCACATACTGCATTGAAGAGGCTTGATTTTGATGTTGCACCACAAGTTTAGGATCATATAGTGTTATTTTTGGTCATAGAATGACCAATACATGTAGATATATTCTACATTTTTATTGTATATCGATTTGGACATGGCATATGCCACATTTTTGTAATACTTGTATTGACTTGGCAGACATGACTTTTTTATATATATAAATATCGATATTCGATCCAATAAATGTGTACTTAGTTCATTATTTTGTATTTTGTGGTTGTCCTTTTATAAATTTAAATGAAAATTTACATATGTAATCAACAATATGAATATAAACAACAAAAATATATGATATAAAACATTGCAATCATGGAATATGATTTCATAAAATTTCTAAAATGTTGAATTAACCCTACAAAAATCCTTGTATTCAGTTCATTATTGTGTGTTCATTGTATTTGGTGGATGCCCTTTATAAATTTAAATGAATATTTACATATGTAATCAACAATATGAATATAAACAACAAAAATCAACAATATGATAATAAACAACAATATGTGTTTGGTGCAAGAGAACCCTCACGCTCGCAATGGTCAAATTTTGTCCATCGTGTGCTTAAACTAACGTCGCGAGTGCATTCAAGTGGAAAGGTTTACACTAGGGATACCCCTACCATTTATCCCAAAGCACCGGAACATCGAGAGTCATACCATACCGGTGTGATCTCTCAAGTGCCATGAGTCCAAAAAAATGTCAAAACTTGACGGACTGTTTCCTCAAATCCAGGACACATATGGTTGATCCATTTGAACTTGTGGGGTCACGTGAGGCTCCTCTACAATGGCCTGTCTCAATTTTTTATGAGTCAGAGCCATTTTTGATTAGTAGAATATTTTCGCCTGCTGCAAAAACCATCAGTTGCATGTAATGCAAAGTTGCTAGATTGGCTAGAATTGATTTGGTTCATCGTGTGCACAAACTGACATCATGAGAGTGTTCGGGTGGGAATATTTATGCTAGGCATGCCCCTTTCATGCATCCCAAAGTACCAAAACATTGAGAGTCATACTGTACCGGTGCGATCTCTCAAGTGCCCTGAGTCCAAAAAATTGTCAAAAATTGACAGACTATTTTTCAAATTCAGGATACATATGGTCGATCCATTTGAACTAGTGGGGTCACGTGAGGCTTCTCTACAATGGCTTGTCTTAGTTTTTTATGAGTCGAAGCCATTTTCGATTGGTAGCATTTTGTCGTCTACTGCAAAAATCATCAGTTGCATGCAATGTAAAGTTGCCAAATAGGCTAGAATTGATTTGGTTCGTTGTGTGTACAAATCAACATTGTGAGCATGTCCATGTGGGCAAGTCTATGCTAGGCATGCCCTTGTTGTGCATCCCAAAGAACCAAAACATCGAGAGTCATACCATACCAGTGCGATCTCTCAAGTGCCCTGAGTCCAAAAAATTATCAAAACTTGACGAACTGTTTCTTCCAATCTAGGACACATATGGTCAATCCTTTTGAACCCATGGGGTCACGTGAGGATCCTCTACAATGTCCTCTCTCAGTTTTTGATGACTCGAAGCCATTTTCGATTGGTAGCATTTTTTCGCCTGCTGCAAAAGTCATCAGTTGCATGCAATGCAAAGTTGCAGGATTGGCTAGAATTGATTTCGTTCATCATGTGCACAAACCTACGTCACGAGAACATCCAGGTGGTCAATTTTATGATAGGCATGCCCTTGTCATGCATCCCAAAGCACCAAAACGTTGAGATTCATACCGTACCGATGCGATCTCTCAAGTGCCCTAAGTCCAAAAAATTGTCAAAACTTGACGGACTATTTCTTCAAATCCAGGATACATATGTTCAATCCGTTTGAACTCATGGGGTTGCGTGAGGCTCCTCTAAAATATATTATCTCATTTTTTTACGAGTTGGAGCCATTTTCGGTTGGTAGCATTTTTTTGCCTGCTACAAAAATTGTCAGTTACATGTAATGCAAAGTTGCCAAATTGGCTAGAATTGATTGGATTCATCGTGTGCACAAACCAATGTCACGAGCATGTCTGGGTGGGAATTTTTATGATAGGCATCCCCCTGTCATGCATCCTAAAGCACTAGAACGTTGAGAGTCATACTGTACCAGTGCGATCTGTCAAGTGCCCAGAGTCCAAAAAAATGTCAAAGCTTGACGGACTATTTCTTCAAATCTAGGACACATATGTTTGATACGTTTGAACTCATGGGGTCGCATGAGGCTCCTCTATAATGGTCTATCTCATTTTTTTACGATTCGGAGCCATTTTTGATTGGTAGCATTTTTTTGCCTGTTGCAAAAACCATCAGTTGCATGCAATGTAAAGTTGCCAGATTGGCTAGAATTGATTCGGTTCATCGTGTACACAAACCGACATAGCGAGTGGGTCCGGGTGGGAATTTTTATTCTAGGCATGCCCCTTTCATGCATCCCAAAGCACCGAAACATTGAGAGTCATACCGTACCGGTGCGATCTCTCAAGTTCCCTCAGTCCAAAAAATTGTCAAAACTTGACGGACTATTTCTTCCAATCTAGTACACACATGGTCGGTCCTTTTGAACTTGTGGGGTCATGTGAGGCTCCTCTACAATGTCCTCTCTCATTTTTTGATGACTCAAAGCCATTTTTGATTGGTAGCATTTTTTCGCCTGCTGCAAAAGTCGTCAGTTGCATGCAATGCAAAGTTGCAAGATTGGCTAGAATTGATTTCGTTCATCGTGTGCACAAACCGACGTCACGAGAACATCCAGGTGGTCAATTTTACGATAGGAATGCCCTTTTCATGCATCCCAAAGCACCAAAATGTTGAGAGTCATACCGTACCGGTGCGATCTCTCAAGTGCCCTAAGTCCAAAAAATTGTCAAAACTTGACGGACTATTTCTTCAAATCCAGGATACATATGTTCAATCCGTTTGAACTTGTGGGTTCATGTGAGGCTCCTCTACAATATCCTATCTCATTTTTTTACAATTCGGAGCCATTTTCGATTGGTAGCATTTTTTCGCCTGCTACAAAAATCATCAGTTACATGTAATGCAAAGTTGCCAGATTGGCTAGAATTGATTGGATTCATCATGTGCAAAAACCGACGTCATGAGAACATTTGGGTGGGAATTTTTATGATAGGCATGCCCCTGTCATGCATCCCAAATCACCAGAACATCGAGAGTCATACTGTACCGGTGCAATCTGTCAAGTGCCCAGAGTCCAAAAACATGTCAACACTTGACGGACTATTTCTTCAAATCCAGGACACATATGTTTGATCCGTTTGAACTCATGGGGTTATGTGAGGCTCCTCTATAATTGGATATCTCAGTTTTTTATGATTTAGAGCCATTTTTTATTGGTAGCATTTTTTTGCCTACTGCAAAAATCATCAGTTGCATGCAATGTAAAGTTGCCAGATTGGCTAGAATTGATTCGGTTCATCGTGTGCACAAACCGACATCATGAGTGGGTTCGAGTGGGAAGTTTTATTCTAGGCATGCCCCTATCATGCATCCCAAAGCACCGAAATGTTGAGAGTCATACCGTACCGGTGCGATCTCTCAAGTTCCCTGAGTCCAAAAAATTGCCAAAACTTGACGGACTGTTTCTTCCAATCCAGTACACATATGGTCGATCATTTTGAACCTGTGGGGTCATGTGAGGCTCCTCTACATGTCCTCTCTCAATTTTTGATGACTTAGAGCCATTTTCGATTGGTAGCATTTTTTTGCCTGGTGCAAAAGTTGTCAGTTGCATGCAATTCAAAGTTGCAGGATTGGCTAGAATTGATTTAGTTCGTCATGTGCACAAACCGACGTCATGAATGCATTCGAGTGGGCATTTTTACGATAGGCATGCCCCTGTTGTGCATCCCAAAGCACCAGAACGTCGAGTGTCATACCCTACCGACATAATGTAGAAGTTGCTTGACAAGTTTTTTGATTTTTTTTTGACAACAATGATAATTTTTGCTCAAATTGTATCTAGTCTCAATCTATGACCCATATGACCCGATAATGACTCAAATAATTTTCCATGATTATACAAGAATCAATAATTCTCATGATTGACCAGGGACACATCACATATACTCAAAACATAGTCACAAATCATTGACACACAAAATAGTCACAAAACATTGTCACATATTATTCAAAAATTTGCCTCTAAATATGGTCAAATCAGCTCTTGGCTATTTGATTATACAAAAAATGTCTTACAAATCATCTCATGGGCTTTTATACAAAATTAGGCATTACAAAATGTGTCATTCAACTCATCGCCATTTTAATATACAAATCATCTAATGGGATTTTATACAAAATTGGCATTACAATATGTGCAATTCAGCTCATCGCCATTTTAATATACAAAATTCGGCATGTACATATGTACAAATTAGCTCATTGTCATTTAAATATACAAAATTATGCCCCTAAACTTGTAAAAATCAGCTCATGAGCATTTATATATACAAAAAATGAATAAAGAACAATTCGTTGACGGTTTATACAAAATTCTCAAAATCATTCTACTCTGAACCGTAGAATCAATCAAGTGAGCCTTCATGATTACCTCTAACCCATATTGTGTCAAGTATTGCCTCGTGGTCAGATTCATGAACTTTCCATAAAATCTTGTGATGAGGTCTACCACGATATTTCATCAAATGAATATTTGTTGCAACAACAAGGTTAGAGAAATGAAGAATATGTCTATGTGTTTCAAAGTCCTCGAACAACCAAACATCAAAATTCTTGATAGGGTATCTTCGAAGCCATGTTCCTGTCATGACAACAGACCCTATTGGGTACTCAATACCCTCTCTGTCAATGATTGTAGTTGTCAATTTTCTTTTAGGCTCAACACAATGATAGAAATAGTAATTTGTTCCTTCTTCGTTATTCTCTTCTACAACAACTGCATACACATGACCTGCATTTGATAAAGTATTAATTAATACCAAAAATAAAGTATGATGTACAACAAAATGAACCAAAAAGAATACTTGCAAAAAAATTAACTCAAAAAATCACCTGAATCCACTAGGTCAGATACATGGTCAAAATCTACTGATTCTCCATCTAGCTCAATTGTAGTGCTTTGGGAATTTGATATGAATCAATGGGAACCATCAGTCTACAAGACCTTTTGTCAACTCACTCTTGTGATTCAAATTCTTCCCACAAACAATACATGCATGAAGAGAAAAAACATACCATCTGTCTCGTATAAATTACTAGTGAACTTGAATTTGAACTCATAAATGAGTGCATGTCACTTGATCTTGCAACTGTACAACAATCTAGATAGTTTTCAATGTTAGATTCAGTAATCAACCAAAAATATCTATGAACCATTGACGTAAATAGATTACCTGGAACCATCATAGACTTACACCATCACACAATTGTTTTTGCATCTATCAACTCAGCACCACCTTCGTACTTCAATTCTTCCCTAGCTAGGGCTCTTTTCACACATGCTCCTGCACCATCGTGCTCTCCCTTACCATGTCCAACCTTAGTGAAATTCCAAAAATGTTGTACACCACTTGTCATATGCATCCTTGTCAACCAATAAAACATCCTTGCATTCTTGAATTGTGCAGTGCAATTATCTGACCATATTAAGTGTCAATTGTATCGTATGTTCCTTTCCCTTACACTATCATAGAAAACTTTAAAGCATCCTTGTACAAACTCTAATGAATGAGTACGATCATCACTTATGTATAAGTGATACTCTCTTACAACCTTTCTATCATCCTTTGTGCTATCATTTGCATGCATGAATTCTATGTGTACAAAAATAGAAACTTGTGTAGAGTGATAATACATGGATTGCACTTCATTTTGAGGTTGTCGTGTATAATTTTCAGCGAAATCAATGATAGGGACAAAGGTGCCAAGAGGAAATGTTTCCTTACATAACTTGATTGCTCATCTAACCCTCAAGATCTATGTGTATCCATTAAGTACTCATAAACTAGTTTCTCTTGAAACATTTTCATAAATTGAGCTACACATATATCATTTTTCACTAGCTCACATCTCTTCAAATCTTTTCCATCTTTAACTCCATATGTGATTGTCTTGTATTTTCTGAAAGAAACTAGTTTCATACCAATTTCATGTGTGCTCTCCAAATGTATGCATCTTAGTAAAGGTTGCAAACCACCACATATAGCACAAGAACCTTCCAAAAAAAAACATCTTATAATAAATGCAACCATTATGTCTATTACATAGCACACTTGAAATAAATTCTCTTACCGACTAAGGAGGTTCTTGTATATTGCATTCTTGCAAAACATCATTAGTGTGCAAAGTAGAACAAATATGATGAAAAATATCATAATGCATGAAAAATTCAATATGCATCCTACAACAACACGTGGTGCATACATGATTAATCCTAATATAAAAAGGTTTTGCCATTTCAAAAAATCTTTGAGAAATTCTTATTTGAGGAAACTTTTGAAGGAATCTTTCATAAAATTTAGTTTGAGTTATATCCAAATAGTGTTTGGCATGTGGCTCACAATTTTTAGACCCAATTTTCCTTCTAACAACATCTCTTTGGTTGGGTTAAACTCTTGTGTTGTCATGCCAAAATTTATCAATTAATGTTTTTAGTGCATCAACAACAACCTTGTCTTTGCGTGGTAGTCTACCCAAGAATGCACAAAGAGAATTATTGTTAGGTTCCTCTATTTTTCCTGCCTCTTTGATGCTTTACTTAATGTTGTTCTACTAACATTTAATGACTTACTTGTTTTGCTTATCAAACGATCTTTTTTTATTTTCTTGCTCATTAAGGTTGATGTAATGACACGTCGAGTAGCATTAGAATCTTTAGTATGGGATTTTGAACCAATAGCTTGATATGCATCAAATATATTTCTCACAATATTTCTTCACTTTTACTTTTAGATGATCTTAGGGCTAGAATTTCATTTTCTCTCTAAAATTCAAATTTTAAATCATTTCAACAATTAATTGACATCTTGCGGTTTGATTTAAGTTATTAAAATAAAATTTCCATATTCTTTTAACCATTCTCCTACAAGTTCGTTCATTCATTTTATTGGGCATTGACTTTAATATATTCTCATCAATGTCAATTAGATACTTTGGTTTCCTACGAATGATTCTAGGAGGTGTTAACATCGGTGCATTATGTACATTCAATTCATCAAGTAGAGAAGGTGTAATATGTTCATCATTTAATTGATTATTCAATGCATTATCTTCTTTAATTGAATTAGGTTCAAAATGGTAAATTAAATGTCTCTTCTTCAATTGCATTAGGTGCATTATATTCGTTTGGTAAATCATATTGAGATGTTGAGGGTGACATACCTTCTTCTCCCATTGTTCTTATGTCACGCAATTTCTTCATACACTGCTTTTGTCTTTCCTTTTGAGCCTCTCATTGTTCCATCATTCCTCGCTTGTTCTTTCCCATGGTTCATATCAATTGTCCTAAATAGAATCATATTGCATATATATGTAAACAAAAGTTCATAAACAAACAAATAACCATAAATATACATCTTATCACTATTTTTTGGAATCAAACTATTAAACAATCACAATATTGTTGACAAAAAACTAATATGAGCAACAATTCAATCATTTGAAATCATGCAAAAACAAAAAACTCACTTCTATGTATAAAACAGTGATAGCAGTGCAGACACAGTTCCAGTGGGGCCTTCAACAACCTCATAAACTTCTTTTGAGGTCGTTGAGGCTCTTGGGCAACTAAAACTATGTCTATAAACCATGTATGTGCTACATTAATAACCGCGTGCACGCTGTTAGTCCATAAAATCTTGAAAGCCCAACGGTATTCTTTTTTCCCATTCTGGACTAATAAGTAGCCCATATGCGCTCCTAAGCCTAAAAAATGTTATCGCATGGTAACGAATAATGGGCTCAATAAAAGTAATATGTACCATGTATGCACTCCTTTACCTTAAAAAACTTATCGCATGACAGTGAACTAATATTTTTAGTAACCCCGTACGTGCTAT